>NC_052532.1:3625597-3959577 GCF_016699485.2 Gallus gallus | reverse complement strand
AGCAGATAATTCTGCTGCTGCTGTTTCACGTATATGTGTTTACAGCTGAGCTGACTGTAAACAGGGAAGTCACGTGGCATCCGGATTGTCACGCAGTGACTTCCTCAGTGTCATGCAGGCTTAGAACACTGCGTCTGTCAGACCAGAAGGCATCTGCAAAAATGGGAGCCTTTAAGCAACTCCTATCAACAACGCCCATCTCAGCCATCTTCCGTGACTCAGGAATCTGTTTCTGGGTGGCAGTGCGTATTTTCCACTTCCATTCCCAGCAGTGTATGTAACAGAAATGAATCTGAATGCTGACACAGGGAGCGGATTGATTGCAGTATTTTATTTTTTTGGACCGAGTCCCAATTTTAGTCTGATCTGGTTCTCAGATAGGACGTTGTACATTGTCATGTACTTTGTAAAAGCAGTTGCTACGCTGATCTGACAAGATATGCAAGGCTGTGCATCTGCAGATCAGAAAGGCAGATCATTGCACACAACAGATGCATCAAATTTTCTCAGAATAATACACTAGAGATTTATTGAAAGGAATATGGAAATAATTTTAGGGGCTTCTTCCAAACACGCAGATATAAATACAGGTCAAATTTGCAGAGCATGTTCAAATATGCACATTTGTGTTTTAAAAGCAATTTGTAAAGAAAATATTTTGCAGTGTTACTGAGCCTGGGAGAGAGCAGATCCAGACCATTTTCTTGTACTACTATGCACACCAGGTTCTGGGAAAAAAAAAAAAACACCTCAACTTTCAACCAATTATCCACATGACAGGTGAATTCTTCCAATTTCTCAGTATCCAGAAGGTGTCACCAAGAGCTGGAATGAAGCACGTAGGTGCTGTCTCCTGCTGAGAGCTTTGAAAACCTCATCTCTTTGAGCTACACGCTCAAAATGGCAATTCATTAGGCAGTACATGTGAGCAACAGCAGCAAATGCATCTGAGAAACTCAAGCAGCTCAGAAGTCCACTTTCTTACATATGCCAAATCAGTTCTTCACAGTCCCTTTTCCAATCTGTGCTTGCAGCACGTACAGCCACTTTACTGTATCTTTTTGCCACAATACCTCAGTTACAGATTCTGAGACTGGAAAGGTTAATCTCCTGTTATTCCATATTAGTTATCCCACTCTTGGACACAATTTTATTAACTTTACTCAGGAGAGAAGGTCGCCTTCCTTTTATAAAGGGCTGCATGACAGCTACTGCATTCACATTTTAATGGGTGTACCACTTAAGATACCATTTTTGGCAGAATCTCAAACCTTGGGACGTAGCCATGACTTGGTCTATACGTGTGCTTTCAGATCAGGTCCCTTAAGCTTGCAGCATCTCCTGAGCCACGAGAGGAAGAAGGTTCTTAGATCTCTTACATCTCTTACTCTGTGTTAGCTGCTAAGCATTTCTTCTAGTCAAGGAACTGTATGTTTCTTTAAGCAGACAAATAATTCTCCGACAAATGGACTGGTTCTACTGGACCAAGCAAGATGAAGGAACAGCGCAATCCTATTTCTGGCAGTACAAAACAAGCTGCTCTGAACAATCCTTCAGACCACAGCTGTAACCTAAGAAGCCCACATTGTTGGAGTCTCCATCCACGAAACACAGCAACACGTAACAGGGAGCCATGAACCCTAATGCAGAGTGTGACAAGTCTTCCAGGTAGGAAGCACTAGAAAAACATTATTATGACACATTCCTATTTCTAATCTTAGGAAAATATGATACCCCTTGCATGTACCTACAGTCTTAGGGCAGCAAACGCAACTGGAACACATGACTGATCATAGGGAGAAAAAAAGAAGAAATTCAGAGCATCACAAGGGATGGGATGAGCTACTTTGTCATTTTTTTCCAAAACCACCCTCCCTGCCCTACTCCCATTTCAGCATTTTAAGCAGCTTCAGCCTGCTAAAAATATTCTTTCTTCTTGTTTAAGCCGTCTGGCCATTTTCCTACAGACGCTATCTCAGCATTACAGTCAATACAACTAACAGCATTAATTACTTTCTCCTTTCTGAGACAGAGTGTTTTCCTTCACTTTCTCCTGAGCACATCCCTTTAACAAACAGAAAAAAGCCCAGCAATGAAAGTATCGAGAGATAATATCTCCTGAAATAAAATCTGTTTTACAACAGCAGGAAACAATTAAGATAATGCACAGACTTTAGGTAACCTATTCTAATGTTGTGTTTAAGATGACAGCTTCAAAGGCTCAGAACTCTATGGGGCAGAATTAAAGTCAAGTAAGCCAAGCCAAAGCGATGTAGCAACGCACCTTTTGACCATGTTGCTCTGAACATTCTCCGTAGCATCTAAAATAGGCTGCTTCATCGCACAGTCCCAAACCTTTAGGAAACTGTAAGCCTCCTTCCCTGTAGCAGCTTCCTGCAACCGCCCCTTCAGGTAATAAAGGATTAGAATGATCAGAACCGCAGTGTTTATGAAACCTTTTTTCTGCAGCTCTTTCCTCAGTCTAAAAATGAAAGGAGCGGCTATGCTAAAAGAAAAAAAAAAAAAAGAAAGAAAAACAACATAATGAAAAGGAAGCACACACCCATATGGAAAAAAAAATGGCAACAGACGAAGCATGCTTATTGCAAATGCTTTGTAACCTTGCCACCGCCAAAAAACAAACAATTAATTCAACAGAAAAGAAGCTTCAAGGTTTCTTTCCTATGTACTCTCAGAATCTTACGACAACCCGCGTTTCCACAGAGGACACTTGCTGCTCTTATGGTTGTTGTGGTTAGTTTTAATATCAAGTGTAACAGCAAACAAGCTTCTAGTTAGGGCTGCAACTGTCAATATTTTACCAGCCTCTAAGCAATCCCGCTGATGGCAGTAAGAGGGGGATTTTCACCCTAGCAATTCAATTCCTGCAGTTCCTAAAACACAAAGCATGCGTAAACACTACTGGGATTTGTGCTTATGTAAGTAATGCAAATGTGGGGCTTTGACAGATCTACAACCCAGCAGGCTTGCATTAAACATACCCACACATTCCTCTGCATCTTACTTCGCACAGTTACTACGGCATTTGAACATTAGCAAGAGATTTGAGTTCTTGTACCAGCACAGCATCTGCCTTAGCAGAGCAAAGTATTTCTGGATTTGTCTCAGATAAAGATTAAACAGACTATTGTAGGAGCTTGCGTGACTATACTCACAGCTTTGGAGGAGATTCAGATTGCAACAGGTGACACTCAAGATGAAAAAAAGACTATGGCAGAGTGACCCTGTTTGGTACAGCAGGCTGGGAGGTGTGCTAGGCCTCCATCCTGCTGTGAGAGCACATGTAAAGTAGTGTAGTCTTCCTCAAGAAGTATGCTCAGCAAGGCAAAACTCTCACCTTGCCTGGTTACTTGATGCAAAGACCTGCATGGCCTGGTCTCCAGTAGGGTATTTTCAATCCCACACAGTGTGTTAGTTATTCCTTAGCAAACACACACCTTTTTGGCAGCTAAGATAAAACCTGTAACTTTCTGCAAGAGTCATTCAACCCTATTTGGGCTTCAAAAGGACTTGCTTTATTACAACAAATATTGAAAACATACCACACACAACCCAGCGTACCTTAACAGGATAGTACAGCAATTACCTTCAACAATAGCCTGACTGTATCTGACTAGAAAAGGTCACAGTGAGGGTTTAAACTCTGCCATGGTAAATTAAAACCAATTACTGATTAGACACAGTGAACTAATGTACCAGATACAGGAAAAAAAAAAAAAATCTAATTAAAGTTGTCAGTCATGGTCATGGTTTGCTAATTATTTATAAATACTTCAACTTCATGTTATGTTCATTCAAATGAATTGTTTTCCAAGTGTGGGAAATGCTGCTAGGCTGATGTGTTGAACATCTGTAATTTGAGCACGTCCATCTTTGTATCTCCAATCTCAGCCTCTTCTTACAGGGAGGCTGAGAGCTGGGACTGCTCCCCTGAGGGAGAGACAGCTCAGGGGAATCCCAGCACACCCTTGAATACCTGAAGGGAGGGTACAGAGGAGACAGGCTCTGCTCAGTGGTGGCCAACACAGGCCCAGAGCAACAGGCACTGGGCATCATTTGGAGCCCAAGACGCTCCTTCTGGACACAGGCAACACTGCTGTGCTGTGTTGTGCTGTGCACAGAGATCCAGAGGCTGTGGGGTCTCTTCCACGGGGACCTCTGAACTCATCTGGACCTGGGGCTGAGCACAGCTCTGGGTTTTCCTCCCTTGAGCAGGCTTTGCACCGATGGACAAAGAAGTCCCTTCCCACCTCCACCATTCTGTGATTCTGTAATATTTGCCAGGTGATTTCTTTCATCTACAGCTCTAAATCATTGCAACTACTGGAGATACCACCACAAATGGCAATGTACCAGACAGTCTAAAGCATATGCTGAGTTCACCTAACTTCTCTGCTATTTAATTAAGAGTCAAAACCACTGCCAACTAATGATCATCTCACATATTCCCACATGAACATCAACAAAATACGACCACCTGACTAAGGCATGAACAACTGTTCACCAGATGCACAAACACACTAAGATTTAGGCAGTGGAGCTGGATACAGACTGTTGGAAAGCAAGAGAGGTCTTGGAGCTCTCTTTTCTACCCAAGCACACCACAACGCCTGCAAGCCTTGGGTGACGTTGGTTTAGCCATTCCTTCAGGTATTGTTAGTCCACCCATGAAATGGCTTCAACTTTTTTTTTTACTACATACCTACCCATCAACTCACCCACTTCTACCTACCTCCTCACTCACTTGCCAGTCTAATTACCCGCCCACTCACATTTTCTCTTACTCAGTCACACTAAGCCACCCATTTACACGCTTCTCATTCATTTCCCCCTTTGGTTACACAATCCAATCCCCAAATACCTTCAATCCATTCTCTAATAGTAATTTAACCTCTTATAATATCCCTGTCCTCACCTCAATATCCCTAGCGTGTATGGAGTTTCTTAGGTGGCTTTAAGGAAAGCAAACAAAAAACTCTTCACTGGAGACTTGCAGAGCAATCCTCTCATCATTTGGGGCACTCTGAAATGAAAAAAACAGTTACAGTGCTTTAGAAAATGGAGGTTTGGGCTAAGGCACTGGGGCATGACCAGAGGAACTCTGGTCTGAGTCAGCACAGCACGGCCATGGGCCAGCTCACACCAACTGGCCTCTCTCCCACAGGGTGACAGCAAGAACAATGTCCATTTGTTCTCCACCTGGTCAGGGATTGTTTATTTTGGGGGGTGTTGATCAAGCTCTTTGTGGTTAAGACGTTGGAAATGTTGAAGCCAACCCTTCTTGGGCACCCAAGGCTTCTCATACAAAAGACCAAACACTGAGAAACAACAAACAAGCAACCTCCAGATCCCACCAAAACGAATGGAACTATACAAAAACACAATAGTTAGAAAGTGGTTCTGAGAAGAATAGAGGACAATGGAAAGTGTGTGTGTGGGGGGGGGGGGGGGGGAAACAGACATGCAGACAACTACCATACAACTTCCAGTATTTCTGTCACTGATAGGAAAGTGTCATTCTATTCTTTTTCCCTGTAAGTAAAAGTGTCCTTTTCAGGTAACTTTAGCAAATTCTCAGGTAACACCAGAGTAGACCACCCTTATGCTATAATAAGCTTCTGAGAAGTTATACTGTTAGCAGCTTGATCTAAACAACTATCATTTTTCTCAAATCCTAAAGAACTGAAGGTGCAGCACTCGGGTCAGCGATGCTTTAATACTCAAGAGCACATCATTCTGTTCTGCTCTCAGTTGCAGGCTGTTAGCATCACAGAGCAAAGAACTACTGAAAGATGAGACCACAGAATTGAAACAACGCGATAAAACAAAGAAACGGACAAATTTTGGCCAAATATCAGGCGAAGAAAAAAAATGTGCCATTAAGTTTTGTGGAAAAGAGTCCCAGAGATTGAAGGCCAAGTTCCTGTAGCTTCACTAGCCATAAACCACAGAAGAAAAAAATGTAGCAGAAAACGTCCTGGCAAGATGATGGTCTGGGTGATCTAATGCACTTTCCATCTCTTAACATCTATGACTCTGTAGTTCCGCAGGAGTGCTTAGCAGACGGCTGGCCAACTTCAGTATCAGCTCAGTCGTCTGATAATAATCTGATAATCAAAGTCTTCAGTCGAAAGGATGCCCTCGCATCTGCATACTGCTGCTATGTCACACCACGTTCATTCAGCGCTGAGAGCTACATTGCCATCAGAGAGCCTGATGCGAATGGCAGTAATTAGAGTTGTGTATAGCTCCCCTAAATAGGCAAAACAGAATTTAGTAATTAAAGAGACAATCATCATCTTCCTTGCAAAATGTACAGGGTCAACTTCTGACAGCAGATTTGATGATAACGAGTTCAACTTTGTCAACATTTATGCATGCAAATAATTTTACTGTTACATGCAATGAAGTATTAGCATGACTGAATCTATTCTAAAGGGCATTTTCAATTATATACCCTTGACTTTTGTGCTCAGAAAATACTCCCTTGCAGTAAAATACCAGATTGCCTCTCAGATCACGTGCTTTGCTGTTTTCAATTTATAAGGTGAACATACATCAGAAAGCTCAGAAACATACACAGCATGAGCACACCTCTCATGGTTAACGCATAAGAAAACTGGACTGTAGCAATAAAAAAAATTAAGAATAAATATTACTAGAAAAATACAGAAGAAACAAAGACACACCAAAGCAGAAGAGTAAAGAAAAAGGCACATGAAGAGATAATTCTTTACAACATGAATAACTAACTGCGTGTCTGCTAGAATCACAGAATCCTTCAAGTTGGAAGGGACCTTTAAAGGTCATCCAGTCCAACTCCCCTGCAATGAACAGACACATGTGCAGTTATATCAGGTTGCCCAGGGCCTGATCCAGCCTCACCTTCAAAGTGTCCAGGGATGGGGCAATAACCACATCTTTAGACAGCCTGTCCCAGTGCCTCACCACCCTCAATGTAAAAGGTTTTTTCTTATATCCAACCTGAATCTACTCTTTGACCTTGAAGCCATCTCCCCTTATTCTATCACCATAACCCCTGCTGAAGAGTCTGTCCCCCTCCTTCCTGCAGCTCCCCTTTAGATACTGACAGGACACTATCAGATCACCTTGCAGCCTTCTCTTCTCCAGGCTGAACAGCCCCAGTTCTCTCAGCCCATCCTTATGGGAGAGGAGTTCCATCCCACGGATCATTCTGGTGTCCCTCCTCTGAATGCACTCCAACAGGTCCATGTCTCACCTGTACTGAGGACTCCACATCTGGATGCAATATTCCAGGTAAGGCCTCATCAGTGCAGAGGGGCAGGATCACCTCCCTTGACCCCGCTGCCTGAACCATCTCTTCCCTGAAAGCTTCTTTGGAAGAACAGGTTTGTTCTTTTGTTCTTTGTTCCTCTCCCCCCACCCCCCGGTCAACAGAAATTCTACCATGACTCTGATTAGGATGTGGCATTATTTGTGAGATTATAGCCAAGGGCAAATTTTGTGAGGAGCACAAGTGGAACAACAATTTGTGATGCTGTTGGAAAAAAACACGGTGAGTCAGTAAACACCATGAGTCTTAGGACGTTTATAAACACTATTTCTATACTTATTTACACCAGTGACTAAAAATTTTAGTATCGGGTGGATCCCACCATACAAGAGGTGTACCAACCCTGCCCTCAATCACTTAGAGTCTGAAGAGAAAATGGAAAGGACTACTACTGCCACTGATGTGAAAAAGAAGTAAATTAAACACTCCGTGTGCAGTGATTGAAATTGAAAATTGAAATGCAGACATCTAAAACGCAGGTGACAACAGAAAATGGAATACCAAATATCAGTACCTGCTTGATTTGGAGATCAAGGCCCCCTAAAAGCACCTGTAACTGATGAGGTCAGTGCTTAGCTCTTGCTTGAGGTCAACATGGGAGGTGGGGTCTCCTGATCATAACAAACTCCACTTAATGCAGGTCTCATGGAAGGGACAGTCCCACTTTCTCCTGTGCTTCTGATCACGAGTTCCTGCTACTTCCTCATGAGCATGAGCAGCCATGCAGCTTTGCAATGAATTGCATCAGCTTGGACAGTCAAATCCTTATCTTCCCCCCCAGAAAGGAAGAAAAATCTAATTTTCAGTGAGATCAGCAATTGACCCAGCTCAACCCAAAGCCACATGGTCATCAGTGCTGACCACGGCAGAAGCTAGCCCTTAAATCCCACGTGAAGTCTGCACAGCAGTTCAGTGTGTTCTGTACCCTTAAGTCACACTGCAACAGTGACTGCAGGGCATGCAGCTGTCCTGGTCACGGTCATCCAGAGACCTGTCCAAAAAAGATAATACTGTTGCCTTGCAGAATTAGCCCAAGGTGAGACCTCTCCTGGGAAGCTGGGCACTATTCCCTCTGCAGATCCCACTTCCTACAGAGCAGACTTCAGGCAGAGCTGGGGCTGAGGCCGCCCTCTCTGTCCTCCCCCTGGAGCTCTGCCAGCATAGGGAGGAATTTAGAATTCACAAAGCCATAAAGAGAAAGCACTGCAGGGCAAGTATCACTCCATGAGACAGACTCCCAGGAGAAGGGGCAGAGCTCTACGTTGTGATCCCTTCTCCAGGAACTGCTCATGCCTAATGCATTGAAGATTAGATAAAATGTGCACACAGCTCCTTTTATATTAAAGCTTAAAAAGATATAACCTATGAGCTATGTAAATACACTGAAGAGCCAAGTGAGAGCTCTGCCCTAACAGGAGAACAGCACATACCTACCCGTATTCTTGGAAATATTTTAATTTTTGGTGGATAAAAGTAAATCAAAGAGCAAAGCTGAGATCTTCGCAGTTATGACTCACTTCTGCCAACCTCATGTTTTGGCAATAGAACTGTATATACAAAAGCCTGTAGTAACAGGTCATATGAGGAGTTTCAATAGCCGCTTAGGTCCTTAAAGACACAACTGAGGTGCCCAAATTTTGATCAGAAGGGCAAAAAGCCTTCCAGCTGCAATTTGCCAACCTGTGAATGGGCAGCCTGGCTGGGCAGCAATGCCCATCAGCAGGCCAGGTTACCAACGGATGTATGAGAGAGGCCAACAAGCAAGCAGAGCAGTGACTGCTGCACAGATCTGTTCTGAAACTGCATGGATGCAAATGGCTTCCATTCATGTCTTGTGCTGCTGGTATGCATACATTTTTATTTGGCTTGATGGATTGTTTTCGTTTAAATGTTGGATTGCGATTGCAGCAGAACAATACGAGAGGAAGTGCTCTTCTCTTCCAGGTCCAATTTTGAACTCACCATCCTGAAGGCAAACTTCAACACACTCTGTGTCTGGATTGCTACAGGCCGTGAAGAACTCAGGAAATCACAACACAGTCAAAAAAGCAAAGCCAACCATGTCTCTATACCTTGCCTGCAAACTTTCAGGTGGTAATCCCTCAGAAGTCAGCACAAATTAATGCTTCCAATAGACTGCATGCATCTAAGATGTCAAGCACTGGGGTGCTTTAGTGAAAGAAATCATATTACAGCAAAATAACCCATACTACACACCCGTGTATCCAATTTCAGCTTGTTTCAGTGTTTCCTTATATGCAATTTATGGCTTGTGTTTAAGAAAGACATGGCTTATGATAAAGGGGTTTTTTGCAGCATCAAGTCTTCCACCTACTAATGTAATAAGGAGTTTTCTGCTTCATAGGAAGTGCTGTTAAACCAACCTCTGTGTGCTGCATTTTTTCAGTCAATATAATCACAGAAAGCGTGGAAAACATTAAAAGTAATCTCTGCACCATGTACTTTAGATTCTACCTCTTCTATTTAGAGACGTTTTAACAAGAAGAAAACAGAGATCCTGCACACACACGTGCAAAACACACGTGCAAAAACCAACAAAACAAAATCAGCAGCATTCAGAACACAAGATTACATTTTCCATTGATTGTGGGCATGCACCATCCCGCGCAGTGAGCAGACAGTAAGGGCCTGCTCCCCAAAAGCAGGGGGTTTCAGAGAGCAGCAGTCCTCCTGCCATACAGGTGGGTACACGATAACTACCCGAGAATCTAAAATTGCTTTTCCTTAAGTGGGTCCTGCCTGTAATTTCTTAGTAAATGAAACGGATCCAACGTGAACCTGAGGAAATTTGATCTGCTGCTTCAATTTACGTTCAACAATTAACAGTTTAGGGGCTATAAACATACACAACTTCCTTTCTCTCTATCTGAACTGATAAGAAAACAGGGATTTCTTTTTTTTTTTTTTTTTTTACATGCAGTCTCTGTTGAGAACAGTTTGATAAGCTTATTGCTAAACAAATGCTTTCCAGAAGATACGCATTAATTCACAAAAAATACTTGGCAGAAACCTACCTTCAAATATTTAATTCACGTAACATTCCCTTTTATTTGTTTTAATTCAAGTAAAATATTTTCCTCCGCCTTTCCCTTTCATGGGCTTTTCACACCCACATAACAACCAAGTGACTCTTCCCTGACCCTGCCTCCCACTCCGTTCGGTACAACTGCTCACTAGAAACTCGCCGTGCACGTAAGCTCCTCTCCTGCGGTCCAAAGGAAGCACTTAAGGAAAGGAAATCCAGCACAATGCTAAACCTTCCTCTCTGTTTTTTTTTTTTTTTTTTTTCCCTTTTTACTTAACCGCTGGGTTTATTCCCAGCTCTGCAGGGAGATGCGGTGGATGTTGCCACTGCAGGAAAGGGGGGAGAGTATTTCCCAAGCGCCGTACTACAACTCACGCTTCGATGGGTTGGGAATGGCAAGACATCCTCATGTCACCCACCCAGGACAGGAAAGCCACCACTCTGCATTCCTGGCGCTGGACTGTGAGCACACAGCACCAACCCTTACTGCAACTGCTGTCTGGAGGAGATGCAGCACCCAGAGAGATTAATTAAATAAGAACTCTTCTGCTTTCTCTATCTTCTTATCATCTATGCATGCAGAATAATTTTCTGGAAAGCAAAGAGCTACGGTACCACATACCAGAAAAACAGCTTTCTCTTTTGAAGGAAAGCACAGTGATACTGCTGATGAAGCACTGAAGGTAAGTTAAACATCGCTTTCCTCATTTTAATGACTGGGTAACTAAGGAATAAATAACTTGCTCCAGAAGACCCCTCCTCCAAACAGAACACCCCCAAAGCAGTGGTAGAGTCACAAGCAGATTCAGGGAGCACAACTTCCAGCCACAGTTCCATCAGCCAACGTGATTCCCTCCAGCCAAGAGTACATTAATCTTTTTTTATTTAGTTTTTTTTTTTTTAGAAACCACTAATTGATAGCCTTTTCACAGAAGATTTACAAAGCCACTTAAAATATCATTATTTCTGTTCTAGGAATATTTCAGGAAAAGTACCGTTGGATTTACTGCATGGTAACGCACATCTGATTTTCATATGAAATACAAAATAAACCAAAGCTCTGTTCGTTCAGCAAAGACAACAGGAAAGCAGCGGAGCAGCAGGGGCTCAGGGATGCTACGATCCCAAAGCTGGGGCATGGAGGGCTGGCCCATCTCTCTGCTTAGCACCAACACAGCATGTCTTTGTAGGTGGAAGCTGGGAGGGAAAAACAATTTCAGATTGTTTTTTGTCAACCTGATTGCCTGAGCTTGCCCCCTTATTTACAGATTCCTGCACTACAACAGATCAGCTAGCGTTTTCTGTGAAAAAAAAACAACATACCTTGCCATGCTCACAGAGCTGGGAGGAGATTGCTTTCCATTACATTTAGTAAGATACCATCTGAGCACCGAAAATGAGAAGTATATAAACTTACCACTGCATTATCAGGAAAAGCATCAGAAATCAAGCTTAGGTGTTGCTGAGCAGTCAGCACCTCAGCTCCTTCCTGGCACAAAATCCATGCAGCATGCAGCAGGTACCAGAAGCACCTCTCCTGTGCTAGTCCTACCCGTATGCTCACAGATGTCTTCTGAATCTGCCACCAACAAAAGAAACCACAATAAGACTGTTTCCCTGATTCTTCATAACTGAGTCAGTAGGTCAACAATTCCTTCGGTTTAGGAGCCAAACCAATTCCCTTAAACACCCCCCCCTTTTTTTTTTTTCTTCCCTGATGGAGAAGCCAACTGTCTGCTGCCAGTGGCAGCTCAGCTGCTCACAGAACAGAACCAAACTGCTCCAACAAACCAGCTTGCCCTGGCGCAGACGTTCATCCTGACACAGCTCCATTTTGTCTCTCACGTCTGGGAGAAGCCACGAGCAATTACTTACGTTTTCAGATCGAGCCACAGGCAGGGAAGTGCCCCGCGTGCACCTTGCGTGCTGCCGCCAGCTCCTGCAGCCCACGTCCTCGCTGTCCATGGCACCACGCGGCGGCACGAGGAAGGGAGCGTCACCGAACGCCAGACCTGCTCCCGCTCCATCCTCCTCCACACCAACGCAGAATATCCTGCCTGTGCCTCTCATGCGCTCTGCTCGAACAAAGAGAAAGCTCGGAAGCTGCTCTCCTTCTTCCCGATCCATGACTCAAATGTCTGGTTGAAATTGGTTTCGTAATAACCCTTTAGTACCACCTACTCACATCACCAAGTGCTTCTTTCAGCAAACGCGCAGGAAATCACCAATGAGTGCCAATGGAGCTACTATTCCAAGAACTCGCTCTTTCGGTTATTCCTCCATCATTTGGAAACCAAGACACTTTTACTTTCCCTATCACACCGGGTATTTTTTATAGAAGAGCCTTTAACTGCGATCCCGTAAAATACTTGGTTGATAAATCACCAGCTGAAAACTCGCCCACTGTAAAGAAAAGAATTTCACAACACTCATTCCAGAAAATACAGTAACTCCTTTCTGGAAATAATTCACCGGACAAAAATCAAAAGGGCAGAATTAATGTTTGGAGACCGTTTGCATCCTGCACAGCAGACAAAGACGGTGCAGCAAGCCACGTGCCTCTGTGACCATCACCAGCAGACCCCTGAATCACCCAACCACACGATGAGTCGCTGTGAATGGTTTCCTCTTCCTCTGCATTCCCCCGGCGGGCTCGGCGCTGCTGGAGGATCCTGAGCCTAATCCTGACTTTGATGGGGAGTCCAAAACTCATCTCCTAAGGCTGCAGCCATCAGCGGACGCCGCAGACATCTGCTCCTCCTGCTTTGAGTCACCTGTCAGCAGTACAAAAGGAAATTGCTCAGCGGTGAGCACGTGGAAGCCCAGTGCTAAAGTGCAGAAATACAAAATACCGGAGTGCTCACATCACCCTCGGGGAAAAGTACTCGGTTCTGTAGCACTGATATTCAAAGAGGTGAAACTCAGTAATAATGAGTAGGCGCCAGCAAGCCTTACAGCTCAGCCTGCAATGCCAGCGTCGTTGAGGCAGCAATGGAAGGGGGGACAAAATAAAAGAAGACATTTCACAAACACTGGACCTCCACTGTGCGTGACAAGAAAAATAATTAAAACAACTGAGAGAACTAATCTGTGGCTGCTTAGGAAGTTAACTCTTCGAAGGAAATGATTAAGTAAGAGAACAAAAGCCGAAGTGTTATGTTTATCAAACAAGGAAACCTCACAAATGAGCATGCCTGCTCGTGGCAGCGGGGCCAGAGCGGTGACAGACCGCACAGGAGCAGCTCCCACCACGCTGCCATCGCTGAGGTTATTAAGCAGCTCCTATTTCAAAGAAAAGCACTTTCTGAAGAAATGCAAAGCATCGCTTTGCCAGAACGGAACGTTATAGGAAAGCATCCGCGATGTCCTGAGCCCTTATGAAATCCCCTTCATCCAATTCCTGCTCAGGACGGAACACTACGATTACAGCAAGGAACCCTGGTTAACCAGGACGATATTTACGAATTCAGGCCAGAAACGCTCACTTTTGTGCTGTTCCATCACAAATACACTGCTCACGAATTCAGCCATCCAAAACAAGACTCCAACTTTGCCAAAAAAGAAAAAAAAAACAAACCAACCAAACAGGCGAGTAAAAAGGCAATTAGAACACATCATGCTTTGAATCTCCAGGAATTCGACAAAAATGAATTCATACTAAAAATGTAATTGTCTAACCTGCTTCTGCATGCTGAAGGAGCCAGACCTGGTGCCTCTACAGAGAGGGAGAGAGGCACTTCTTGTTTCTGTTTCGTATTTGAGTTCTTCCCTGCGCGGGAGATGATCTAATTATTCAACGCGTCAGTATATTGCTTCACCCTTTCTTGCACGTCTACTGACATTAACATATTTTAACTATTCAGCTCATTAGGAAGGAGGGGAGGCACCCAACGACAAATCACCCTTACAAATCCACCACAAAGGCACGAGCCTTCCCATGTTTTGTCCCGCACCTAGCCCAAACTCCATGGGAGCACACGACAAATGATGCCGAATGCAAGCTGGCAACAAAGATCAGAAAACACAGCCCCTGTGCTGCTGGTCAGATGTACACATACCTGTTCAAAACACGAGCCCCATCCATGAGCTCTGCCCAGACCCTGCCTGGTTAGGAAGCACAGAACTCCCAGATCCCATCTTCCCATTGTATTCCCATTGTTCCCAAGCTCGGTGCTCAGCAGGGACTACCAAGGAGAGAGGGCTGTCACACCTCGCCTAGAATTGGGCACAGGCAATGAAAGCAAGGGATCAAACCACGCAAGGCTGCTGTCGACAGATGCAAAACGGATCCGAAACAACACTGACATCCAAATATAACATGCACGGCACCTGTATTTGCATATGTGGGATGCTGAAGGATTCCGAGCCTTTTTATCAAACATCCTTCTAACGCAAAAGCAGAGAGACATTGGATACTCAGCTCCCTCTGCACGCAGTCATTTCAGAGATGATGTTCTTGTCTTTCAGACCTTGCCTCGATCTACCACAACACATCCGCTCACAAACTGCCTGCAGCAGTCTCCATGGCATGCACTAAATCCTAGTTCATAGGAAAGGTTTCTTCGGCAAGTTTCATTCTAATAGCAGCGTCTATATATAAACCTGTTTACAACTATTTCTAAGAAAGAGCCCACTCCGAGTCGGCTCCTTTACTGCAATTGAACAGGATGGATTGGTTCCCAGCTAATGCTTACAGAAGGCCTTCAAGGAAGAAGAAATTTATTTCTTATAAAATCAAGCCAGTATAGCAGTAGGTGCAATGAAATTATTCTGCTGCATGCTAAATGTTATTAATAAAAGACCTGCATTGCACTGTAGTCAAACGCCACATCCCATTAGTACAATCAAATAATTCCTGCCATAAAATCTAACTGTTCTCAGCCACAGGAATGGTGACAGGTAAGGAGCATCTGCTTTTTTGATTTAAAAACACCACGCTTCTTAACAAAAACAAGCATCCAGAGGCAGGAAGAGTACATCTTTATGATTTGCATAAGTCTGATTTAACTTTGGTCAAAAATAAAAATAAAGACAACAATTTTCAAGTGCATGATGTAAACTTTCACAATTCAGGTGGGATTATTATTATTATTTTCCATTTTTGCTTTCTGAGGTTGTTCTTTTATTTTGTTGATGGGTGTTTCCTTTTTGTTGGCAGGGTTGTGTTCTTTCCCAGACATCGCTTTTCGTTGTCCTCTTAACTCACCCCTCCAACAGCAGGCATGTCTTGCTCAGCCCAACAATGCACTTCCCTCAGTCATGGCCCCAGCTGCCCCCATCACACTCAGGAGTTCACTGCCCTCTTCCTTCATGAAGGAGCAGCAAGCCTACATGCCTGCGGGGTGATTTAGCCTGCAAACAAAAATAGAAGCTTGTGAATGATGTTTTACAGTGGTCTTAGTGAGACACAGAGAACACCAAGGAGTCCTGCTTCAGGTAAACATCTCTGCTGCATGTGGGCTGGGGGAAAGCACTGCTCCCTGGAGCGGATGCAGTTGGTGTACACAGTGACACAGCCAACAAGGCCAAAGTACCCACTTCACTATCAATAAATCAGGCAGTCTCATGTGATGAAAACAGGCACTTTCCACAGAGCTTCCTGGGTAGCACCGGGGTTTCTCTCCTCAGCTACCTCCCATTTTGTACCACCACGCAGCAGCAGCGCGAGGACTAAACCAAATGCAAACTGAACTTCATCTTGTTTAAGGGCCTGTTCCTGTGGGCTCCTGAGGCGTGCAGGCTGCAAAGTTCAGGTCAGAAACACTGCTGGCAGTATGTGTGCACTGGGAACAGACTGGCCCAAGCACTCAGGTGACGAGATGACTAACAAGGCAGAGCCCAGCCTCACCTTTCTGAATGGCGCTCAGCACAGCGCAGCACTCCAATCTTCTTTGGAAGAGATTGCCAAAGAGATGCCGTTCAACTCCAGGTTTGGTTTCTTTTAATCCTCTTCCTGCATTTTATCCAAGCTATATAAGCAGACCTCAAGTTAGGACAGATGCACTTCCAGCACTTAATACTGGCACTTAACTTGGTTTTCTTCCCACTTGGCTCGCTTGGTATTTTTACATGTTTAGCTTCTCTAATTCTTTCTACAATCATCTTCCAGATTATCTTCAGTTTGCAGTTCCAGTGTTGGAAATCTTTTTTCTCATTTGGTCTCACGCTTTCATGCAAGCACTGCGCATGAAGGAGCTGCAGGAGCTGACAGGAGGGGCTCCATTCCAATACTGCAACTTCCAAAACGACAACTTGATGGGTACGGAGAGAAGCAGAGAATGACTCTCCTGATTTACTCTGGTAGCTACAACAGATGGATCATATAATCCAGTGCAAACAGCAGGCAAGTTCCATGCTTGCCGTAATAAAGGACACAATGACCTCTAGGTAAAAATCCCAGGAACAGCAAGCACACAAATTTCAACCTGCACAACTTTAATTCCATGCCAGGGCTCAAGTTGAAGATAACAGTATAGACAAACACTCTGGACAGATTAATTCAGACCATAATTCACGGCATGCACAAGCCAAAATGCGGTGTAAACCTACTGCCTTTTAACACTCCTCACTGTAAGGCCTATTTTTGCTGACGAAGTAGGTTTTCAGAGAGATCTCTGAGTCTTCTGCAACTTAACGCAGCCTCCTTTAGCAGAGAGAAAGTAGTTCAGGTTCAAGCTGCAGTGCAGAATGTCCTAGCATTGACCTGCAAAGGCAAGGCTTCTCACAACAGAGCTACAGTGGTGTTCTGTAACCATGTAATGATTCATCACATTATTGCTGCTATCTCCCTCTTCATCCTTGCTCCCCTCTCACTCCACAAAGGTATTTTAACCCTAAGATTTATTCGGTTTGCAAAGACTGCTCAGTTTTTCAATGGAAAGGCAACACCAGCATCTTGGTACAAAGGTACAGACTTCCTGAGTGCACACATGCTCTTTATATAATGAACTACAAAACTCCCTGCTCCTTCTTCTGATTAAGAAGTCCTCAAAGAGCTCAGTTCCACACACTCCAAATACTGATGGGCTGCAAGGACTATAAGTGTTCATCTCTGTCCAGAAGAAATGAATTATTCAGAAGTAATGAGTCCGGGGGGGGGGGGGGGGGGGAATTTGTGGAGTGCCCTTTATTTGAAGTGCTGTGTTTATACCACTAGATGGCACGTTTGAGGCTCCCGGCATCGGTAAAATTACAGTAGACTTTGCTCTGCATCACCATGTTTATCATGCTATCCTTGCCCTGGATGGAAAAGTACAGGTCAAATGATACCACAGCAGTTGAAACAGCAAGATACATAGGCAACTGCACGTAAAAAGATGCACACGAGAGGGCAATGCATGCCAGCAAGCTAGAGCCCTGAGCTCCAACATCGCGACCTCTCATCCCTGGTACAGGCTTAGGAAACCACTTCATGTCTTGGGAGAATGCACTTGTGGGTTTGGAGAGGGAAGATGGGAAAGGAGGGTCAGAGTTCAACCTTCTGAGGCACGATGCCTTGTTTCATTGCTGTTCTCCTGCCACACAGGGCTCACACCATGAGCTGGGACGCAGTGTGCAGAGCTGCAATTAGAGGGTATCAGCACACATGACAGGCTGGTTATCGCAAGAATGTATTTATTATGACACCTGCACGCTTTAAGACTTCCAAAATAACAAGCAGTTTTCCTGCCTGAAAATCCATGTAGCTAATATTAATGAAATCCAAGTATTCCCACTATGCTCAGGAAGACAGAACAGACTGAAAGCTCCCCAAGTACTCAAAAACAAGACACAAAAACCATTCACGACATCTCCAACACACCACCAAAAGCATAAACTGATGGGACAGAGAGCTTTCTAACAGGAGAAGATTTACCCATGCCACAGCATCACATTTTTTCACTGCAAGCTTCTCCAGAAGACCAAGCACTCCGCATCCCATGGTGGTGGACCCAAGCACTCTACGTCAGATAAACAAACACACAGTAGCCCACGACCCGCTGAGTCAGCTTCATGGGCAAGTCATCTCTTGTGCTGGATATGCTTTGGTGTGTGCCCAGCTGTGCCCTGATACCAGCCTTGACATGGATGCCAGCATTTGGCAGCATCAGTTCCTTTAGGCTTCCTGCTTGTTCTTGCTGCCAGCTTCTTAATTTCACTCAGCCCACTTTAGAAGTGCATGAGCACAAGCATGTATCTGCCACAACCAACATTCCCTCAAAAACAAGTTAGTTCAGCACCACTGTAACGACTGTGGGCACACAGAGACTGTACTTGTCATGGCATTGCACCCCACATGCCCCATGCAATTTCAATAAAAAAGAGGATTAAAAATTCACTATTATCGCTTCAACACTTGACTCAGTCCTTGGAACTGGCAATAATGTCAAGGGGAAAAAAAAAAAGTCAATTTAAATTTGAGCAGGAAAGACAATTTGCTGATAAACCCCAAGGGCAACAGCAAAGAATACTTCTCGTCTAAATGTAAGCAGCAGCATCACCTCATCACTTCCAAGGAAGAACAGCTCACCCTTAGTGCTGTGGCAAAATTAGAAATCCACTTTGTTTTTGCTCCCTATGCAGGACTTAGCTCTGGAAGGATGCCCCAGACTACATGGACGATGTGCACAGAACTGCCCTCACAACCATCGGCGTTAGGTAAGAGCCACCATGTGTCCATGAGGCAGCACAGGACAGCTGATGGAGCACCAGCCACCCCTTCCTTCCCTCTAGGAATTTTGCTCTTCCCTCATCCATCAGTTTGGTACTATTTGTGTATTTACACACTCACGCACCCCAGGCAAATTTTCCCCCAGAAGCACAAGTGTACTCACTTCTGCTTTCATATTTGCAGACTGTGCCAACACAGCCATACACACCAGTTATATCCTGCAGAAACAGCCTAGTGAGGCCTCTTTTAGACATACAAGCAACCCAAGAAAACTACTGCCAAACATCACGATGCAATAGCTGCAGTTTGATCTCAACGTTCTCCCTGGGCCTGCATTATGGGTGCAGCTCCCATTCCTGAGGACACATTAACGCTTGGAAGCCAGCGGTTTTGAGAGACTACAGCAATTTGAGCTCCATTTTCAAAGCCACTGAAAGCAATGGCTGTCCCAAAATGCAGGTTTCCACTGAACGGCAACAAAGCTCTTCCCAGCATGCACCCACCATGTTTTGACGGCTTTTAAATGAGAACAGCAAGTGCTTTGATGGGTGGGCTCATTTCTCAGCATAATTACCAACCCCACTGCAAAACTTGGCAGTGGATAAAATGGCAGGTATTTATAAATTAGAACTGCAATCCTTGAAAATCTGTTTCACATTTTGTCTAAGCCAATGAGACAAACCAATACACTGCGTTCCACGAGGAAGAGAGAAGCAGACTTGAAAACTGGGATTAATCTCACTCTGTGTCCGGGTTAGCCACAAGGACCTCCCTTATGGTCAGCGAAAAGAAACTCTTCCAGAACACGATTCATCTGCCCTACTCCACACGGCTACCCTGGGATGCCCTCCCTTACTAAAGGGAAGCTGGGAACTTCGCAGCCCTGTTATATGAGTAACGAAGGAATCAATTTTCAACTTCTGTTTTAAGCTACTGTAAAAGGTATCTTGGAAAATCAGAGCTTTTTGATAATGACTGTGCAGATTTTTCTCCATCTCCTCCTAAGTGGAAAAATACAAGTGTGGTCTCTTACAGTTTTCATTTAACAACTATCCTGCTCAAATCTGCAAATGAAGCTCTGCAACAGCGGCCTTGTGTGTGAGAATTAAATGAAGAACTCAGGCCAATGTACAAAGGAAGCGATTGATCTATTTTCACTCTTAATAGAATTAATTGGAAAGTAAACACAGTCAGATAAAGAGCAGAAAGTAGATTTCATCATGCAATATCCTTCTACGTTAATAAAAGGATGTTTGCTTATAAGGAAGGAAGAATAATCTCGTGGCTAAGGGCATGATGTTCAAAGTGCACTACCAGCTCTGGACTGTGTTTCCTGCTTACCTCAGTACCACCCAGACTGTGCGTACTACCAGGGACTTCAATTTCTGGAGAAGAGATGGTTGTGGAAGGAGGCCTTCTTGCAAGCAAGATGAAATGGGCACTGCTTAAGAGGTTTCTCTACAGCACAGCATCAAGGGCTGAGTTTTTTCTGTACAGATAGGCTGACTGCTGGGAGGAAGGACCCCAAGGACATTAAGGAGGATGTGACTATTACAGCACAGAGTTTAGGCTCATGACGTTGCCCTTGTCCCTGCAGTGCTGCTTCATTTGAAATGACTTCTCTAGAAACTCCCCCACCACGCAGCCTTGCTCTCGGCATACGAAGGGTTAGCAACAAGAGCCTCCTTAACTTCACTGTGAAGCCTACCTCTTCCCCAGCTGACAACCACAGGCACATAAATAGCCTTCTGAAGAAACCAGGAGGGATCATTTCTGCGGAATTAACGTGAACACTTAACTTGTGAGTGCCAGAAGTGCATCCTGAGGGCAGTGTTTGTGCTGTGGTATGGGCTATACCTAGCTGAAATCTGCCTGTACCTCTGCTGAGAGCACTTCACACCTCCTGATCCCTTGCTGTTTATAATGCACCCGGATCCTCACCTTGCAGAGGCAACCCTGTATAACAGCACTGTTCCCCATGCTAATACTAACATTAGAGGCATCACAAAGAACTTTCAACAAAGTAAAGGGTTTTTAATTTCAGAGCTGATTCCACCATCAGCAGTGGAGACTTTGAAAATGTCGAAGCGATTCACATCGCTTCCAGTTCTCCTTATTTATCTCTCATCTACATAAACAGTCTAACTCCACTCTCACTCATGCTTGTAACCATATTATGGTACATACAGTTTCTTCTACTAAGTTGGCTGTTCAGGATTGGTCGCTGGGAAAAGTCAACATCCTTGGTCAAAGAGCATCGAACAATTAATACACTTCATTTTGCTGCCACCAATGATGTCACCAAGAGCAAAGTACAACAACAGAAGTGACAGCCAGGCAGGATGGAACTTTTCTGAAGTATTGCTTGAGCAACAGCCACACAAACCCCTCATTGTTTATCTGCCTGGGGAAGCGCACGACATGCAAACAGCTACCTACGTGCTGCTCAACACATATTAAGAGATGCTCAGGCATATTTATCACTGGAAGAGAACATCTCCAACAGACTGCAAGCTCGATCATGTAAATTTGGGAAAAGAGAATCCCATTAAAAAAGCGAAATTAATGTTAAGTGTACCAGATGAAAGATTCTGTTCGTAAAGCCTGCGCCAGAACAGAAATTGAAGCTACTTCGAAGACATTCAGGTCATTCAGAGAATAATTTTAAAATGGCAAGGAAAGACAGTCTGATGATCCATGTATGGAAAGAGGAGCCAGAAGCTCTGAATCATTAATAACAACACTTAGCAGTTAATCACTGTAGATCTCCACTACTCCACAAAATGGATATGAATCGCTGGCACCAGACCGTGGCTCCTCTGCAGTAGGTTGGCATCATGCGGCTTCACGAGGAGGCCTGCAGAGAACAAGGGTGCTTTCCAAACACCAGTCAGTAATTACAGCTCCTGTCCCTGTATCCACCTACCCGCAGTTCTCACTTAACATTTCCCGTGCTGCAGTCCTATCTGCACAAACACAGGATGAAATGAAGTTTTCACTCAGTTCATCTGTGGCAAATATCCTTTTCAGAGAGTCAGAGCTGCTTCAAGTAGCTGAACTTGACTTTCAGCATCCTCATGTGCTTCGGTAGACTCATCAGCACCCTCTGTATCTGAAAGCACTTTCATGCTTTTATTTAAGAGCAACACAGTGTTCAGCTAAACCCATCTTTCCAGTCCCTATCTCTCTGTGCTTTGCTGTTTTTCCTCAGTCCCACTTATAGCCTTGAGTCTTTGTACTTCCTTTGCAAAAAAAGAGACTAATGCTCCCAGAAAATAAGCAGTGTGCTGAAATAATAAAACAAATGTCAAAGGTAACATCAGGCTGCACATCTCTAGAGCACTGGCTTTCTATCTGGTTCCCTCAGCAATGCTACACCCTGACTGAGACTGCTTCCTACAAAACGTGCCCCAACTCCCCTCTGTACAATGGCAACAACAGTTCCACAGGGAAAAAGTGAAAACCTGCAAGGCTGTCTGCCTTTTATTTGGAATGCCTTGTTAGTAATGACACGATGCTATCACTCACTATTTCTGCACCTATGCCATTATACTTACATGCTTAGAAATACAACCATCTCCAACCAAAGAACAGGTATCCCTCAGCTCATCCCTTGACAGCTTTGCTATCTACTAGAAGTCCATCAGAAACCAACACAGAGTGTATTTTAACAAAATCCATTTCTACCAGCTACCACTGCAGTCAGTGTGAGATTAAAACCTTGCACTCTCTCAGCTACACCCAAAGCTTCTATTTCACTCCATAACCAAGTCATAATAATCCAGAGTTTCACACATCCTTCCTTTCCACTGCAATGATGGGTCGACATAAGGAGAAGAGGAATTACTTATTGAATCTTTATCGAAAGGAACAAGAATTACATTAAAATTGAAAAATGGCTGACATCACAAAGGAAGACATGGGCTAAATCCTTCAGGAAAAAAAAAAATTGATCTTGTAAATCCAGTCTGCAGAATAGGGATGCAGATTTTTATATAAAACTTTGTATTTCCCCTCCTCTGTGTTTTCTGTAACACAGAAGCCGCCTTGTAAATCTTTGTGTTGGAGATATTTGTCCCAGTAACGTAAACATCATATAACAAAGCTACAGTAACTTCAAAGGAAGAGGCTGTTCATGGCAAATCTGAAGAATATTTGCTGTCCCCTGGACAGATTTTTTTTTTTTTTAACAAACTTGCTCAAGCAAAATCTATTTTAAAACCCCATTCTCCAGGTGTGCCTTCAAAGGGAAGCGAAGCTGCCTCCCTTTGACGCTGAGCTGCAGAGAAAACCATTTCCTGGTCAAGGTCAGGTTCTGTGCCAAGATGCTGCTTGGCCAAGTGGCAGTGCCAAGCAGTGCTGAGAACCACAACTTGCAGCAAGGACTGATTTTAAGAACCCAACTTCCCGCTTTTCAGAGGGATTATCTGCATTCTTCTTCTTCATCCAAATCTGCTGGATACTTCTACAGTGTGTCACAGATTTATTTCCTTCAGTAAATGCACTCATGTTCCTCCAAAGGCTTCATCTGATACCCAGGAACCCTTCTCTCCCATCCTGCTGAACCTCATTAGCTACATGAGAAATACACTCCCACTTTTCTCTGAAGTTCGTAATCTGTGTCACCTTATTTCCCTTTCAAGTATCAAGTACACTGAGCAAACACATTACAGAACAAACCAGGCTGGAAGGGACCGTGCAAGACCACCTTTCACGGGATAAAGGAGCCCAAATGAGCCTTGGTCATTACACTTCCTGCAGTCAGTCCATTATGCCTCAACAAAGATTCAGGAAATCAGAAAACTAAAATTTGATAATTGTTATTGTTCTTCTTTCAGTTCTTGAAGGAATTTCAAAAATAAACGTTCCTACAAACTAACATCCCAAAGGACCACACTTTGATGTCATGTTAACTACTGACATACCTAAAACGCTTTATCTAGTGAAGTTCTATCAGGAGATCTCTAGTGCTTCCAGCAAGACTAATCCAATACAGCAGAATCCAGTATACAACACATTTCTGTCGGAAGGGCAACCTGGTGTGCTCTCCTGCTGCCTCTTCATTGACTTCATGAATCCTGTCCTCAAGGAAGGTCCAAGCCTGGGGTAAGGATGAAGATGGGACCATGCCTCTCAGTACTACTGTGGACTGAAGCCTTGCTAAGGGGACTGCAAAGGAAGACATGGCCTAAGCAACTAGAGAAGAAAAAAAGAGTTATGAAGAGAATGGTGTAACACAGATGTTAACAATGAGCTGTGGTCTGTCCTGAAGAGGGCAGTGAGAGAAAGCAAGCCTGTCCTACAACTACCAGCCACAGGAAAGCATACAGCCTTGCCTAGGTACTTTCCTTCATTTTTTCAAATGGAAAAAAATAGCAATTAAAAAATACGTGGAAGTATAAAATTTTCCAACCAGGTTCATTAACCATACCCACACATGTTGAAAGCAAATAGGCGGAACACATGTCATGCTTCAAGTGGTCATTCAAACCACAGCAGTCTTACATGACCAGGCTCCTTGAGCTTCAGTGAGCTGACTCCTGAGCTGTGACATGTCTCAGAGATGTGGCGTGGTAATGACATAATTTACAATTTAGTCTAAGGCATGTTTGGCAAGTGGTGAAAATCCATACAAGGATGATTGGTTGAAGTACCAAACTCACTGTTGGTGCCTGCTCTTCCCCTTTATCCTTTCTGCCTCCATCACACTTGCTCCTGGAAAAGCAGTTATTACTTTTAACCATAAGCTTGACTGAAAACTTTTCATTGCATTAATCTATCAGTTCATAGGCCTTTCATCAGCCAGAGGCTTTTTCCACTAAATAATCGTAACTACTTAGAAAAATTTTTACAGAAATGGACCAGTGACAGTCAATTCTACTCAGCAAAAGGTTTAACTACAGACCTCCTAAGGTCCATTCCAATCTAAATGATCCCATGTGAAAACATGATCCCAATGATCCCAAAGTGAAAACATCACATTTTATAAAATCCACGCAGGTTTGTTCATGTTTTTGAGTCTCATGAAATAAAAAATAAACATCTCTGCTGCCAGAAAGTAAACTTTTGGGCAGCAGCTTTCATTTACAGTGGCAATGCTTCAAACCTGTCTACACTTCTCTGAAGTTATTTTCATCTTGGGATCTGGAAATTCCCTGTGCCCCACTTGTTCCATTTCACAATACCATTTATGCTTGCTTGTCGATACGCAAATTCACTGTGGTACAGTCAATGATATCTTTTATTTCCTCTTGACTTCCTCGTTGAAAAGGAATAAAGATATGGAACAATCATGTGTCCAATCAAGGAAAGACAATCCAAAATGGGCAGTATCTTCTTTATTTACTATCCACATTTGAGCGTTTAAGTATGAGGGAAAATTTGACTAGACTTCTTTGCAGCCACACCACTCTCATTATACTCCTCAGAGTTACAGAGCAGACTTCGGTTAACCCAAAATCTGCTTTCACCCAACTTCAATTTAGACTCTTCAGCCCACACAGTTATACATGCACTGCAGTCATTTTTAGCAAGTTAACTCAATGTATCTGCTGTATGGGTTACAAAGCTGCCAGTGCTTTGAAAACTAGACCTCTTTTACACTTGGTCCACATGAAAGGAGAAAGATCTAAGCAATTTGGTTATGCTCTTCCTCCTGAGCCCAGCCACTTCACTCCCAGCAGGTTGGTCAACTCATTCAGGACTCTCTACCAGTCCTCTGACACATGTCAAATGCTGTCCACAGCACATAGTGGCAACATGGTCTCAGCATGCAAGTATTCAAGAGGAAGATTCAGGACTCCGAAGTTGTGTGCATTGAAGAAAAGATGATCAATTAGGATTGACTGCAATCATAGCAACAGAGGTAAAGCACACTGCAAGAAAGGACAGGATTCCACTCCAGAAGGATTGAGAGCGATATACATGTTGTGCAATTTCCTTCCATCGCAGTTAGCATATTTCAGACTATTCAGTAGCCATGAGAGAAGACTCGGGATGTATTCTGAGGTAGGAACTTCCACCTGGGTTCAGGCAAGATCTTTAGATCAAACAACAGGCAGGTCAAATTCAGCCCAATCACAGAAGTCAGGACAGCACACGCAGCTGAAAGGTTCTGGTTATTTCCTGCACCAAAGACCCACTGAGTGCTCTTCTCGTTTTAAGAGGATTAGCAGCACATAAACAATTTATGTAAGGAGACTGACAATTTTATTGTGATGTGCCATTTAACATTTCCAGAGGATCAGATTATAAAATTTTTACTTAGTTTTCCATGACTCACCCTCTGAATAACATGCATTGATTTACCTAACAGCAAGAACTGTGTGTTGGAGGCAGTTTCACTACACGTGGTCATCCCAGCCTATCATCACTTTACTGCTGGATGCAAATTCTGTACAGAAAAATGAAGTTTTCTGCAGTGAACTACTGATTTTTCCATTCTCACCTACCTTCCATGAAGGAACACAGTGATTTAGCTTCTGGTTACAATTATATTTAAAGCTTGTCTAATACAACAATCTAGTGATGTTTGGATCACAAGTGATACTGAAAACAGAGCTTCGAGCTATCTCAGAAAAAAAAAAGCTAGCCAAATTTCTGCACCATGAAGCAGAAGTAAGGAACAACAGGAACAACATAATACAACACAGTCAACTCTGAAATATGCCAGATAACAGGAAGTTGGGGTAACCTAGTTAATTAAAAACCATCAATAACAATACTATTCTTTGCAAAGCCAACTCTGGGAATCTCTAGGTGGTTTTATTAGCTTGGCCACAGCACCGCAGGAATGCGCAGGTCCAGCCTGGGTCCTGGAGCAACACGGTCATGTTCCTCTAACAGCATGTGAGCCTTGAGAGTTTGTGTGGAGCAGCTGACGTGTCTTTGCTCTACATGGCTTCCAACATCAGGGCTTATTCCAGAGCAACTATCAGTGCACTGGTATTTGGCTCCAGCACAGTCACGACCTGGACACTGCTTACAGACGTCACCAGTCCCCTTCAGCTCCAACAGCACTACTCCTGGTGCAATGGGACAAGGGCGTTCTTGCAGTACCAGCTTCAGATGGTGAAAGAGTGACTGAGGCTGGAACTAACTCAGGAAGAAATAATTCTTCCAGCAAGCTTGAGAAAGTGTGGGCAAAGAAGTGGAGGGAAAATAAAAGCAGATGCTGAGCAGAACTATAGTCAGTGCAGAAGGAAGAAGCTGCTTTTTTCTCCTCACTCGACCAGCACGCCTCAAGGACCACAGGTCCCAGCAATCAGTATCGAACTGCACGTACGTCAAACAGTGGCAACCCTAAAGCAACCAGTGCCCATCCTCCTGCAGGCACAATGCAGGTAGAATTTCCACCCACTTCAGGTTTTTCCCATGAGAAGCTCTGTTCCAAACATCCAACAACTCGCACAGCATCAGGTTGCTCAGAGTGAACAAAGCAAGGCAAAACTAAGGCTGCTGACAAAGGTGGAATACACAACAATGTAGTCGTGCTAAAAAACGACCGACATGGGTGGAAAGTCAGTAAACAAAACAAAAATAAAATGCAAATGGTATGCAGCTAAAGCAAACTGTATGGTTCAGTGCATACCTAGCAGGCCAAGAAGGAAGGGAAATTCCTTCCCAGGGTTTACGTGAACAATGAGTTTCCCTGAAAACTCCAGGAGGCCGTTCCCAGCTCCTCTGCTGGCACCGTCACTAGGAAAAGCAAATGCTGGAAAGGTTGTTTCAGTTCATTACTGACCTCAGTACAAATCGTAGTACCAATGAACTCCAGCGTAGATCAATGTGACCTCTTGCTTCAGTGGTATTGTTGTTACAACGCGTACAGCACGCAATGCTGCTTTTTACAAGAAAGTACAGCCATCTGTGTGCCAGTGTATGTTCCAGCGGTCACACAGCTCTGATCAAACTGAGCTCAGTGTGCTGCAGGCTCAATTCCACCCACAGGGGACCAGCCAAACCCTCCTCATTTTTAACATAAAGAACGGAGACGACACAATGTGCAACTGGAGGTAAAGGGGGAACTCCTGAAAGCAGCAACCTACGTATTATAGATGAGAAGGGAAAAATAAATAGAAATCAGCATATGCTTCAGCCAACACTACAAAATTAGATGTGAATGAAGATAGACACTTTGGGGTGTGTCTGTCACCCAATTTGCTGGAAGGCTTTTGGCAGCTGGGCGTGCAAATACAAATCAAAGTGCCTCTGAAATATTCCATTAAAAATATGCCCCAAAATCCATCAAGAAACTCTTAAAACAATCTTCTAAAAGCGATGGCATAAAGCACCATCACATCTAATGGCTATTTGCAAAAAAACTGTGGCTCTTCTGCTCTATTGTTTCTACTGCATTAAAATGTCAGTAATGGTTAAAATGTGAAAAATAGGAAAGTCTCACCAATTCAAACCAAACCACAAACCACTTTGTAAGATCATGGAATTCTGCAAGTTAATAGACAAATGAACAAACATGCACACCAATAAAACTGCACATGAAGAAACATGCCAGCTTCTATTTATTCTCATTCACTGTGCTCTACAGCTTAGGAAAAAAGGCTGTAGCAGTTTTATTAAAGTTGAAGGAAAATTTTATAAGTTTCATTAAAGAATTCAAAATAGTTTTCTTTTTCGAAATGGCTTTGATTCAAATGGAATGGAGGAATTTATGAAAGCACTTCAGAACCTGAAAATACAGAAGAATGTAACAAACATGAAGTCATATAATTGAAAATGCTCTCCAAACACAAATTCCTACATTCAGCCTTTTGGTAATACTTTATGTGCTGTGGTTAGAGTTGAAAGAAAGGACAAAAAAGAGGTAGGTTCCTTATTTGCATGTACATGCAATTCCTTATTGCAAAGTTTGAGTTCAGATATAAAAGCTGGTCTAAAGCACTGGCACACATTTTCACAGAAGTTTCCGTCTCGTGTTTTCATATGAGCTTAGAATTGCTGAAGAATTTTGGATGCTGCGAATAATTCCAAACACTAACCTACTTTTACTGACAGCAGAACTGAGGCACACAGATATGCACCAGACATGACCTAGCAAGCCAGGGAGGAAGACTGGAGCAGGAATCTCTGTCTGCTCTATTCATGTCCTCTCCTCTGCCATGCAGGAAGGTCAAGCTCACCCCTCCTCACATGGAAATTGATGGTGAATATGCAATTCAGAAATAATTCACCAACTTATCACCTGTGAAACAACTAAAATAAATAGAGACAATGTGACCATACAAACCCATGGTATAATGAATCACTCCTTAGCTTAGTCTCACGCAGAAAATACACTTTAATGCATTTACAACTTTTGACTAAAGAAGCTGAAACCTAGAAAGTTGTTTGTTAGTTCCAGAGAAATACTCATTAAAAGAGATCATATATATATAAAGTTCATTACTGAGAAGGAGTTCAGTGATGGCAAATTCATCTTGGGTTGCGCGCTGAACATCTTGAAATCCTACAGACACTGGACAGCTGGCTGCTCAGTTAGCCACATCTTGTCTGTTAGTGTAACAGCAGAATTCAAGGAAACAGGACAATGTATGAGTGCACAGTTTTCATTAAATACAGATAATAACTATTTTACCCTAACTATCTTACCCTATCTTGTCTTCCTGATCTTCAACCAGCATCGTTTTAGGCTCCAACCTGCCTGCAAGTCAACGGAAGCAACTGAGGCTAGGGAAGACAATTTGCCTTTAATTCTAATTAATCATGCATTGCTTACCAAACCTTTACCATCACTCGGCAGAATTCCTAGCTGCAGCAATTCAATTCCCACAGACTATTTTCATACAACACGGGTAATAAATGAATTAGGTTTCATTCACTGAGTGTGAATAAAGCAGAGAGGAGTAGGTATGACTAATCTTCATTTTCCAGATGGGAAACCACTGCGCAGAAGAATGCAATTCTATGCTCAAGATCACAAGCAGAGAACTGCAGTTTCACCTTACAGGTTTTGATATAAATTCCCCTGTTCAACGCAGTTGACTGCTGTTTTTGAAAGTACTGACGAGCAAACACCACAGCTCTCACTCAGCACTTGAGAAAAGACTGTATTTTCAGAAGCAAGCTTATATTTCTGCCATAAAAACTAATAGGAGTATTAGAAGCCATGGTTAGAAATGTTAATAAACTTCTAAAGCACTTTTTAAGCTAGGACATACAACCAGAGTGTGTTTACCGATGTCCCTTGGAAGCTGTCCCATAAGGGCCATGGCTTCCCCCTGCAGATACATGGCACACTCACACACTGCACCAACACCCACCCAGCAGCACCCAGGATGGCTGCAGGACTGGCAGCCTAATAGTGAGATAAACACCTTGCATTGAACGACTGAAAAAATGGAGAAATACACCAAACAGAGGCTTTCTGGAGCAGTTCCAGAAATGACTATCTGAAGTAACCTTAGCAAAATCTAAAGGATTTCCGTTTGTCCTTCCTTCCTCCCCTCACGCAAAAGCCTTGCAAAGGCGTTAAGAAGCATCAAGTTACCCCGCGGTGTTTAGGAGACATTCTTCATGCTCCCACTTCAGACGCCAGCCAAGGAAAACGCTCTGTCGGCGCTCACACGCTGCACGGCTCAGAGCCCCAACAACCTGCACTCACAGAGAGGGACCAGGAGCACACTTGGTGTGTCACGAGAGAGATCCTCTCAGGATTAAACGCTGCCAATCCTGCCTTTTCAGTTTGCAGTGGAATTAACAATAAAAGTATCGGGAAGTCCTACACTTCCAAAATAGCTTACTAAAAATACCTCGTTACTTCAGAGAAAACAGCAACAAGAACTTGCTCATCAGTTTACAGGAACGTACATTCCCAGCACAAGAAGTGCTGGCATTACCAACAGCACAGAGAGATGTTCATTTAGGTACACGTCGATGATTAAAACAAAAACTCGCTATACTGAATTTTGGCTGCAGATTTGCTGATGCCTGCTGGAACAGCTCTGCAACCCTCTGCAGAGAAAGCTGTGATTCTCACTTGCATAGCCTGCATCTGAAACTAAAGCCCCATTTTCCTATGCACTAAAAAGTTACTGGAACTTACTGGGATTGACAGAAATATGCCCATCAGTCGGCTTTAGAGCTGTGTGTACACATTTAAAGTAGTTGAAACAACAGATAATGATAAAAACATAAAAAGCTTGTCTGATATAAAACTGAAGCACTATGAAAAGGAAAGAGACTCAAAGAATTACCTCCGTTCTTGCTGAGGGATACGTAGTCAGAACAAGACAAGCTGCATGCTTCGAGCCGTTAATAAAAAGAAGAGCAAGCGAATGAATAGCTTTCGGGAGAATCCAAATAGTTTTTGTTTCTCTGCTGCAGTTTCACCACTCCCACCGGGTAATTTCTACGTTCACTTTATAACGAAAGCAAAGTACAGGTCAAAATAAGAAAGGGAGGAGACCAAAAAACTCCACTGTAGTAGCTTCAGTTAGTCACTCTTGCTATCTCCTTTTCAAACAGGGGAAGCAGGGCTGGTGTGACAGAAGGGGATTTGGAGGGGGTGCTCTGCTGAGGCTTATAAACCAGAAGCTCGGTTCATCTGCATTTTATATGATCTGACTGGTAAAAGCAGGAAGCAAGAAAACCTTTCAAGTGCATGATTTATGGAAACGTATCACGTGGCTAAGAAGCACAGAACAGAAAGGACCAAACTCAGCTTTCATTTACACCAACGTAACTTTCATGCAAGCCCATCACCTTCAATTCAAAACAAAACAAATTTTAAAGTCTGAATTACTTCATGCTTTCCAAATACAGCAACTGCTCCAGCAAAGATCTCATCAATGCAGAATTTCTCTACTGGATGAGCACTGCAGGATCAAGGCAGAATAGCTTTAAACACAGTTCTGCCACCCCTTCTCCAATTGCTCTGCCCCCAAACAAGACAGCTACCTGCGTGCTCCCATATGCTTTCACACTCCTAACAGTGTTTTAAAGTCTATTTTAGGTACTTGAAAAGTAGCACGATCCGCAAGTGCTCTGGGAATGCTCTCCTATTTCACAACAGAAGGTTATGGACCTTCAAAATACAAACAAAATACAATCAGGTGACATCCAGCAAGCTAGAGAATTTTTTGTTCAAGTGAGAATAAGAAACGTTACAATACTCTGTTTTTTGTCCTGTCACTAGCAATCATGTCTACATTTCCATAACAGCTGATGGATGGCAAGAGCCATAGGCCTGTGCTGGTTTGTTTTTCTTCCCTAGTTCAAGTATGGACTTCTACGCTAAGAGAGGAAAATGTGAGAGGTAAAGAAAACTGAAGAGAAGCACTCATTAGGATACTAGCTGAGTCCTGAGAAAAAACAAAGGAACAAAAGAAAGGGCAAGAAACTAAGAGTCAAAATTGCAGAAGAAAACGAGACAGTGAAACAGAACCATCCTACTGAAGGTAGAGTTTTGTCAGAAGCATTGCTGCCCCTCAAGCAAGCCGCTCAGATGGCACAAGGTTAAAAGCACTGAGGAAAACCTGAATCATCTGACCTAGAAATGGAAAAAAGGAGTAAAAAGGCGTTGTAGTACAGGCTCGCTTTTAATAAGGTGACCTCTTAAGCACTGAAGGACTCAATACCCTTTTGACAAACGCTTGCTAAAACACATACATTACATGCACAGATGGGGAAACCATAATGATAATTCACTTTACGAGGCTGGGGTCAGAAAGATCATCTCTATTTTACACTAGGTAGTAACAAACCATGAATCAACAGGGTGAATTTCATACATAAATTGTGTGATACTACCATGTATTCCAGTAGACTGGAAGTTGAAAGTGACAGATTCAACTATTATGCTGGCATTCAATAAGCAATAAAATATTAAAACAAAGCAATTATTGCAGAATTCTGTGTTAACTCAGCAGTCCAACAAGAACTTCTGATAAATAGCTGAGAGATAAGACACATAGCTGATAACACAGCTGATGGGTTTATCGTGCTGTCCTGGAAGTGTCTCTGTTAAAGAAATCTTGAGCAAAACTTAGTGCTCATTTATTAACTTATCTTCACTGGAGTACTCTGGCATCCATAACCATGGGCCATGAATAGTGTTCCTATGTAGTCTATAAAATTTCTATAGCATTCCTACATACAAAATGCCTCCAGGGTGACTGCATAGTGGAAATGCAGCCATGTACTGATACAGATGGCATTCAAATGAGGAATTAGGAAAGGAGTAAAAAGAGCACAGAGTAAAACCTCAGGGACTGAACCCAGAGCAGCAGTTGTGAAGAGACACTGGCTGGATACAGAGATGCTGTGCTGCTGAACACCAGGGCTGCAGGCACGACTGATGTCTGTTCAATGCTGTGCGCTCCCACTTGCAGTCAGCAGCACTTTGCTGGAGACACACTGAGCTGGGGCTGGGGACATCTCTTAGGATCCTGGTAGGACATGTGACAAACAAGCAGAGTAACCTACCACCAAATTCCGCACAAATAAACTAGTATATGCAGCTTATTCTACATCTCTGTGTCATAAAGTTTTAGCAGAAATTAAACTAGGGGGAAAAAAAAAAAAGAAAGCACTGAATCCCAATCTTCCTACACTTCCTTCTAAAACATAAACCTCTACAAAAGGTAATGGAGAGCTGAACAACCTAGAAACTGTACAATGCTAAAAAACACAGCGTTCTTCAAAGTCAAATCTCAGAGCTGTTTGAGCTACAGGCAGAATTAAAAGCAGCCAGAGCCCTACTAGGGGCTGTGAGTAACAGGGAACCATGTAACTGGTGCTGCCAGCTCATCTTTGTACCACAAATAAGGAACAGCAATGATGTTCTTTGAACTGCTACATTTGAATTCCATCATTTATTTGTAGAGGGTCCTCACAAAAAAAAATGCGGAAGCGAAGCAAATCTAAAGCATTCTTTCTAGATTGATTACACACAAGAATAGGAGAACCAAACTCATGCCTGTCTTCCATTTCATTCAAGATGTAAGCCAGACAGGAGGTATTACTCACGATTCAGAGCACAATATTAGGATGTTGACTGTGGCCAGTCAAAGACTGACGTGTAAGAATGGAGCCATCAAATTCATTTCCTGGTCAAGATTCACAATCAAAATTAGAGATTTCTCAGAGGGAGGGTGAAACATGGGAACACAGAAGAAACAGAGCCTTGGAAGTTGACTGTGCCTCTACGTTCAATTGTCATGTAATTCCTCCAGAGGAAAGGGAGTGTTTGTGCATGACACAGCCAGCCAAACATGCAGGAGTCACATCCTGTCAAAGGGCTGCAGCTCCAGCACATTTGACCTAAGTGGACAGCTTTATTGGATTGCCGGGAACACTACCCACCCTGTTGAAGATAGAGAGAACAAACGCAAAATAAAAATAAACTGATTTATTTAAAAGAAGGCGTTAGTAGGATACTGCCCTTCTTGCAAGCATGCTTAGGTCCTGAACAAGCATCTCCAAGGATGTGTTCAGTAGGTTTCTCCTCACAGTCACTTCAAAGCCCAGGGACCACCCTCACATGCTGCCGTTATGCTGAAGACCAACCACAGTTCATCAGTATCATTAAGTATGAGCAAATCCCACAAAAAAAAAAAAAAAAAAAATCTTTCCACACCCTCCAGGCTGCAGGACTACTCACTCTTTCCAGGGACTGAACTTCTGATCCTTCCACATTCCCAACCACGGACGTCCATCCAGATCCCCTTGCCACACCAAGAGAGCGTTACAAGCTCAGCCAGTGTAATAACCCATTTCTACGTGTAACACTATTTCAAACCCTACATCCATTACTGCGTCTTCAAATGAATATAAGGATAGATTTGACTCACTTTGCAAAATCTGACTCATGCCTCTTGAGTATGGAAAAAAACAGTTTGCAGTTAAGTCCTGTAGGCTCTAACCTCTTGAATCTCAATGCACATTTATTTAATTAACAGCCACATTATCAGTCCTCCAGTTCCCCATGCGTCTTGAATACTGGAAGAGAAGCTGGGAGAAAACATTAAGCACAGAGGGAGTTGAAACAGCTACCTTTTGCTGGGAGAGGAGTACCAGGCATACATGCTTTTTTAGGAAGATGGTAAATGTGTTAAAAACATAATTAAAATGTATATTTCATTTTGCTAGAGATAAGTTTTACTCTCCAAGTCTAAAGGTAGGCAATCAGACTAAGGAATCAAGTCAATATTAGATGTTTGCGTAGCCAGTTCAGCTTCTAGATTCAAAGGCTATGCTTTCCCTATTAAGCAGGTTTCACAAGATTATACCTCCTTTGATTTCTATGGAATGACTTAACTATTGTGACCCTGGATGGGCTACAGTGAAGTCACTCTATACATACAAAAGAAGGCCCAAATCTGTACAAACTGATTACATGACAGCAAAGTTCCCTTCTTTCTTCTTTCTAATGGTGTTCTTGGTTATTTTTGTGTTTCCCTCTGATGGGATTTATGCATACAGCTTTCACACAGTGACTGTGCAAACACTGAAGCTCCAACAGCCAACAATTAAAAACACAAAGTTGCCTGCATTTTCAGATGTATCCAGCCATTAAGGAATTACGTTTAGGACCAGTTCATTTGAAATGATACAATTTGTAATGCTTCATAAATAACAAATTCATCCCCAGGACATACTCAAAAGCCACTAGGTTAGTTTCTCCCAAGAACCAATGCTGCACTCATGTTTCCTCCGAAGGCAGCAACTACTTAAGCAACTGAGTTATGACACTACTTGAAATTATTTACATTGAACTGCTGAACTGGTGATTCAACGTAAGCTCACAACTTCAAAATGCAAAGAATCTCCTAAGGAGGGGAATTCATTTATTTAAAAAAACTAGAAATAGAGTGAAGATGAGTTAGATCTGTCTTAAGTGCTAGACATCTAGTTCAGTCGTGCCAGTGGATTTGAAGAATGTTGGATGAGATGTTACAGAAGTCCAGTAAATGCCAGCGTCATTTGATAACATGGCTGTATCTTGAGAATCTGATTCTGATGCTTCTTACCACTTCCATGCCCAAAGAGAGGAAGCGTTCTCAAAAGACAACTCCTGGATCCTTGCAACACACAGAACACTTGTTATCAGCCGAAATCCTTTATTAGCGCCCTTGCTTACCTAGAGGGGGTTACTGAGGACATACAACTTGTCAGGAGCACACAGCCAAATGGCAAAAAGCCACAGTTGCAAGCTGCAGCGAGGTGAATTCTGATTAGACGTAAGGAAAAAATTGTTCAGTGTGAAAATGAGCAAACTGTAGAAGAAGAGGCTAGAAAGGCTATCAGCTCTCAGTTCTTGGGGATTTTCAATTAGTAAAAGCATTGAGCAGCTTCATCTAGTTTCATGCGCAGCCTTACTTTGAGCAGGAGATTGATGACCTGAAGAGTCAAGTGCGATTTATTTATATGGTTTAAAAAGACAACACAAACTGCTTCAAATATGTGCACCATGCTGCCAAGCTCTATTTGCAGGACTTCTGTGAAATGAGAGCACAGTAATGTCCTGACAAAGCACAAGCTGTATTAATGTAGTGCACTTCCACACTGCTTTCCAGGCTGAACTGGCCTCCCCTGAGCTGGGCTCCCCATTGACCACTCCTAGTTTAGCACCTGGCCCCACCAAAAGATGCATGAACTGTGTGTCCTGCAGGGCCTAGATTTCACCAGCACAAACTATTACAAGAAAATATGAAACATTTAGCACCAATTTTGTCAGTTACTGTCATGAGAGACATAGACAGGGAACATAAGGTCTGGCAGCTCACCTATCTATACTGATATGCATCGAGAGCTCCTTCACACCAGTTGAAGGAGAACATCCTTCCATGTGGGTTTCCTTGTGAGAAGAGAGTTCATGTTTCTGTGGAAGACTGACTCTGACAGCAACAAAAATTAGCCAACGATTTCCCAGAAGTAACTAGTTAAAACTACAACTACAGAACTGCACAAAATAACACCCCAACACAACAACCTTTACATTGCAAAACATGGATCGCATGGAAATGTGCCGATTCCATCAAAATGCTCTTTGAAAGGCAACAAGTCCGTCCAGCTTCCTGCTCGGCTGCCTGCCAGTCCTGGGGTGGGTAGTCCAAGCTCTCCAATTCAAAACACAAAAATCGGATACAAGACTCCCACAGGATGGGAATTCTGCTTCCTGTAGCTCTCTAATTAAAATAAATTCCTTATAGATATGTATTTCAGGAAAGACAAGGATGGCTCTGGATTCAAAGAGCAGGAATGGCTTCTCAAAAGCAGAAAGTGGTCAAGAAAATTTGTTGTTTCCACAGTCATGCATTTCTAGCATCACAGAAGGAAGATGAGATATCTCTGTCCAAATATGCATGAGGGAAGACAACAGCAAGGAAATCTGGACAGCAATAGGACCAATCAGATAGAAGGAATCCTTGTCTCATCTCTTCTGCATTATGTATACATTAATTAAAAAAAAAGGGTAATTTCTATTCACACTGCATGATTTTTAATATCCCTGAACCAAAGCATAGCAGTGCTCAGTACCCATTCTTCAGGAGAGTGTGCTCACTTTAGTGACAGAATGTGGATGCCTACCATGGTACAGCTGCAGCCAGGCCAATGAAGCAGCACAGAACCAAAATTCCAACGAGTTTTGGTTTTTATGAGCTACTTCCTCAGCCCCACACCAGGGATTAATGCATTAATGGTAAGCCAGAGCCGAATGCCTGCTCAAATTCACTTCTTTTATTTTCAGAAGCAGAACACTGGCCAAAATGCTTATGGGCACACCAAAGGCGATATTTGCTGTGCCTCTTGACAGTCCACTGCTGCAGCAGTTCCTGCAGTCTAAGGATGTGATGAGGAGATCAGGAACACTGTGCTTTGCCATGCAAACAGACAATGCCAAGTACAACACTGAGCCTGACATAGTGCTTTCTAGTGATATAAACTGTATTTCCCTCTTCAGTAGCCTACAGGTAAGGCATCTGTCCACAATGCACCAAGCTCCAGTTGGTTGAGGGTAAGGTTAGACAACACTAACATAAAGCAGCCTGCACAGGACTGCTTGCTACATAAAATGAATAAGGAAATGCCTTGTGCCAGAGCACATTCCTAACAAAATTGGGGACGTCACATATCCAATTGTTTTCTTAATCTGAAGCTGATCACTGGATATCTGGACTAGGAAATCCTACCTTCAGCAGCTGCAACACATCAGTCAATCGTACAATTTGGGAAAAAAAAACAGTCCAGTTATTCCTGTTTTGGGAAAGCATGGGTGAGGAGGAAAGGGACTGTAATTAAACTTATTTAAGTCTGCAAGGATATCAATTCAAGATTTATGCTGAAGAGCTTTAACAAGAGCAATTAAAACATTCACTGGTAACAGGAAAACAGAAGGAAACTACAAAGCAAGTTCTTCAAGTTTATACAATAGATGAGGAATAGAACCAGGTTTCGTGGCTTTCCCTATTGGCTTTTGCAAACAGTGTTTCTAAAAGTCCTACTTTGCACTGCAGCCACAAGGTCTTCCATGCAGTTTAAAGCATTATTTCTGAGCTCCATCTCTGCAGATTTTTGCCTGATCTTTGTATGTCATCTCACTAGTTATTTCCCCCTCTATACAAAGAATACAAGATTTAACAGTTTCAAATCAAAGACAAGGGAAGAAAATACTAAATTTGAATCTAACGGCAAATTACTGCTCATATGGACATGAGCAACATTAGGACATGTATTTTAAAAGCCACGTGAGGTATTTAAACTCTGATGTTAGATTAATGGCAACAATAAACATTTAAATTCATGAGTGACGGAAAATCTCTGATTCATCTGCAACAGATAAACCCACTAAGACATTCATCTCCTCATTGCATCACTCTGTGCCACCTTGTCCTGCCACAGGAAGGCTGGTTCCATACTAAGAAGACAACTTGGCTCTGATGACCTCTTCAAGAGTTTACTGTCTCCAGAAGGGTCCTAAGGTAATTTTCCAGCCTCAACTGTTAGCTACCTGCTCTGGAGGGTAGGACTAAGGAGAATGATTTTCTGTGAAAGGGCAGGAGCCATGACACCACAGGAGCCTGGGTGACAGGGAAGGGGAAGCATTTCTTCTACAGAAGATGAGACAGACCTCAGTCCCACCGCAGAGATGCTGAAACGAATGGAAAGGAATGCATGTTCACCTCTACTGAATCAGTAATAATCTGGTGTTTTCACAAGACACTTTTTTTCCTGCTGTGTTATATTTCCCCCCCCCCCCCCCAACCCCCATTACCTTCATGCGAGACTCAAAGCCCAAAACAAACAGAACTGTGTAATATAAATATGATGAATAAAACTGCAAGCTCAAGAATGCCAGAACAGTGATTTCAGAGCTCAAACTGAACAGGCTGCATCCCTTAATGTCTAAATTCTGGAGCAGTGATTTCTCTCCCTCCATCCCATGACAGTGGAGAAGCACAGCACATGCAAGGCTCACCAACTCTTGGTGGTTTTTCAAGTGAAAACAGGTTGTGACAACAATTTATAGCAACTTCAGGGAAATCTTATTCTAGCTAAGGGTCAAGGCTTTTAAACATATTTGGCAGGCTGTGGCCATATGTTAACAACTGTGTCAGTACTGTTCTTAATGTGAAAAAATAATATGATAGGCTGTATGAAACAGCTGTGAGTCATATATAGCCTTTTAGGATATATAGGTTCCCAACCCTGAGCTATAGAAACCAACCTCAGTTAGGGGAAAATAAAACCTAAATTAAGTCAGATAATGATTTGTTAATCTCTGAGTTTCGTGTTAAGAAAAGGTGTTATCAATGCAAAAATATTCAAATAAGATTTTTTTTTTTTTAAACCAGCATCTCCACAGAAAGAAGTTTAAAAATGATCATCCTATGCCCACTGCTCACTCTTACCAACATCAAGAGATCAACATCAAGGCACTTGTAAAAACAGAAGTAACGGTGCATTTAAGATGCTACATTCCTCCATTTCTCCCTGGGTGTTTGTCTGTGCATGTGTTTGCAGGAGAGAATTGAGGGAGGGATCAGTGAACAACACTGCAAGTCAGATATCGAACAGCTCATTTATCAAACATACATTTTATTAGCTTGCAAAGCACCAAAAATAAACTTCTGAATTAACTCCAGTTTTTAAATGAAAGTCCAAAACCAAGTATATTTTATCTTGCTTATAAGGCAAGTCATTAGAAGAACAAAAAAAATATGGGGAAAAGGTTTTGCTGCCAGGTGTCTTCCCATTTCAAACATCAGAAGTCTTCAGAAACCTGCAGGTTTTGAAGTATTAAGCAGACTGATTTAACAGACAGAGGCCAGGAAAGCAGGAACACATGCCATTTATCACTTAGCTTGATATATATCTGCCAGGTCTTCTTAATACAGCTGCATAACATTCCAAGATGGTACTTCTTTTTTTGTTTGTTTTGTTTGCAGGGCAGGGGATTGGGATTACAGAAAGCTCTGCTCAGTGTAGCAGCTGAATTACTATGAAAAAGGAGAAGAGAAGCTGAGAGAACCCTGCTTCCTGCAGGCAGAGAATCCAAAACTGCTTAAGTGCCCATTGTTTACACCAATGAAGTGCACTCAGCACCACACAACTCTATTCATGTGATACTGGAGCATAAAAATTTCCCAGTGCTAATGGTGGTGCCTGAATTTTGTGTATGAAGCCATTATACCACAGCCAACTCATAAAATGCAAATCTACTAACTGGCCCTAGCATGCTGCTCTATTTGTAAAGCACACATTAAACTTACAGGTACTTTCACATCTGACAAAAATTAAAAGTGCTCTTTTAAAAATACGGTGCGTTTTTATCTTTTCAAGTCATCTAGAAGACTGCACTGTCAAATGAAGAGTTTCTTTTTGAATATTTACTGCCTATGTTAATGGCTACTTCACACACGTCCAATAGCACTGACCTCTTTGTGGTTTGTTTCCCCCCTGTGCCATATGCTAGTCAATCTCCCTATAAGATGACCAATGTCTGATGAGGAAAATGGCTTTTCTTGACCATTACTGGCTGTACTCTTCTCTGCAAACCATCCTTGTCATTCACTGTCCTCAGCTGCCAGATGGAATGGCACACAACATCCCATGAAATCCATTTGCTTGCACACGTGCAAGGAGCAGGCTTTCTCCTGATGCCTGCTGTCAGGCTTCTGAAAAGTCAAAATGCTGATGTGTATTAGGTCTAAAGTAGGCATGGTCTCCTCACTTTGCAAGTGAAGATCAAAACTAAGAGTCTTTCTCAAAGGTACCCAAGTTAGCTGAACTCGAGCTGCTGAGAAAGGGCTCCCCCATCACCCTGTCAATTTATTAGACCACCCAGGTCTTGACATAACTGATCAACAGTTCAAAAGAGAACTATGACAGCTAAGACTTCTGCTGACTCTGAAAGTGTGCATACACATACACTCATGAAAAATGGTCCCCAGTATTACCTTTTCTTCTACAAGTCATTAACAAGAATGAGTCAACACAAAACATGGCATTCTTATTTAAACTCTGTGGGATTTCAACATTTTTTAAGCCCACCTTCAAGTGAAGAAGTTGTTCCCTATTGTAACTAACAGTAGCTACAAATACAAGAAAGGATATTTTGCATTACTACAAAGAACAAGATTGAAAACAGTAATGTTTACACCTTGCCATGAAAGCACCTGATTAAAACGCACTGGTTATATGAAATTACAAATGCAAGGATCTTTTTTTTTCCTCAAAACAAAGGTAAGAACAGATCTAATACATCTGCTAAAAACCTTGAGAGAAGAGCAAAGAAAACATCAGAAAAACAACAGTACTTTGGAAAGCTACAGATTTTAAGACCAAGGTATTCTGTATTTCACAGTATAACATGGCGTTCTCATCCAAAGAAGATCCCCCAGCTGTGCAGAATTTTGGCAAATGCACCTCTCCCTTGTCTTTGCACACATGACATTCCCAATGAGCTACTGAATGGCCTGCCTTGGCAAACCCAATAGACAGAACTCACAGGCCTCCTATCTGCTCCCAGTAACTAAGTGCTGATTTTAACAGTCTTCTCCAGCTGTCAGAAAGCCACAGAGATTATACAATGTTTGGCCACCCTCTGGAGACAAACAGACCAAGCATAACAAAATTTATCACCCTTGCATGTCTGATGATTTATTAAATTGCAATCAACATCAATGACTTCAGCATTCATTTTGGATTTTTCCAACATATGAGCTTGCAGTTTCCAAAAGATACTCTGATGGCAAACCCAAATAAAATGCAAGCTGACAACACAACAGACCACATATTGAAGCAGCTCACTGTTGGGGGACTTTCCATGTATCTTCAGAGCCTAAAAACTACAAATGGCACTGACTGTAAGTAGAAGGAAGATGTTAAAAACTATCCTGGATGAATCTTCTCTTACGATGTGTCAAAAAGCCTGCTGCACACACCACACCTTCCACCAGCCTCGTGTGCAAATGCTTAGGGAAATTAAGGAAGCCCTTAGCAATTTTCATTACTAAACTAAGTATAAATTTCAGTAAGTTTTTTTCTACTTTTTTAAATGAAGACCCGTATCAAATCATGCCACAACATTTTTTCCCCCCTTTGTCCAGCTAGGCATTTCTTAACATAGTTCAACAGGGCACTCTAGCAAAAAACTTACCATAATTTACCAAGAGAAATCAGGATAGTAAGGAGCACGAGGCAAACAGTGGTTTGCCAGGGCCAACACAGGTGATTGTATTGACAGTAGTTTTCAGAATCAACGACACATATTGCAGGGAAAAAAAAAAATGACCCGCTTAGGAACTTTTCCATTTTTAACTATGAGCACTCAGGGAATGTGCTAAGGAAACAATCATCCCACTGAATCATTTCAAGAATTTTACAGCCAAGAAGATTTATTACTGTAAAACAGGTCTTGGAAACAAGAACATTTGAAGAGAATCAACAGCTATTAAATCAGTGTGGAAAACATGATGCTGGAGGAATTGCATATGCCTGACACATGCTTCTTCACACCACTTTTTCTTTTAATGTTTCTTTTTCTTTTAAATAGAAAGTGCCTCTAAAAAGACAGTCTGTAAAACTGCCTACACTATTAGACGAAAAAAACATAGATAGTAAAATTACATTCACGTGACTAATAGAAAAATAATGAAGAACCACACGACTGTTTGACAAACTGAAGGCATCAACAGTATCAAAACCTACACCTTAAAAACATACTCATCCCATAATGAAATAAATTGAGATGCGTTCTGCAGACACAGATCATTTGACTCAACAGTACACAGAAAACCTCATGCGATCTTTTAATGAATTCACTTGTTAGGCCACTTTGAAACCAAATTCGTAATAAAAAAACCTGGTATTATTCTAACTGCTGGGTAGATGTTTTTAATCATGTAGTATGCGGTCTGTTTAAGACAGTTAAAAGCACACATCCCCAGCAACTAATACAAGTGGGTCAGAAAGATGAGTTGTAGGGCTTGCTATCTGAAGCACCATCGAAAAGTGTTTTCCTTCACTGACCACAATGGAAGAAACTCCTGTGCTAAACTGCAAACACATACAGTACTCCAAATAAACGTTCTCAATATATTCAAAAATATTTATCAGTCTTAAAGGAAGTTTAAAATTCTCCTTACACCGACGGGTAGTATGAAGAACTTCATGTTTTCGTAACCTCCAAACCCTCTCTCACCCTTCTTACATATCTGCAGGTTCCTCTGAATCCTTAAGTTTTATCAGAAATGACTTAAGATAACATGTTTCCCCACAAACCTCTTCTCTCTACATCTTTGGGCCATCAGGGCTCTAAGAAAAGCAATAATGAAATTACAGGACACAGTCCTGAGCAGTATCTTGACACAGCAATGAGAAACTATCTACTAAATGCATCTCACCCTCAGCCACAAGACTTGAAACCAGCTAACTCAAAACAGCTCTACAAAATGCACCTCACTGACAGTCAAAGAAAGAAGGAAAACTAATTGTCCTCTCAATATATGTTTTATACATAAGATCAAAAAAAGACTACTTAGTTTGACTGACTTACTTTTTGGATTGTCCCTGGATGCTTGTATGGCAACTCAGACATCATTTCGTCCTCTGAAATACAAGAAAAGAAACTCTACTTTAAAAAAGTATTTGCTTGAACTGAAGTTTCTCATCATATTGTTAACTAATGCTTGAAGCTTACTGTTTGCTTTTACGAAGTAATGGAAAAAAGTTCTGATGTACATCTGAAATTCTCCTGTTTGATTGTCAGAATTTCTGCTACATGAAACTGCTCTACCAAGATGAACAGCCGTCTGCCCTGTGATATGTGCATAATGCCAAAGAACGTGGAAAATTCCAAACTACTTGAATTTGCAAAAAAATTCCTCCTAGCCACAGATAAACTGACAAAAAAAATGCAAAGAAGCATTTAATTGCTCAAAGACAGCAGCGTAGCATCACTACACACCCTATGGCTGTTCCTTGTTTTGCTTCCAACATTTGCTCCAGAAAGACTGGGATGTTTCTTCAGTTTTTGACATTACTTGACAAACTTGTGTTTTAGGCACTCTAAAGCACATCAGTGGGCATTGAGTATAAACAGGTTGGCCACTTTGTTCTCCTCTGTGCTTCAGATTCACATCTGTAAAAAGGAAAAGTATGTTCATACCTTACTGGGAATTCACTGATGTTTGTAAAGCATTTTGAACCAAACAATCTAGAAAAAATCCTCAAGTACACATACAAAAAGAAAAGAAATCTAAGTAGAGTTATGAAAGTATTGTCCTTAAACAGAATGCTCTAATGATATATTCTGTTTAGACACGTAATTAGTAAACCCTTGGCGAAGCCAGCAGAAGAATTCCTTGTTTCCTTTCCATACCAAGTAGTGACCTGGAAGAACTACTCAAAACCACCATGAGGAACTGGTATGTTCAAGACAATGGAATAACTAGCAACAGTGGGTTCAACTGGAAAATGAAGTCACTGACATTATCTCGTTCAAGCTTAGCACTGTTAGCCTTCATAGAGCAGTAACACGTAGGCACCAATAAAGAGATGGAAAGAGAAGGACACCAGATGAACAGTGACTGTGTTAAGAGCTTGCCATCAGCAGGGGATGGCAGAGGGACAAGTAAATGCCAACAAAGACCTATCAAGCTGCTTAATTTCCCTTTAGAGAAAAGGAAAAAAACATTGGATGTGGAGAAGGTGCAGGAATCACCTCAGTCATCTGTTAGTTTTCATTTTGTCATACTGCTTTTCCCCAAGCCGACAAAGTACAATCCCAAAAACTTATGGTAAAATCAGATGGAAAAATATACATGAAAAATAAAACTATCAATGGTTCCCAACAGAGACCATACACTGATCTTAGCAGGTGGAATTCAGCCTTCAGCATCAGCAATAAATAGATGAATAGATCAGTGTATTTAGAAGTGACTCTCATAAGTTCATCAAACAACTACGCATGAGAAATGCTTTCTGAATCCTGCCTTAATCAACTTAAGTTCTAAAATCTCACTGTAAAGCAAATACGTGCCTCACTAGGAGGTATAAAATCGTCTGAGCCCTTTAAAAGGGACATCAGGAAACATCAAGCTATTAAACTTAACGAAGCAACAATAGAACTTTATGAAGCGTGTTTTTCACTAATGTCCTGGCCACTATTTTTGTTATGCCTGTCTGTAAAATGCACAGCCCATATTTGTGGTTTAAAAAACAAAACAAAAACAACAACTAAAAAGACATTTCTGGCCTTAAAATGTTGATGTGAGGGGAAAAACAAATCCAGAAAAAAGCAAACAGCAAACATAATCAAATATACAAAGTAAAACCACACAAGTACAGATTTCATCCTACTCCTCCAGATTTTAAATAGATCATATTTTGGAGATAGGTGTGATTTTATCCAGCTATGCCTCTTCACAATTGGCAAGTGCATTTAGTTCAGTGGCTTCTTATTCCAAATTCCAAACTCTAGTTGAAAATAGATCTCACAATAGAGTCCTACAGCTGAATATACTCTAGGGGAAAACTATTTATTTCAAACTCATTTGCATGACAGTATGTCATTAGTATGTACCAAAAAAGTATCATATGAACAGAGGAAGAATTCCACGCCCACAATTTAAGTTCACGTCTCACAGTGGGAATGAGCTTGTAATTTAAAGCACAAAACTGCTGTGTTTGGATTTTATTGTTGGTCTTTTTTACTATTAGTATTATTATCTAAGAAGTACTGTTAGCTGTCCACAGACAGTAAGAATTCAGATATCACATGCTATCAATAGAAAACACCACAAACACGATTTCTTAGATACCCCAAATCTTCTAAATAGCTAAAAAGAGCCACATGGGCAACCTGGCACAGGCTAAAAATAACTGGATGTGCTACAACACCATGAAAATGGCTCAAGTACAAAGAGAGGTCATCCCCCCTTCCTGATTAATGACAAATAAAGGAGAAGGAAAGGAAACACGTATTCAATTTGTAACTCCATCATCAACCTTGTTGTCCTGGAAACACTTTCTGCAAGAGAAGTGGTACCTAACTACTAAAACATCTTCTGCCACTACTGCTACTTCTCCTCTCCGTGGTGCTCTGTTTCATAAATAGCCAGCAACAAATATTCCTCATAAAACAGCATATATAAAAATGCATCTCTTGCTCCTTGAAGAAAAATATATCGTTCCACTTGACTTTGTAGTACTTACAGAAATACCAGGTCTGCATGAAGCCTTTGGAAATAATTCTAATTTTGCTGTTGTTAGAATGACCTACAAACTGAACCTTTCACTTTGGGAACATACAGTGCTGGTAAGAGGTAATTGCTGATTTTAGAGCACCACATTTTTTCATGAGAGCGGAGCGAGAAATCTGACAGCATGCTCCATTTTCACAGAAAACAAACAAACAATGCTGCATACTCTGCCAGAGTGGCCCAAACCCTGCTCGTAGGTGGGAAACAGCCCAAACATACAGCAAGTGGAGTACTGGACAAGAAAAATATTTGCTGCATGGCCTCCCCCGGCCCTTGACAGACTGCTCCCTGACCTACAAGCAGCTTTTCCTTCCATGCAACTTAAGAAACACAGCAGCAAGGACCCAGCTCTAATGTCAATATAATTCATGCTGCCAAACACTCCACAAGCAGTGTTAAGTCACAGAGTCATCAAGTACACTGAGTTGGAAGGGACCCACGTGGATCATCAAGCAGTACCCAAAATCCAAACCCTACGCCTGAGTGTCATCTAAATGCTCCCTCAGCTCCAGCAGCTCAGGGCTGTGCCCACCACGCTCTGAAGCAAAACCCTTCTCTGACAACCCCTGACCCCACCTGGTACAGTTGCCTGGTTTTATTTTACAAGAATACACAAAATTAATAAAAAAGGTCTTGGGAGTCAGGTTCCTCACAGCAGTAAGATATACTACTCCCTGATGTGTAACAGCCCAGCAGTTACATCAGAAGAAAGAAACCTACGTTCAGGTTTCAGCCAGACAAGTGAGACTGACCTCACATCTTGTGATAGCACCTCAGCACCAGTTCTCAGAATATTTGGGCTGAGAATCCTCTTCCCACTCCTGCAGATGACCACCACTGCAGGAACGCAACAAGTTAAACCATCAAAAAATGTATATCTCCTGATACACAGTAGGTTGTAAGGTTAGTGTATGCACTCGAAAGAGAATGGGACAACTTACTAACTCAAGTTTTGGCAATGTGTTACTGCATTACTGTCTACAAACAACCAAAAAAGATGTTAAGAGCGGAGTTCTGATGGCCTCCCATTCCCAAAAGAAAGCCCTACGCAGAGCAACCTAATGGACAAACTGGGCTAGGGGCTGGTACATATGGTAGGCAAGCTTTCTTTATCATGGAATGGTTTGGGTTGGAAGGGACCTTTAAGATCATCTAGTTCCAACCCCCTGCTATAGGCAGGGACACACCTCACTGGACCAGGATGCTCAAAGCCCCATCCAGTCTGGCCTTGAATGCTTCCAGGGAGGAAGCATTCTTAACCATATGCTTACTGTCCCTCCATCAGAAGCGGCCTCTGCATCACACTGGTCTCTGGATGATGTCCAAGCTCTCTCTGGAAGAGAGCTAATTGATCCAGGATAAAATTGTGGCAGGGGTGTGCTGCCTGTTTTAAGTGATGAATTACCATGTCTTGGTACCCAGAGCTGCCTATGCCCTTGCTCTCTTTGTTTACCATGGTTATTCTTTTGGTACAGTTCTTTATGTTCTGCTTCTAGAGAAGAAAACACATTTTTAACTTTCATATTAAATAAAAACTGGTTTTAGAAATAAGACACGTCTAAGAAATAACACACTTGTTTCAGATCTGAACTTTTAATTCCACATTCTTCTGTACATTTGCCTTGCTATGCAGCCCAGCTGATAGAACACTTATATCACAGTCAAGCTAGAAGCTGGATCTGGAACAGAGTATAGAATCATTAAGGTTGGAAAAGACCACTAAGATCGTCGTCTAGTCCAACTCATCCTCACCATCCCCATTAACAATGTCCTTCAGCACCGCATCTGCCCTTTCCTTGAACACCTCCAGGAACAGCGACTCCCACCACCCCCCTGGGCAGCCTGTGCCAATGTCTCATCATTCCTCCTGAGAAGAAATGCTTCTTAATATCCAACTTGAACCTCCCCTAGCATAATTTAAAGCTGTTACCTCTCGTCCTATCAAACATGGTTCAAACCACTGTAATAGAAGTACTTGTTTAAACAACTTCAAATTCTTACGTATTGAACTGTCAGTGTGCTGAGTAAATTTTGCCTTTGATACCCTCAGTCACCCCACCCATACATACTGTTTTCAAATCAAATTCCACAGTTTGAATTGCTCTCAAAGAGAAACACCGCAATTCACTCCATTTTCAAACGACGTCTATTAATTACCAAAACCATTTGGCAAGTCAAAGGTGTTCTGGATCCTTCAAAAGACCTATGAATAAATACAATTAGGCTCACCAGTTTATTTAGTGCGATATCTACTGTTTAGTATCAGTCTTTGGCAAGAAGGAAGCCTGCATTAATGCCACATATCATTTGTACTTTAGATTTAATATTAAACATACCTGATATGCATTTATTTAATTATTCAATTGTGTGTTCTTGTTTGCAACTTCCAAATGACTTACTCAACTCATTAAGGCAGATCTCTTTGCTTCACTTATCTTTTTATATTTTTATTCCAGATGCTTTGTTGACTCTCAGGTGTCTCTATGTATTCTCTTGTTGTCTTGATTACCTGTATGCTTAGTTGTAAAATTAACTGAAATCTTAAGTAAGGATCTAATTTATGAACTAGAGCTGCTACTAATAAGCTATGACCACCAGACCCCAAATCCTTCAGAACTCCATCTCTTGCAACCCTGAGCTGTATCTGCAAAATGATACACATTTCCCAGCAGCACCTATCATACAAAAATAAGGATTCTTATTCCTTATCTACTCAGCTAAGGATCCAACACTCCAGGCAGCATATATTTTAGTCTCAATACTCATCACAAATGTGTGATCAAGTAGGCAGTCAACATCTACAAATTGTCCTAACACGTCAAACATCCAAGGGGGCTGAGCATCTTATCCTTCACACCACACACACAATAAAACACAACGGCAGAGACAGAGAGGAGGATGATATTTCAGAACTCTGTACGAGCACGTAAATTTAACACTACGAAAACTGTGGTGCCTTAAGGTTATCAGCAGCATTTGCACATGGCACAAATGCTGAATTTTGTCAAACTACTTCCAGTAAACACACTTTTTCCCCCCTCTCAGCAACGGAGATGCATTTTGCGAATACAGACCTTGGTGTTCTGCACTCTCTCATTTGAAACAGAACAGGTTTACCAGCCATCTTTTAAGAGTGTTTAGACTCCTCCTGCTCTGGAACAAAAGCATGCCATACCTCAGAATGGAAAAATATTTCTCCTTCCCCCCAAACCCTCTACTTCAGACAAAAATTCTGTAAAACAGCAAAGTAACCCTAACCCTTCTTAACACCAGTTGCAGCACAGTGACAGAGAAAGGCTTGTTGTGACCTGAGAAGAGTTACTTTTTAAAATCTACTATCTGTAGGCAAATTCCAGTATAACAGACAATAGCACAGAATGATGCAAGGGCATTTCACCACAACAGTGAAGAGCAGTGACAGGAAAAAGCATGTGAACAAGAGGGGATATGACTTTTTACGAGAGTGCATAGTGATAGGACAAGGAGGAATTCTTTTAAATTAAGACAGAGGACATTTAGGTTAGATATTGGGAGGAATTTTTTTCCACACAGAGGGTGGTGATGCACTGGAGCAGGCTGCCCAAGGAGGTTGTGGATGCCCCATCCCTGGAGGGGCTCAAGGCCAGGCTGGATGTGGCTCCGGGCATCCTGGTCTAGTGGTTGGCGACCCTGAACACAGCAGGGGGGGAGGGGGTTGAAACTGGATGATCATTGTGATCCTTTTCAACCCCATCCATTCTATGATTCTATGATGATACAAACTTGTAGGACAGCACGACAGCCTGGCAAAGCTGTTCCACCTCCCATTTAATACAAAGCAAAACAAAAAACAAACCCTCACCCTCTGCAGATTACTTTTACTCTGTCTAAAATACTGTAAAATACATAATAAAACTGACACAATTTGTTTTAAGACACTCACTAATCACTTGAGGTTATTTTTCATTTTACTCATTGTGATGTCCATTACCGTACGGATTTACACCAGTTTTTTCCACACAAGTATTTCCAGTGAAGTCAGTGGGGATTCAAAAAGGCCATGACCACAGTATAAATAGAAATCAGAGAATAGTATTTCCATAAGAAACTGCTCAGGGTTATTGGATTAACAGGCACTTACAAGTGACTCACACTGACACAGCCTATAGTAATCCAATCTATTTGTAATAAAAAAATTCAAGAGAAACCTTAAATTTAGAAAATCACCCCTCTGGATTCTCACATGTCTGGTTTTATTACATGAAATCACATTAGCTACTCCCTCCAAACGAGAAGACAAATAAATTAAGAGATGAATTTTAGCCATTCTTTTTATACTGTGAATGCAGTTCTTAACAGTAGTAGCTGCCATGCAGAGCAGGAAAGAAGAGCCCTGAGTGGCAGTGTGTGCATTTTTTATGTCCCACAGTCCAGAACACACATTGCATCAAAAAGGACAGAAAATAAAGGCACTATACTCTTTTCACTACATCTTCCTTGATAAAATTAAAGCAGAATGCTGGATGAATGATGGCAATTGTCATTGATTCCTTCAGTCTGCATACTGGTTTTGATTTCTAAATTTGCATTTCTTGAGGAGCTTTACTTCTCCCTAGGGGATGAACTATGACTTAATACATACTGAGGTGTTCTGGCACAGATAACTGAAGTATCAGTGCTTTACTGAAGTCCTGAAGGATGCATTCACAGCTATCACACCTCCCCGAAGAACAGGGTGGCAAGCAGGGAGGCTGCAGCTGTTATGTACCACACTGCCATAAATATTCCTTTGCAGCAAGTATTCAGCATTTGATATGCTACCTCTTAACAGTGCTGTAAAGAACAGTCTTTCTAAATCATTACTCATTAGAAAGTTACAAATATAAGCAATGGCAACAATAGCCAAAGCACGGGTTCATGCACCAGGGACCTGGAATTTTGACTGTTACCTTTTATCATCAGTTACCGCAAATACTGTAATCATTACCTGTAAGGAAAGACACTTGAAAGTCATCTCTTGTCATCCTCATAGCATAGACGCTGATCCACAGAGTTCTACATCACTGGACATACAGATGGAAAAGACTCACTTCTGTAAGAATCAGCTGCACATTACTGAGGACAACAAAAGCTTTCCCCATACCAACTTCAAGGCTGCTGAGACAGTTGCTATTTAGAGAACTGGAGCTCTTTCCCATACCATCTAGCTCAGTCAGATCAAAGACAACAGCATGTACCTAAGTGCACCATAAGCAAGAGGCTCATCTTTATCTTTTTATACACACTTTCTTGATGCGTACACTCCCACTCAAACTATTTCCATTAATGGCTCCTCTACAATCCTAAAAAGCAGTATATTTTAGCCTTGGGCTAACTAAATAAGGGTGATCTACGGTGCCATTAAAAATCAGAGTGAAAACCACACATGCTACTTTCACCACAACTCAAAATATGCCCTCACAGAGCCTCAACACAGTATAAGGGTTAAAAAAAAACAGTATGTTGTGACCATGTGGGGGCTTGTCTAAGGACACCCAGAATAGAGATCACAAATTATCCAGCAGTCAAGACTTTCTGACCCTTGTATTATGTATGGATCAATTTGAATGTACAGCTACATTCTCCTAGATAGAAAGGTAACAAGGATGATCTTAGGATGCAGGAGGACATAACAGACAGCAAGTAAAATGGCAGGGTACAGGGGACAATTCATGATACTGTCTGTCTGAAAGACAGAGTTAAGAAATCCCATTTTCTATTGCATTTCATAGGGTTTTTTGTGGCTTTTTTTTTTATCTGCAACCTCCTTACCCTTGTGCATTTTTCGTATTTGTTCAAGAAATTTTAGTCTCCACCTTACAGTAAAATACTTGGAAAATCTTCAAATTCTTCGATTTTGTGCTAGCCCTAACTCATAATCATTCTGGCCTTGCAACCATGGTGTGAAATGTACTGAGCTAGACAGCTGGCAAGGGGTGGGTGTGAAGAGTGGGGGTGGTATTGGTTTTTTTTTTTTTATATATTATTTCACTTCTGGTGCTCAACCCTTCCACCCCACAAAATCCATATTTGCAAATAGGAATGAAGATGATTCTTCTACTTACAGCTATTTGGTTTGACTCTAAAAGCATGGTGCACCTCTAATTGCAATGAATGAATCCACTTCTCTTCAAATTTACTTTAGTGACTAAAATAGAAGTATTTCCAGACAGTAGCCCTGACCAAGATATCAAGTCACAATGCTCAAAAATTTGCCTTGTCCATGTAAGGCTCTGTCTCTGTAGTAATTTGTACCTCCTTAAAACTCTTTAAAAAAGGCACGCCGAGAAATGCTTTACAAGGAAACCTATAAACAAGAGAATTTCCTGAATTCACAGTGCTGTTACCAAACTAAGATTTTGCTGAAGTTCTATGAAATGATTGCTAATTTTTCAGGTGAATGCGTGGTAAGTTTTGACTGAAGCATTAAATCCTACTCAACCAGCATATTCATGCCTAAATTTAGTACTCCACCTCTAATCGCCAGTCATAACAGCAAGCTGCTTTGGCTCTGCAGGTTTCAGAACACAGTCAAACCCAAAACTGAGCATAACTGTGGCTGACAGAACTCACCCTGGCCTGAAAAGAGAAAAAAGAAGTTGAGACAATCCACGAACTTACTCTGTTTTTAAGTACACAAGTGGGCACTGGCCACAGCCCTTGCAAGACCTGTGCACACAGCCCCGTTTTATCCATTCACATTATACATTAAGTTGTCATCACGTGCTCAGCAAATTTACATAACCTCCCTAAAAAGTAGAGGAAGGTCAGCACACGAGAAAGGCTAACTTCTGCTCAATTTCTTGTGCAACCACTGGTCAATTATTATGCTTTCACAAACCTTTTACATAACAATGCTTTGAAGGTCACTACCTTCACACACGTGACAAGAATTGTCTGTGCAAAGCAACACTAGGCTGGTGTCTGGATTGTCTCCCAAAGGTAACATGTTCAAAGGCACATGATATCACTGTATTTCAGCCTCTGAAATATTTTCTTTAGACAGGTCCAAGTTGCCTCTGTGAGAAAACATTATCTTGTGTATGTCCCATTGAAAACATTAATCTGTTCAACACCTGATGATTCACTCACCCACACATTAAAGTCCACATGAAGATGACTCATTCCGTCCATAAGAATAATCACCTGGGATACCAAAGTCCCCTCATCTTTTCCAGAGCTGATAAACTGCTTTCTTATGCAAAGTAAGAGGATGATAGGCTTTCATGTTACTGCACGTGTGACATGAACAACCAGCGGTATCAAACTGGGCCCTGGCAATTTTATGAACAGTCTTGAATTTGCAGATAACAAGTATGGCAGAGAAAATAATGCTCTGCAGTGACCTCGTGGCCGATGAAGGCAAGTTATTCCAATCCTACCAAATCCAAGTCACCCATGATTTCAAAGTCAAGGAGAAATGGCCAACCTCTTCTCAGCAGTCTGTGGGAACAGGACGAGGGGAAATGGCCATAAAGTGGAGCACTGGAAGTTCTGCACCAATATGCAAACAAACTTCTTCACAGTGAGGGTGACAGAGCACAGGAACAGGCTGCCCAGGGACATTGTGGATTCTCCTTCTCTGGAGATATTCAAGACCTTCCTGGACGCTTACCTGTGCAGTCTGCTGTAAGGGCCGGCTTTGCAGGGGGGCTGGATGCAATCATCTCTGGAGGTCCCCTCCAACCCCTACAATTCTGTGATGAAAGAAGGAACACAGGCTGCTCCTCTGGAACATGGATGTTTTCTACCCAGAAAAAGCTCTGAAGTGACTGAAGTGAATCATCTCCACATGAACTGCCAGTGAAGGGCAAAGGCATACTGATGACACAATCTTTCAGTGCTGATGAAACAAATCAAGCTCAATTTGATGCCAGACCTTCACACGTCCAGTTCTGATAGCCACCCTGCAAAGATGCTGAAGTAGTGGTAACTGTTTAAGAAAGATCTCAGATAACAAAATGTGATATAGACCTCATGATGCTTCGTAAAAAAGCAAAGCCATTCTATTAATGAGAAGATGAGGATGTGATCCAGTTCTTAATAAATACTTTGTGAATATTGCAACAAGCAACCTCTGCAATCCTTGTAGAGAAAAATACAACAAGATAATATGGTGGGAAGCTCAAAAAAGTCAGCTTTGGAGTAACTTGTCTTTCTTTTCTTTCCCCATAGCATTGTTAAATATTTAACATGTTAAAAACAGAAGATTTACCACTGTTTGATGCATTAAGACCAGATAAGTTTTTTTTAAAGGCACTCCAAGACTCACTTTTCAGGAAAAATTCTCATTATCATCCATTCGAGGTTAAATTAATCTACAAGACTGCTGTAGACACATGAATCTAAAACTTCATTGCAAGCTTGATATGAAATTGTAAAATTACCTTTGGAACTGTTGCCATGCAATGCCTACTGCTGTATGCCACCTAAAGACGAACTGTCCCCTTTTGACTTAGAAGCAGCACTTTAAGGACTGAGAGAATAACTACATGCAAAAAGACAGGCAGCGAAAATACCTAATTCATTACTTCCTCATAACTTCAAGAAGTAACATGGAAGCTAAGTTAAGATAGGAAGGAAAGGAAATAAAGAAGAGAAACAAAAAAAATGGAGACTTTAGTTGTGCATTACTAGAATATGATGAGAATTTACATAAAAGAGGACATCAGCCAGAAAACAATTAACAAATGAAAACATGAAGACATGCTTCTTGCTTTCACGATACAAGTCCCTCCTTCCATCATCTAAACATTTCATCACCATCCTTTCTGACTCTCCAAAACACGAGTTTCTTACTGAAGCTGAAATAATACCGGGAGAAATGAAGTAAACAGTACACAGTTCAATAATCATACAATCTCCCAGGCTGGAAAAGACCCTCAAGACCACTGAGTCCAACCATCAACCTGACAGACAGAATTCCATCACTAAACCACATTCCTTACTGCCATGTCTGCCTCTCTCCTGAGGACCTCCAAGGATGGGGACTCCAACGCACCCCTGGACAGCCCATTCTAGTGTTTGGCCACAGGCACCATCAAGAAATTCTTCCCAATATTCAATCTAAATTTCCCCAGTACAAGATGAGATCATTCCCTCACACATTATTAATACAGTAAGTAAAATATCACAGAAAATAAACTTTTAAAAACACATACTCTACCTACACAGCTGGCTGTGCCAGTGTGCAAAGAGCCTGTCTGTATCACCTGATATGGAGTACACTACAAGAGAGACAAAAGGAAAGAACTCACAAATGTTGCAAACACATCCTGATAGATGAGCAACAACAGAACAAAAACAGAACCTGCAGGAAAGGAAGGTCGTTATTTGACACAAAGAAGAAAAATAATGGATGAAAACTTTGAAATTAAGAAACAAAAGAATCAGAACCAAAACCAAGCACTGAACTGTATTCTACCCTTGATCTATACTGATATTCTAGAATCTGTGCTGTGAGCGGGCTGTCTAGCAGCACTGACTGAAGATGTAGAAGTTCCTCAGGAACTGAAAGTCATGTCCTGCAGGTATTCAAGGTTAAATATTCCTTACTATTTTTCATTTTATACCAGGCCTTACATCTTCAAAATCTGTTCTACAAAAACATGTGCATGCAGTTCTATCTTCCCTGATGCTCAGACAGTTCAGGAATGCAGATCATTCCTGCTCTATTCCTCATTACTCTACTGCACTCACTACAGAGACGTCTGAACCTACCCCTCTACCTCCTGTAGGAAGTGAATTTATACAGTGCTAGACAAGGCATCAATTTTATGTGCTTTCAATTCTGTAATTGAAATGAATTGACAGAATAAAGCATAACTCGCTCATTTTTACTCTTGAGTCATCCTGAATTTCTGGATTCATGTGTCAGACTATCTGTATGCTCTGAAGAAAGCATGAGAACATGGCAATTTCTTACCATATTCAGAATTATGAAATGCACATTTTCATTTCTGGAAGTGAAACTCCCAGGCTGGCAGCAGTAACTGGTCATCATTTCCATTTTGTATTGAAAAAAGTTAATAAAGCCCTCTCTACTGAATATGGTAATTTTGAATAGTTCGATGGGCCACAAGATAAAAGCAGCAAAGTTCCTCCCTGGCTTGTCCAGTTCATAACTACAGATCTTGAAGAGAACAAAAACAGTGTTGAGAGATGAGAGCAAGCCCCTTCGCACAGGCCCGTGCTATGCATACAACACAAGCTATATCCTGCAGCATGTGCTGTACTTAACAGATGACATACTTATTAGTTCTGCTCCTGATGCCAGGAAGAGTTCTTCACCTCCTTCTTATAATTCCATTTTATTCCACTTTAATGCTCTGCAAAACTCAAATGCATTGTTTTTATGTAACAGTTAGTATCTCATTTAATCCACAAGGTTTGATTTTCACTCTTTTATGATACAATCCTAATTCCCAGAATACTACATCCTTTCTAGAAGCCCAGAACACCACTATTTCTGGTGAAATTGTGCTGAATACTCCTGAAACAATGTTACTCAGTCTTGTAATTTCATGACAAGGTGTGAATTGCTCAGCATTTTTCTTAAAATGTTAATTCTTGTTAATAGAATTAAGAATTATCACGCTACATAAGAACCTCAGATTTTCTAGTCTCCAAGGCAGCACAGAGATTAGTGAAGATTACCTAATGTTCTCCCCTACAACATAAACAAAAGGCATAGAAAAAGAGCTCAAAATGCTCTTTTTGAAGTCTTACTAATTTAAATCAATTACCAAAATACTTGCAGGCTAATTGTGGTCGAACACTTTCAGAACATTATTGACCGTTTCCATACATTCCTGTCAGGTCATCTTTATTGAGGAAAAAGTGCTGTTTTGCATCAGTTTTCCAGTCTTTTCAAGACTACAAGCATCTGATGTTATCAATAAAATATCTTTGTTTATAATACAGTGTATGAATTGAACTAAATCATTTCCATATGAGATCACCACACCAGCCACTATCAGATCAGCACACAGTAAAACCAGCAGGAGTACTTTCCTACGCATGAGAGCAAAACACAGCACTTTCCATTTACTGCTTCAAGCTTGTCATGAAGCTGTCCTAAAATGACCTCCTGGAGAGACGTAGCTGGGAGATGTAACGTTTCTCTTTATCAAATGCCTACAACAAACAAAAAGGAGGCATCTTAAATATCAGTTCACAGCTAATAAACATAGGCACATGGTCCACAACTTCTGGACCACTCGTGGACTTTGAAAGATCACCCTATACATTAAGAAGTTCGAATTCTACAGATCAGCGTGAATGAACCATTACATTTAAGAGCTGCCCAGACCAGCTGGATGTCCAATCCAGTATCCAAGCTTCCAGAGCTGCTTACAAAAGCTCACCTTTTACTCTCCTTGCTCACTGGATACCAAACTCCATACCAGGAACAAAGCCATCAACTGCTCAGGAAAGCAGCTGGACAAAGCAATGTTAATACTGCAGAAGACCAGCAGTTTCACTGTCTGCTCACCAAATGCTTTCCCAGGGCAGAAGCCTCCAAACCACCTTGCACAGGCAAGTGGTACATCCTCCAAAATGGATCCCTTCACTGAATTCAAATCTCAAACTGCAGTTCCGTTAATTTATATTCTAACACAACCTGTGTTCTGGCATTATACCAGCATATGGCAGTGTGTGTTTAATTTGGTAGAGCTTTAAATGAGAGAAGCAGTACCACTAGAAAAAAAAAATGCTTCTATAGAAAAGCAAGGGTTTTTTTTTTTGTTAAATGGAGCTAGGTCACTCCAGATCAAACACAAAGATTCCTCTGCACAATTATCGTAAGACTGCTTTTCCATGGCAGAATACCAAGGAATTAGAACTGTGAAGGAAGCCAAAATTCTCTGTTGAGAACAACAATCACAAAGGGAAGAACAAGCCCTGTTACTTGCTGTTTGAAATTATTTCTGCAAGAAGTGACCCTAGATAAGTCTTCCTTTAGCTCACTGAAAACCAGACATCAGATGAGGCTCGTCATGGAAGCCCTTCCTCACAATCCTGTGGGATCAAATGGATATCACCTTTCACAACGCAGGTTAGTCGAGATGAAATCCTGGAGTCCAAAAGAACCAGAGCTCTGAGATCTGCTGACATTGTATTTGCATTACAAATCTGAAAAAGAGTTACTGTAAATAACACATAGAACACTGCATCACTGGCAACAATACCTCTGCAGAATCTGAAATCTTTCATCAAGCATCCATAATAGAAAATACCAGAAACATCTTACTGAAATAACATTGGGTCTCTGCTGAAGGTAAAATTGGACAAGTTGAAAGAAACAACAAACTCCAAATAAGCAAAAAAACTATTATTTGCTGACAGCTGAGTGGCCTTGCCTTGTGTTTGAAGACTGTCCAGAGTTAACCTCTTCCTTTTCTTGCAGGCCTCAACAAATCCTTACCACTGATTTCTGTATAAGCAAGGACTATCTGTCCACTTCCTTGAGAACCGTAAGAAGTATTCAGCAACAGAACTGGGAGCTAATATCTTAAAGAAATTGAAATACTGCCCCACAAATTCCATGTGAATCTCCTTTTCCAAACAGCTAATTCAATCCAAGAACTCTGTAACCTCTCATATGTGAGACAGACAACTCCTCATGTGAGTATTCTCCAAGACCACAAAAATTTCATGTTAATTTTTCTTAATTCCTGTCAGGCATTAACTGAATACACCCTTTGTCTTCTAAGCCCTGACACTATCCCTGAACACTTGTATCCAGTCTACATTTATTTGACGGGAACAAAGTCACAGTGTGGTCGAAGGATCCTTCAGCTCTCCAGAAAGTACCATCTTCCCCCAAATTAAGTTAATTACATGGGATCAGTGAATGCTACCAAAGTGAACAACTGCTTTCTGCTCCATTCCAGTCATCGCCTGGTGGGCTTGTTCAACCTACTAGAAACCAAGACCTGCTTTCATGCAGCTGAAATAAAACCCAGCAGTATGTTATGTAATCTACACTGTTTTTAGACCTGTCTGCATTCTCACAAAACACAAACCTGAGGAAGCAGCAGACAGAACAAAAGGGAACAGAAAAAGTTCAAGAACCCCAGCCCAAAGGCTGCTAAGGAGTCTGCATTTATACACTTAGTATTGTCCATTCACCCACACAAATATGAGCTTCAGCATGTACTCTCGTACCGCTTCAAGTAAAACACCACGAAATTTCCAGCGACTCAGATCAGTCATTTGGATGAACAATCTTTAACTAATATGCTAAAACACTTTTTGGAAATAACTCAAAAGGTTTTTTTTGGGGGGGTAGTGTATGAATAACCCCAGGATGACACAAACTCATCTTAGAAACCTCAAGAACAGTTCAACAGCTCTATTTCTGCTGTCTGTACAGAACAATCAGAAAGTGGTAATACAGAAATTAAATCTCACCTTAAAGAACTGATTCAATTCACTTAATTCCACCAGTTGAAGACGTACAGTTCTTTCTCATTCATTTATGCATTTTCTACAACTATAGAACTGCATTGCCACTACTTTACCCAGAGCTCCCTGAGACTTTGCAGCATGAATATAAAAAAGAATTACAAAAAGTAGAAATACAAGCAGTATCTGACCACATCTCTGGGATATAAAGCACGTACAAATGTAAAGTATAAAGAACAAAACTATGAACTACTCATCTCATGCCAAGCTGTCCCATTGTATTTACAACAGTACTGTAAATGCCATTACAGTGATTTACCAATTTACAGATGTCTACATTTCATCTTAAATTCTACTCTCCCTTTATTTCTCAGGTCACCCAGAAAGCCATACTTGCACCAAGAGACACCATGAGCCTTTTTTGCGTTGTGTCATGGGATGAAGTCAATCATCTTTTTACAAGTTTGTATGATGCTCTGATGTGGATTTTTTTTTATGAAAATAATGGGGATAACATACCAACATTTTTAGTTGTTGCTAGGCAATATTTATACAGAGTCAAGGACTTCACAGCTTCTCACACAGTCCCACTAGTAAGCACAAAGAGGGGTGTGCACAAAGAGCTGGAGTGCATCACAACAGCTGACTCAAACTGGTTAAAAAGCATATTCCATACTGTACAGTGCCCTGCTTGGCAATAAAAGCTGGGATGAAGAAAGAGGAAGGGGGATGTTGAGAGTGACGGCATTTGTCTTCCTAAGAAATGGGTATCTGCGATGACCCCTGCTTCTCTGGTAGCTGAACAACTGCCTGCTGACAGGAAGTGGAGAGTGAATTCCTTGTTTCCCTTTCCTCGCATTCAGTTTGTGCTCTACCCAGTAAACATAACCCACAAGTTCTCATACTTTTACCTTTTCAATTCACTCCCCCATCCCACCCAAGGAGGACAGCGAGTGTCTGCGTGGTGCTGAGTTGCATGCCCCGGCAATCGATATCAGCAGGCTTGATCACCATGATGACAGATGACTACCCACCAGTTCAAAGGAGCAAAATGGGATCCCATACACCTGATTTCAGATGTCTGCAATGGACGTATATGCATCCTGGGTGGTCAGCACCCTAGTATAGCTGCTGTAGAGTGACTGACCCAGCAGAGTCCAGATCACAACACATCTGACCCCCATGGAGATGCTTACAGGAGGATAAGCCAAACTGTCTCTGAACTTCTGTGGCTGGAGGCAGGATCCACAGAATCACAGGGGTTGGAAAGGACTTCTTGGGATCATTCCTTGTTTAACTTTAGTCTCCTGCTATGCTGGATGGTGTAACATATGCCAGCAGGACTAGAGACACAATCCCACATACAAAATCTTTCCAAGAGGTACTGCATCACATTGACTCACTTGACTATCCCAACATGTGTGAAAGTTCATGAAGCTCAGACACCCTTCTCCTTCCAACAAAAGTAAGAACAGTAATGAAGGGGAGACACATGATGCCCAGCATGAGGGAGGAGCTACAGTGAGTCCCAACACACAGTTCTTAGCCCAAGGCAGAAGACGAGCCAAGGTCCCATGAAGATGACTGACAGTTGCCAGTGACTAACACTGCCTCTTGAGATTCATGTGGCTTAATTGGAGGATTGCAGAGACATAAATTCCCAGTATTATCAATGTGATGTAAACACTACATTAAGAGACTGTTAATTACCACTTCTTCAAACAGCTCTTAAAACCCTCAACAAAGCAGGACTTGATGCAATCTGCAAGATGCATACAGGATCTTGCTGAAAACATTCTCTGCCAAAGAGTGAGCCTACTAGTGATTACAACATATTCAAGCTCTGTACTTGGAACAGCAGTATTCTCTACTTCTAGTTACGTAGCTAAAAAGGGGAACACTCCAGAAACTTCCAGCACTGCAGCCTGCCTTCACAGCACACAAAGAACCAGCATCATCTCAGGTCAGAAGAGAACTTAAGACAGAATCTGGCAGTAGCAAATAGCCAGGAGGACATGCATTTAACTGAGATACGAGAACTGTCTACTGATGTGCTGCAACACAGAGATCACACCTTACACAAATGAAGTCTACTGAAGGAGCTCTGATTAACTGTGTATTGAGACCACAAAAATTACCCACTTCGCTAAAGTACTGATGAAAACTCAACCACAGTACAATAAGGAGAAAGGTCTCACTGACAGTTAATTAACATGTTAAGAAAATGTTTCTTTCCACACACACACAGAATGGACTCCTGTACAGATCTGTATTTAGATCTTTGTCATTTAATATGCAACCACAAATTATACCGAAAAGGATTAAATGTGAGAACACAAGTCTACTGAAGAGAAAACACTAGGTAAGTCAAAGTGTTATTCTCAGCCCTTTTTTTTCCAGCATGTTATACAGTGTGACTAGGAAGGATTTCAGGAACAACTAGGCAGACAACTGAGACAAAGTACGGAAGCAGCAATTTGATGCTAACCCATCTGCTCCATGTTTGTACCCTGAGCTCTCCACACTGCTTTGCCCCTCCCATATTAGAAACAGGGTGACACCAGTACACCGAGCAGCATCGATGAGAGTCAGGAGCAGCTTCCTTAGGAGGAAAGGTGATACTCAGCAAGATTCCTCAGCCTGAAAAAGAAATGGCTGAAGGGAAATCATATGGGGTACATGGAGATAACCACTTGGGCAAGAGGCAAGGGCACTGCACAAACTAATGGAGATGAGCTGCATGCAAAACCAACAGTCCTCACAACTCTAAGACCTCAAGGAAGACAATGTGAGTTCATATTAGAGAAATGCATGGAAGCTACAATGTCATTGTCACAGCTCAAGGCTCCAGCAGGTTGCTGGAAGGATGCTGGACTCTGCCCTTGGAAGCTGAGCTGCACTCCCTCTTTCTGCACACTTCCCTAAGGTGCAGCTGCCCAGTGCCACTCAGGAAAGTGATTTTAGTTTACGTGTCCTTTTAATTTGAGCCATTATGGGCACTCTTGTTTTCCTGTTACTGTATTAGGCAATTGCTCAATTAACATTAGAAAACAAGAACAACTAATAGCTCTGCTGCTAAGGTAACTTCCTACACTTAAATCATCTAAAAGCAGCATACATTCAGAACTGTGAATATTCATTCAGTTGCTGAACTTCCCTTCTTCAGCACAGTTTTGTATACACTGCTAACAGAGTGCTAATGATACTCAGTTATTCAGGGTAGCAGGAACAGTAAACAAGAAAAACTGAAAACAAACAAACCACTGTGAAGAGGTACCTGACTGGACATTAAAATACGTCAACGAAATTCAGTTGTGAAATTCAAAATATCTGTGAGAACAAGTTTGAAGTAGGCTACGTGGATAAAAAAGGTAAGTCAACAGGCTTTAAACTGAGTCTTAGGGCAAGCTGAGGTCTAGAAAAAATTATTATTATCATGGAGAAAGTAAATAGGGGCCAGTCATTTACCTCCATTTCAGTACAAGAAAGAGACACCAAATGGAATTCAGGTTCAAACATATGATCCTTCATTTACTGGGTTGTCATGTTCATTAATCTGTTGAACCACAAAGTATTACATGTGCTAAAACTTCTTATGGCTTGAAGATTAAACAAATTCAGTAGACAAATCCTGTAAGCTAAGAAAGTTATCCAGCTCAGTAAGTCCTTGCACTACAAATGTCTGAAGACCGAAGAGTGCGCACAAGGAGTATCATGTTCTGTTCTGTTCCTGCACTCCTTATTTACTCAGTTATTTATACTATTGTTGGAGAATAAATGGAGCTCTAGATGAGTGCATGAAAACTGCTGCTCTTTTTAGTCTCATACTTATTACCTCTCCAAAAACCATTTTACCTTGCATAGGTAAAACGTCCTGAATAACTGACAGATTTTCATCTCTTCCTATCCCACTGCAAATACGCAGATGTTCACAATTTAAAGCTCTGTTCCATCTCTCCATTAAATACATAATTCAGAAGTTTTAAATTGCCTTATATTGACACATCTGGGAAACGTCCTTCATCATTTTCCCCTCTCATCTCTGAGAAGCCAGAGAGGAACAGATGGTCCAAAAAACCTTGAGATACAGGAGTTTAGATAGAATCCTCATGACTGATGCTCCCAAAGTCCACTGTTGAACATCATTTCTACAACATTTTAACAAAATGCCTGATGTACTTGACCAGCCTGATATATCTACTGGGTATTTTAAGATATGTAGAGACTAGGTGTCCCAGATAAAGCCTAGGCAAAAAGGTCAACTCCTTACCGGAGCTCTCTCTTCCAAGAAATGGAAGGTGTTTGCTGCTTAATCCTCCTTTTTCCCTATGACCTCTAAATTTTTACTGCTGACTCCTCTTGCCAGAAGGAAAAATTCCCTTTGAAAACCCCCAACCCAAAAAATTACCTTGATTTCCCAGCAACAAGAGGAAAATGTTATCTTTCTAGGAAGCAGTACTATTTACATGACAAAAACCAACAAGTATTTCAGTCACTCTTCTAGAAAACCACACTCTAGCAGACTCCTTCACTACAGTTGTACCAGCAGCACAGAAACTTTAGAGGGAGAACTATAATAACCAGATAAATAATTGTTAAGAGCATTACTGTATCACTAATTCCAATTTCTTCTCTCAAAAGGAGCTCAAATTACCCCAACATGGAGACCAACATTTCTTTCATTACAGAAAGAGAAGTACAGGAAGAGTTTTACTTGTTCTAGCTGCAAATAGCAGTAATTCTTAATAGCCTATGTTGCAGAAACAAAGTCTATGTTGCCATATATAATCACTTAAGGAAATCAGAATTAGTGAACAAATCAATGCTTCTAAGTTTCTATTCCCTTTCCATCACATAAAATCTCAGTGATAACAAATCAGTAGAAAATAAGCTATATTCACAGATCAGAATTAAGTTCTGCCCAGCCACTTTGTTTCCTTCTATATAGTCCAACTGTCTAAATTTTTTTCTATTAAAAAGAAAAAATGCATGCTACACCAACAAACTCTCAATTATCCTTGATATTGAACCACAGTGCTCAAAGTCTGGAAAAACTGCTAAGGTAAGTCAGCTGAGTTGGAAATAACTGGGTTGTATCAGTAATCAAGTTCACATCCACTAAATATATTTCTTTCTCCACGTTTCATTCCTAATCCAGAAAAGTGTGTGTACATGAGTTTCACATATAAACACACCCATCAGTATCAAACATCTAGGCTTAATTAGTGGGCTGAATCAACAGTACAAGGTATGTGCCTCCAGAAGTCATCATTCTTTTCAAAGGCATAGGCTGAGCAGCTCCCTGAAGTTCCCTACCTGCTTTCCACAATCAGCTTTACCACTACCTGGAAGGTTTAAGTTTCATGAGAATAATCTCACCCACATTATTTGAGGGGAAAAAGAAAAACTGAGGTACTTGGATATGTTGAAGATGCTTTCAAAGTGTGTCCAGGATGAAGCTTTTCTCTGTATACCCCTGGGACTGCAGACTTACTTCAATCAGTTGCTACATAGCTATCATGTTATAGTCTTACATACATAAATACATCTGGACACTCTTCCACAAGTATACACATTATCTTTCAGGGTTACTCATGTTTCTTGGAAAGCAAAGGATTTGGATCCACATGTACATACATACACACATACTTTCCTCTACCTGCTCTGTGTGTCAACTTTATATTATATTCTCCATGCCTGCTGCAGATACTTCACCAGCATCTTTTCATATGGAAAAAACAGTAGTTTTTCCTTAAAAAGAAAAGCTTCCCTCAGCTGTATACTGATTAAACTGGACAGCCTGAAGCATTACTTCAAAATAAACAATCTAATAGTTGAGCTGTGACGACAGTAAAACTAGAAATGCAAAGTAAGTATTAGGGTTTAAAATGACCATTTCACTCAGACTGTACCTACAAACATTAGCTTTTGAGATTCTTAACAGCTCTAAGAGGTGACAATAGTTACTAGATGAACGGGGGCTTCTATATATATTCCATCAAATCACAAAACTGCCATCAAGCAATTTCTATTTCTTCTTGGACCCACCATATCTAAAAAACAATGATCCTCTTGTGCTGTAAAAGGCATGGAATGTGAAATCCCATCCACATCCGAACAGAATCCCACAAACATTTTGGCAGTAAAAATTTATTATGTAAAGTCCAGATGGTATCCCAAATATTTCTACTTCAAAATTTAGAATTTTTTTTTTCTTAAAATAAATGACACAAAAGCATCACACCCAAAACTAACTATACAAAAGCATTAAACTAGGTGACCAAACTTAACTGAGTAGTTATTTGGACTATGAGAAGAACGTGAATGTGGCTTTCTCCATTTAACTTCATTGTCAGAAATGAATAATATTTTTCTATTCAAGTGTGTTTGAATGACTGGCAGAGAAGGAAGATATAATAAGCAGATAGGTCCAGCAACATCTTATACTTAAATAATGTTTCTAGTTCTATCTAGAGCCTAGGAGCTCTCCATAAACTTTTGTAGTAATGTTTTAAACTTTCAGAGCTGAATTTGGCATTTTTGGTTTTTGTTATTCTAATAGAGCTCTTTTCCTTACCTTTTGGTCCACCACTATGAAATTTCACCTCTTCAATCTGCTGTCTTAAAAGTGGTTTTAGCTACTGCTTCACCAGAGCAGAGATCCAAAATCAACTTAATCACTGCACACTCTCTAGTAAGCTATGGGATAAAGAAACAGCCTTGATTCTGTCATTCTGCTGTGAATACCCACTCCTGTATTCCTTTTATATCCATCACTCTTCTGAACGCCAAAGAAATCTCAGTGCACTTGGCATGAAGTCTCCACTTCCTATATTTATGCTTCCACTAATGTACGTTCCATTTCAGTCCTTACCAGCTTAAAATCATCTGTGCGTAAAGACAGCAAAAACTAAGTGTTTTACTTACATGAAACACTGTTCACCCACATTGCTCTTCCATTATCCTGCTCCTGAATTTTGTTCAAGTATATATATAAAGATTAACACTAAAGAATCTATGACCATTTTAAGTGAATACTGCATGGACATACTGGGATTGCTGCTCTTACACAAACTTTCAGTAACTCCAGATAATAAAATCAGTATTCTTTAGTTGTACTACCTGAACTGTGCTGGCAGAATCACATTTGATTCTTCAGAACAGCTGAAAATGAAGTGCTCTCTCCAGGCAAGAATTCCATTCATCTGGCACACTAACACTTCATCCTTTTTAATTATTCCACAGGTGGTTGCCTTGGAAACTGCTGAGTAGCTCTTGGATTTGAGGAATCCAGTAGGAGAAAATAGCAAGCCTTTATCACCACAGCGTTCGCATCCATGGTGGTTACAGTAACAGAATGGTCATTGAAAACCTGAAAGAAATGGATAAAAAAAAATCAGCGGAATTGAGCTATATTGCTTTTTGCTTTAAAAACCACAATTCAGCGAAAGTGAACAGTTAACAGTGGATATAAACAAGGCTTCAGAGAAATACTGCTTATGGAGCTTCCCAGCACAGCATTCCACCTTTGGGAAGACAGCACGAAGGAAGGAGCTCACGAGGTCAGCTTTCAAGACTGAGCCATTTGAGATTTTCCTCTGCTTCAACGGAGGTTTCCCTCAGCATCTGCTCAAACTGCCTGAAACTCAGTGCTATTGTTTTTCTTTGAATAAAAATAGAGTTAACTATAATAGATCCCACCATGGATGCTGAATCATCCTACTCTGTATCATACAGCTAATTGCTCCAAACTTCATTTAGGCTTTAAAAGCGGAAGAGTTTTGTTTGCTTAAAACACAATTAAAAGCCCAGCAAAGCATCAAATGCTGCATACACATGCATGCATGCATGCACACACACACACACACACACACACACACACCCTGCAGAATTTAAAACTTGTATTTTCTATCACTGGTCAAAGTTCTGAGTTTTCATTATCAAGAAATAATTTTCATTGTTTTTTACTTTTCCATTTGTTAACAACAAATAATTAAATTACCTAAAAATTGTTTCAGTAAAATTATCAATCATGTAAGTGATCACTCCTGCACCCAAAGACTGTCTCTGTTAATAGATCCATGGTGACAGTGATTTCTCAAGGCCTCACCTGACTTGCAGTATTGCAAATTGCCTGCCATGCCCTCCAGTAACAGAAACTGTGGATTTGACCCACCTTTCCCTGACGAGATACTTAGAGTCATAAGAACATGTTTGTTAACTCTAGATTTGGTAGTTAAAGTAGTTTATATTATGAATTGCCTTCACCTGTGCTCCCCAGGGCTGACTGGGTCCTTTCCCCAGGTGCTCAACCAGTGGTTCAGGCTATGACTCAGTTCCCATACAAAGGCCAAGTACAAGGTCCTACACATGGGCTGGGGCAATCCCAAGTACAGATACAGACTGGGTAGAGAGTGGCCTGAGAGCAGTCCTGAGGATTTGGGGATGTCAGCTGACCAAAAGCTAAACATGAGCCAGCAATGGGCACCTGCAGCCCAGAAGGCCAAACGTATCCTGGATTCCATCAAGAGAAGTGTGACCAGCACAGTGAGGGAGGTGATTCTGCCCCTCTACTCTGCTCTTGTGAGACCCCACCTGGAGTACTGCATCCAGTTCTGGTGCCCCTAAAACAAGGAAAACAGAACAGTTGGAGTAGGTCCAGGGGAAGGTCACGAAAAAAGATGAATTCTGTGGGCTTTGCCTGTAGCAGCTGATGGAGCTCATGCATCAGCCCATGACATAAATTTATTTCAAGGTTCTAGATAATGGTCTTGAAAGCTTTTTGTCTTTTTTTCCCCCTCTAAGAATGTATTTTGGAACCCTCTTCTCTACCCTATCCCCTAAAAAGGTACCCCTCAAATATTCTCAAATGCTCTCCAGGAACACCAATTTTCCACTTACACAGATTTTTCCATGACGGTGAAGACAGGAGCCAGAGCAGTGCAAACAGGGAACCCTGATCCCAGCATAGTTAACAACAAGGCTAGCAAAAAAGATAAAGTTAATGCTAATGCAACGCTGCATTAGGGTTTTCAAAGAACTACCAAGGAGGGTCAGATTACCAGAACCTAACAAACAAGATGTGATTCTCAATTCCCTTCTTCCTCTTTGGAAACTGAGTTCAGCTCATACAAGCAAAGCATGCTTGAGCTACTATCATGTCTACAATGCAAAGCAGGTTGTTTTGTTCTTGGTTTTATCCACAGCTCTACACTAAGTTCAGAAAAATCTGACCATCTTGTACTGTGTACTCAATTCTCATTTCTCTACTTACAGAACAATTTTTCTTTTCACATCTACAAGATTTGCTATGCAAAAGCTGAAGAGAACAGCCACACTGCTTGTACTTTTACCATCTGAAGTAGACACAAAACTTTTAGTGAGTACAAGACTTTCTTCTAATTGTACATTTTGAATGTTTTTAGAATGCATACATCACAGATCATACATTCAGTACAAAGCAACTGCAGTGAGAGGTGAGCCTTTTAGGTTTCCTTGAGAAATGAAGTTAAAGCTCCCACGGATTCCAGAAGTAGTTGAGTAAAGTTGCAGTAATAATTCATCATTTAAGAGTCCTCAAAAGGAAAAACACAAACTGTTCATTTCAACATTGTTTACTGATTATCTCCTCTTACATCACTTACTCTCACCCTAAAGAGAGTCAAATGCTATTTCAGCAAGATCTGTGAATCCTGGATACCTTTGAGGAAGCTTGTCAGTTTACACGTTTCTATTTGAAATATAATGAGGAACAACAACAGCAGTCTTCTGAAAAGCTTTATGGCTGCCCAGAAGCCCTATTCTCACGTATCTCTGGGAAAAAACCCCACGTGGTCATGAACATTATCTGCTTTTTAACATGGCATTTTTCAGGGTTTACCTGCAAAGTAAAATAAAGTAAAAAAAAAAAGTAAACACAAAGGAATCTCTCCCAAATTATACCGAAGTACAACTTCTAATTTAGACTGCAAAGTCGTCTTTAAACTATACTGCCCTAAGTGAGGATCACAACAGCACTGCCATCTTACAGCTATAACAGGTAGTGCATATCTGCACAATGAATACAGAAACCAAAGATGAACAAGAAAAGTCACTCATTTCTGCCTTCAGTAAAAACTTTAATTGAGAGTTTTAAATGAGAAATATGGGAGTTTCCCCTATGAATACACAGGTGGCTTGAAATTTGCACCCAAGAAAGTTCTTTCAAAAGATTCAACAAGAAAATATACAAAATAGGTGTAAAAAGACTGATCAGAACACGAGACACCTTGTCTGGAGCATGAATGCACAAGAACACCTACCAACCAGCAACCACACAATGAGAAATGAGCAGACAGCTAACAAGGCTGGGAGGCTTGTCAAACAGAAGCTAAGAAAACCAAACAGGTGGGAGCAGCAGCAGAACATCCTTCAGACAACTGCATGTGGGCACCCCCAAGGAGCTTTATTTAAGATAGACATATTCAGATAACCGCTTCAAAAAAGCCTGAGTTGCATATATGCTGGCAAGCAGTCAGACTTCACTTGAAGTGGCTTCCTCAAACTCCAAAGCAGCGGTAGGACCTCTGGTGAACTGGGCTGTTAGGAGCTCCTATGCAAGAAGGAAGGATAAATAACGAAGTACTCCTGCAAAATATCCTTACAGCTTTATTTCTCAGTTTCAACCTATGTGAAAAGCAGTCTGTGTCTGCTTGGAGAACCTGTGAAGTCAAATGCAGTGAATTAACACACAGCCAGGTTATCTAAAACCAAACAAACCACAGAAGGAAAAGATATTAAGTGTTCAGAATTAATTGCACTGAAGGGATATGGATGGGGCTTTGGATGGAGCAACCTAGTCTAAAGGGAGCTGACCCTACCTATAGCAGGAGGTTGGAACCAGATGACCTTAAGAACCTCTTCCAACCCAAACCATCCTATGATCCTATGATATGGTATCAGCATACTGAACAGAGAGAATGCAAGAAATAGTGCCAGATGCTTCACTCATCAACACTGTTGCCTAAACAGTGCTGGAACCTTTGAGGAAGAAAACATAGCACATTTTTATACAGCAGCTTCCATTATAGTGAGTCACTGGTAAACATCAACACAAACACAAAGCATGTTTAGACAATGCCAAAAATCAGTCCATGCTTTCAGCAGTATCTGGAAGAGATTTTTTCCACATATAGAAAACATCAGTATCTGACACCCTAAAAGGCTAGTACACAATCTGACTGTTTTCATTTTCAGTAATCATGGGGATGGATTTCCCAGTCAACCAGAAGCTGGCAAGGATAGGGAACACAACCCTGGTAATTGCAGACCTATCAACGTCATTTCAATGACTAGAGAAATTCTGAAGACTGTTCTGTTGAGTTACTGAAAAACATATGAAGGACAGTGCAGCTGTTGGTCACAGGCCATCAGAGAAGACCCTGCTGCAAGCTACAGCATCACCAAAATGGTGGTTGTGCACTGGATCAGGCTCCCCAGGCAGTGCTGAAAGCACCAAGTTCCTTGAACTCCAGGAGCATTTGGACAATGCTACCAGACACAGGGTTTGGGTTTTGAGTGGTCCTGTTTGGAGCCAGGAGCTGAACTCAGTGATCCTTACGGGGTTCGTTCCAACTCAGGACATTCTATGATTCTATGTAGAATAATGAACTGAACAGTGTTTGCCAGCAATAGTCTAAAGCCTGGAGCCATTCTACTGTCCACTGAAAAATCCTATATTGCTAAGCTTGACTTGCTCCTGGGACCCTGCTCTGCAGAACTTCCAGTGCCAATCAACGAGGTAAGACTGACTGCTATATCATTTCCCGGGTCTTCTTTTATCTATGCTTTAAAAAAAAGGAGCTATGATCCCACTTCTCTAGTCAGTGAAACTTTACCAGACAGCCACAACTTCTCAGATATGATGGACAGTGGCTAAGCAGCTCCTCTCAGCAGCTCCCTTAGGACCCTTAGAGGCATCTCATCAGCTCTCACAGACACACTCCTCGGGCTACAGATGAAAACTACACAATATTGCAACAAATGTCTCCTTCAGACTCTAATAGAAGATCACCAACATTGATCTTCTATTACTACTACAACACATGACAGAATATTTATGAAGTGAGAGCTGTCACCGACACTGCCTACCAAACACTCTAAGAAGAGATGCAAAGATTCAGCAGAGAGACCATAATGCTTTATCTACTGTGAAGTTTGCCTGGTTCAGACATAGCCCATCAGCTACAAGGTCTAGCTCACTGTGCCTTACAGCTTCCCATTACATATTAACTATCAACTTATTTCTTGAATACTGAGTTTATTTTTGGAAGATACATATTTTTATGTATAAATACAAAATAATATAGATATTTAATATATTAAATACAGTTCTTACTGTTATTTATTCTATATATAGTTCATACTGTGAAATTGCTCTTTCAACATGCTAAGACTGAGACCAATTTGCTTCACATGAAACCCATAGAAAGACTGTCCAGACCCTTTTCTGAGTGTCACCACAGTAGATATTAAAACTTATCAACAAAGCAATACTTCAACATTTGCTTCTAAACTGCTTTTGCTACGTAAACTGCATGTTTTTTATTTCAGAGTTCTGACATATGCTGAAATAACAGATGTGGTTATTTTATGTATGGTTGTAAAGCCATGATGTTAATGCCACGAGGACCAAGCCACAGATGCAGAAACAACATGAGCCACCATTGTAACGATTATTTCTAGCATGAAATGGCCAAGAACCAACAGCTAAAAGGAACTGTAGTTTCACCATCTGCTACTGAAACAGCCACCAACAGGCAGCTAAACTCCCTGATAATCCACTTCTCATCCCTGACCGCTCATTCCTGCCCCTTTTCCACCTTTGTTTGTTCACACAGCTCTGCTCTGAACCAGATTTTGGTACCAGCCCTGCACAACACTGGTTTTGTTGCAGGTTCTGCAGTTGGTTCCCTGCACAGCTGTACGGAGATGAGGCCAGCACTAGGGGCCAGCACTTTGGCCACGCCAGCTGGCACCAAAGCTGGAAGTGACTGCTTGTTTCAGCAGCTCTGCCATTTTATGCCAGCTTAAGATTGCTGTGAAACTACAGTAAACTAGAGGCTAGACATATCCAGGTTAGAAATGCAAAAAGCACAAAAAAGTACAGAGTATTTAACCAACAAGTTATTAAGTCTCCATTTCTTAGCAACTTCAAAATTAGCGTGCCTTTCTAAAAAGTTTCTCAGCAAATGTCTGTTCATTTTTTAGTCAATCACAAGCTACAACACTCAAAGCAGGGGGTAACAGTCACACATCATGACCCACAACACCCCAGATGTCAGACTAACTGATTCAATAGTTCCTTCCTTCTGCCTTACACCTCTGAAATGCATGCCTGTCTCAGTTCTCTCCCTGGTTGGCAGGTCTGCATGCTTTTAGCAGTTGGAAGCAATGGAGTCAAATTTAATGATATTCCTGTCTGGAATACATTTAGGGGTTGAATCTGATTTCTTCACATAGAAGCAAGTTCTAACATTTGATCTGGAATTCATACCTTGCTACAGAGGAAGCAGCAGAGGTCTCACATGTTCCTGTTACTAAGCTAGCAGTGATGAGGGAGAAAGAGCCATGCTGTGCCAGAACTGGTCACCGACCTCATCAAAACTCTCAACTGTGAATACAGTGAGTGATAATTTTGCTTGCCACAAGCAGACAGCTTCAGTGAGTAAGAATCCTCATACGTAGAAGCAGTAAGAGGGTCAAATTAGAACTCCTGGCTTTCAGTTCAAGAGCATCTTTCTTCATGTTTCAGTGATACACATATCATTACTAAGATGACCTCATTTAAAACAATTCTGAAATAAGGAAGCTTTATATATCTAAACCTATATATTCTGTAAGGCAAAGAAAGATGGAAGAGGTGATAGAGAGTATGGCATAAGGAGTGCTGCCGGCAGCCAGTACCATGTAATACTTAAGTCTCTCTCAGTCATAGCCATACACACACACACACACACACACTACCTTGGGGAAAAAAAAGGAAACAAAACACTCAGGGTATGTAGGAGTCTATTCTACTGCTGCCAACCTCTGCCAAAATTCTATTATTCATTTTAAAAATAAAGATTACACTCACTGAAGCACAGGATGGTTACATTACACAGCAAAACCTGCCAGGAAACTAGAAATGGAGCAAGAAGGAACAGAGCAAGACATCAGCATTCTTTTATGTTCTTTTCCCCTTGCTTCAGGGAGCTGGTTGTACACAAAGCCAAGTGGAATTAACTATACATTTAAATCCAATGCAGAGACAGAACATAGATTGAAAAAGCAAGGTCATGGCAGGCAGCAGAGAGAAAAACTATCAACATACAGGATGTGAAAGAATTGTTGGAAGATAAAAGGCAGTCACTTATTACACTAAACTTATGTTTGGCATTACATACTTCGAAAACCAACAAGAACATACTGTAAATGAAGACGTCACACAACACTCAAGCATCTTAACCATCAAGAGTCTTCAAGGTCCTAGTACGCTTTGTTCAAATTCACATCCTTTGTTCTGCATCTGCTATTTCAAGTGGTTCAGTTGTGGGACTTGAGACAAGCAGCTGAGCACAATGAACAGCTTGTACCTTACACCAGAGGTAAACCAGGACAGCACCAAAACCCACTGGTGTTCTCCTCCTGTTCTTTGTACTGTGTGACAATAGTAAATCGTAACAAAGCACTGAAAAAGTTTTCCTTAAAAATACAAAATAAGAAAAAATAGTTTACTCATATACCATAATTACCTGAGATTAGCAACCTGTACAGAAAACACTGATGCCAGCAACTAAAGGACAATGAGAAGTGAGAATTCCTTTACTGTTTAAGTTGTGATGCTGACTGTACTCATTGGGACAAGTGGAATTCTTCTCCTGTAATACGCTAATTCATCGAGGGCTAATTTAAACCAAACAACAGCATGAACTAAACTATTTACAGCATAGACTGATTTAGTTGTGTCATCAGCAAAAGCTAAAACTAACTTGGGAATCAGAGTGGTGTGCTGCAACACTGCTGTTATTAGAGAGTAAACATGTAAGAGATCAGAGACATACATTAACCTCAAACCCAGTATAAAACTGTTCAAGTACTAACCACATAGTAAAAGGATTCCTGTTAAGTCAGTGCTGATAAAGTACTGGCAGTACAAGAACTGTGAACTGCATCAGCCTGTGTACTACCCTGTTCATGGCCCAAGAAATGCAAAGGTCAAGCATGGATGTACTTAAAAAAAAAAAGAAGACAGTCATTCTTACGGATTACAGTAATATGCTGACTTCATTACTCAAAGAATTTGCCCCCTCAAATGACTGAGAATATCTTGAATCGCTTCAGCCTTTCCTTTGCTAAACAATAATTACAGATCTGAATCAATTCCATGAGTAAAAAAATAACATATTACTTCTAACCACAACTAAGGCACAAGTATTGCTAAATCTATTCTTTAAAAACCATGTCTGCTGACAATACAAAGCTGGGAGGAGTGACTGACACACCTGAACACTGTGATGTCATTCAGCAAGACCCAAACATATCAGAGAGTTGAGCAGAGAGGAACCTGATGAACTTCAACAGGAGCAAGTATAGATTCCTATACATGAGGAGGAGTAACAGCACACATCAGTACAGGTTAGGGACTGACATGCTAGAGGAGCTCTGCTGAGAAGGACCTGGGAATCCTGGTGAACAGACTGCCCATCAGCCAGCAGTGTGGCCTTGATGCCAAGAAGGCCAACGGCATCCTGGGATGCATTCAAAAGAACATGACCAGCAAGGCAAGGGAGGCAATTCTCCCCCTCCGCAAGATGTGGCCTGGAGCATCTTCCTTATGTGGGAAGGCTGAAAGACCTGGGACTTCTCAGCCTGCAGAAGACAGAGGGAATCCCATCACTGTTTAAACATACCTAAAGCATGGAGTCAAATGGATGAAGTCAGGCTCTTTCCAGCAGCATGCAGCAACAGGACGAGGGGCAGTGGGCAAAAACCAGAACACAGGAAATTCCATACAATACAAAGAACTTCTTTACTGGGAGGATGTCAGAGCACTGGAGTCTCCTTCTCTGAAGATATTCAAGACCTATCTGGACACTTCTCTGTGTGACCCACTGCAGGAAACGTGCTTTGGCAGGGCAGCTGGAGGTCCTTTCCAAGCCCTACCATTCTGTGATTTACATTCATTTAAATAAAGCAATGGAATCATCATTATAGCTAGTAGATGCAAGCTCCAAGAAACTTACCAGTTCAACAGGGAAAATAAATCTGCGTTTTTCAAATGTTTACTGAGAAATTCCATGCAAAGCCACATCATTAAATACTCAAAAAATAGTTTCAAATCAATTCAGTTCTCCTTTATGAGAAAACAGATCTTTGCATCCTCTGCAATTTCCAGAAAAAACTGAAGATTCAGCTTCATGACTATTAGTTTAAAAATCAGCGAAGTAAAATCCATGCTGAAAAATGCAGAGATAAAACTATTTTTTGAAGGGAAGTATGAAAATTAAAAAATTAAAAAACCCACCACAGTAGTCATGACAACCCCATTCCCTTTCCTTCTGCTCGCCCAATTCATCGGTATGATACCAAAAATAATCCACAGTAATTAAACTATTGGCAGAAGAGATCTACTGGTGCAGAAAATAACTCTCAAAGAACCAACACAACCAAGAAGCAGCTCAGTTCTTGAGAGCAACCAGAGCACTTCCCCAGCTCAAGCCTCACCATCAAACCAGGAAAGTGACGCAGATTCTGATGACAAATAGATAACAAATTACACCTTGCACTGAAGAGCTGCATGGATTTGCTTTCCATCTCATTTGCTTTCCATCTCAGGAGATGTCTGAAGAAGCACAAGGAGTAATCTGCTGCATGTTTTAATTAGAGACATGGCTTTAGCCAAAAGAACAGCTATTTTACAAATCTCATCTACTATAACTGGTTTAGAACTCTCTTTTAACATGGCTAATTAAAAAGGTTCATTACAGGATCTAATGCTGAGGGAAGAGGAACCAACAGCCATCCCTGTTGGTATTCTTATAAGCGTAATTTACTGAAAATCATGCATATTGCACCTCGACTGCATACACTGTTACTATCATAAGTTATGGGCTTCTCCCAAAAAAACTCTGCATCTTGACAGTTGAAAACCACAGTCCTTAACACTTTATTTTGCATGTATCCCACACAAATTGGTTCTGCTTGTTATATACACATTCGTACAGAAAATTCTGCTAGCTTTCCTCTCCAGAAAGTATGGTTACATTTACAAGAAAGTGGGAGTAATCCAGGTTGCAGATCATAGACAAGAGTTGTTTCCGGAGCTCTCTAATGGCCTCCTTTTCTCTCCACTCACCCAACATAAAACCTAAGTAACTGAACAGGCAGCTAAAACTTACACCTAGGTGCAAGCATTAGAAGAGCAAGATTCTGTCCAGTAACTTCAGCACATGTTTACAAATTTAATAAGAATGCTTAGCTAGATACACGTTTACTTTACTAACACAATTCAAGTCAACTTCTTCCTGTATTATTTCAACAGTCGATGGCACTTCCAGAAATGGCAGAATAATTTGGGAACATCAGGAACACAGTCCCATAATTCATCATCTCTTTAATCAATCCCTATGAATATTGTAAGACTAGCAGCTAACTGCATTACAGAATTTGATTACAATAACAGAACAAAATTTGTCAATATTATCTATGGGATTTTAAAGGCAGAGCAATGAAGGCAGACAGACAGAACAGTGGTACTACGTTTTTAGAGTTTAATGGAACAGATTATTCTGGTCCAATACACTCTTCTGTTCAATTCACACAAACTGAGAGAAATCCAAAACGAATGTGTGGTAGAAAACTGGAAAGTGTGGCAATTTCTCCATTCTGCCCATTTTCCCTGCAAAAGCCTATTTTAGTATGTATCCATTCTGAAAGACAGAAGACCCTGGGTCCTACAGAATTCCACAGAAAAATATCAGGACACACTGGTAGAAATTGAGATTTCTCACGAAGCATCGAAATCAAAACACACATATCACCCTGGATTGTATTTACCTCACTTCTTAACAATATAGGTGTCCACACGTAAACCAGCTGTCTAGGTTACCCTGTAAGTAGCGGGGATCAAGTTAAGAGAGTCGGCGGTTTCATCTACTAAATTCAGTCTCTACATGAGAAAAAATGAGAAGTCACCCCCAAATGTCCTACAATAGCCCTCCTCTGACTGTAAAGAGTCTACTGTGACATTCACACGTGTCATTCACCTATGCTGCTGCTCCATATCTGGAACCTGGAGGGATCAATCTCATTGGCAACTGCAGGATTCTAGGCAATTTCAAGGCACTAACAGCCATGCTCTCACCCCCAAAAATGAAATCCTTGGCAGAAAGATTTATTTTTTAGTATCAAAAGCGATAATACATACATGCCCAGAAAGTTCAAGACATGCTAACCCCTGGTCTTCAGGCAAGGAAACAATGCAGAGAACAAAAAACCACGTGCCCTCCTAGCCTGATCGCAACTACGCTCCACTGAAAGGTGGTAGTTCATCATTCCAGAAGAGAAACACACCATCGCAACTAGTCTCTCATAGTACCTCATAGTACTCTCGTAGATATTTTATTACTTATTTCCAATTTCCTATGGTTTTACTCAAAATAACTCCGCTCCAGTGGTTCCTTACAAAAAGGATCACTAACAAAACATTGCTGAATATTTGAACCACGGAGACAAAAAAATCCCGTGTTGATCTGATACGCACCCTGCTCACCTTCATCTGCTATCTGGGAGGGGCCTGACTTCTCAACTGAGCTATCAAGTCTGATCTCAGCACTCCCATCAAAACTTCGTAGTTTGTCATTCCTGTTAGTGATATAACAGCTTCAAATATTCCACAGAAAAGAAAAATACCCCAAACTATACTAAGAATAGCACGCTTCTATTCCTGTTTTAGGTATATTTATGCCAGCCACCATCCTCTTCCAAGAAATGTCAAGATATCTTTTGAAATAAAGGCATAATTCCATTAAACTGTTGGCAGTATTGTGGTTAAAAGCAAACTGTGAGAGCTCTACCATTAGTGGCCAACAGCTCTAAGGGACAACTCCTTGGTAAAGCTCTCTGTGGGAAAACAAACACTTGACTTTCACATCCAGAAGAGACTCCTGCACTCATTTCTACATTTGCTTTTGTAACATACAGGGATGGACCACTCTGGTCATCCCTTTGATCTCCCTCTTTTCTTCTACTGTTTCTACTTAAAACTGAGGAATAGGTCAGGACTGTTATGACCACATTCAATAGACTGGCACCAGCTAAAGCAAATCAACAGAAACAAGGCCCTGAAAATGGCTTCTGCAGATGCTGCCTACAAAGCATCTACAGACAGACTCACATGCTTTCCAGAAGTTGTTGAAGACAAGTCCTGTCAGCAAAAGAAGACTTTCTGCATGTTGGCTCAATCACTTTCCATCTTCAACAAACTAAGCTTGATAATATGACACGTTTTCCATAAGACACTTTAAGACCAAGGATACAAATACTCTACTGCGAGTAACCTTTGATTTTCTATCAGAAAGGAGCATGAGATTGACTCAAGTAAAGCTGGTACCTACAGAAAAATATTTATTTCTTTTCATTAACTCCAAACTGTTTATGACTAAGCTGACAGTACAGACACTGTTTGGTACTGAAATTGGTTTCCTGTTACAATAAACCTCTTTGGTCAAAGCAAAAGATGATGCGCTGACAACTACACAATATACAGTCCACTGTCATTTCCCATCTCATCCCAGTCTTTATCATCCCAATGCAGTTATCACCTGTAACACATAAATAATACCAGAAATTCCATTTATCCCTAGAATCTCTGAGAAAGATGAAAGAAGAATAAAAGTATATGCCTTAGACATTTGATCAGAACTGCACAGAATTGCTCTGTCTGTTGGGGTTACAGTAGCAGACACCAGCAGTAGGAGAGAAGCTACATCAAACCCTCCACCAGTCTGAGACCATGATCTGATTCAGTTCACCTTCACCACAGACATGATGCTGCTAACACTGGCAATCCCCTGATGGAAAGACTTTCCCATCAATTCTGCAAGCGTTCCCAGACTTCTACACAAAAGTACCAAAACTAACTGATTATTTATGGAAATGATACCATAAAAATGCCTTTATAGCCGAAGACAAGAAGTCTGTTTTTTTTTTTCCCTTGATCTTTTGATTTGAAAAGAATACACACTGCATACTCCATATATTCTCAAAAAATCCTGCAGCTATTTCAGAGGAACATTCTGGTTTTGGCAACCAGCTTGAGAAAAGCTAATACACACTGACCTGCTATTTCAGCACCTCAGACCTTCTCAGCCCACGCCTCATTTCAATGAAAAATGCTTTTCTCCAGTTCCTAATATTATTTGGCTCCAACACTGAATGGAGAAGTCTGCTTCATACTTTATTTACTCTTTACAACACCTCATAGGCTGCAAAATGCAAGTCTGGCAGATCTGATGTAAGAAGAGTCTAAAAGCTGCAAAAATTAGAATTTCACGTCTGACTGCACTCTTAGTGACGAATGCACAGAGTATCCTAATGTGCTGCATTAAAAAAACTAATACAGTAGTACTGCCATCTGCACTGCTTCATTATGAAGAATGTGCCCACCAGCCTGGTTACCTGCTTTAACCTCTTGCTTTCTTCTTCCTTCCCTGCCTTGAACCTTCTTCCAAGCCTGCACCAGTTGCCCATTTGTGAGCTTCACAGCTGAATTGATGTGACATTCTTCAATTTGACATTACTCACAGAACAGGATTTCTGTATTGATCTGTTCTGGTAACTCTCTCCAAGTCTGAATGATTATCTGAATGTAAGTCCTTGAATGGGTTCCAAAAAACCCACGTTCAGTCAAAGGTTAAGAACTAGAATGCTGTTAAACAAAAACCTAAACAAATAAAGCCATGTAATTCAGTGTAACGCAGCAGGCTATTTCCTTTCTAATTTGAAGGATGTGATAAAGAAAACTTGCTTTGCTACCAACATAATACTGCATTTTGAGAATGCACACTGTTATACTGTAATTGCTCACTTTGTAAATACTCTGGTAGAACAAGAACTTTACTCAAGCATTTATTCATTCAGAAAGCAGCTCGTCTCATTTAGTTAATCCAATGCAACTCTTCAGTATACACCACTTTCATCCAACTTCTGGAAAAAAGCAGTAGGTAACTTTTGAGTATTTTCAATTCATGAAGTCTTGTGGTCTGGTCCTCACTCTTCCCATTAAGATTAAATGGATCTTAAGTCTTTACTCTGGTTAGATCAACCCTTAATAGGGGCCTGTAGCAATTAGATCAATACAGTGGGAAAGGCATTACAACAAAGGTCTGATAATGAAAGGACTGGCACAATAGAGAGGTGCTCACCTGTATCAGAAGATTCCATATTCACAGGGGAAAGCTTCACCAAGGAGGGATCTCCAGAAAGAGATCCTTCCCCAGTGGCAGTTAGTCCTTAAATGAGATCTAAGTAAGAGGTGCATCCAGGCTCCACCCCTTCTGGTCACAGAGCTGAACTGCCTTCACCTGTGCTCCTAGGGCTGACCGGGTCCTCGCCCCAGGTGCTCAATCAGTGGTTCAGGCTCGGCCTCAACAGTTCCCATACAGGGCCTCATCTCCACCTTCAAGGCCTAACATTTTTTTCCAAAATTATAACTAGAACAAAAATGCTGTAGATCTCAAATAAGATAAGCAGTACTATGCAGTTTCCATTCTTACTTCGATTGTTATTTAGAATACTTTGGATTAGTTTTAGAGCAGGATCTTTAAAATGGAAATCCTAAAGACAGCATGAGAAGCCTTGATAAAGACAGATGTCACCTGAAGCATTTTGCTAAGTCCTACTCCAGACACCTAGAAAGTTCTGAAAATAAAAGAATCTCTGCAGACCCCCTAGCAACACTGTTCCACAAAAAGAGCTGCTTTGACAAACGTGTAATTCAACTCAAATTATAAAGATGCACGTGGTTCAGGGGGCTAAAGCCTGAGATTTGCACAGTGCCCAGTCCTATCCATAGAGCCTGCACAGATAACAAATGGAAGCCTGCTGTGCCCTTGCTTTTTGACCATTAAGAGCCTGAAGCAGCACACCAGGATTTTGTGATACAAAAGAGACTGATTCCCATAATAACATATGGAAGTCAACTAGCTGGGAGAGTAGAAACGGATGGGCAAAAATATTATAAGAAAATAAAACAAGTTCTGCTCGGAATCAAAGTGATACTGTAAGAACCAACAGCTAGATGAAAACTTAAACTATGATGTAAATGAGTAAGAAGTGAACAGATTTAAACACAAGTTTCAACAAAGCATCCACTCAACAGTCCCAGACCTGTGTTCTTGCAGGGAGATAGAGTGGTTGTGTTGCTATGTCCTACAAAATTCAGCTATAGAAACCAGCTGCACTACTGAGGAAAATGTCTCAAACCAAATAAAGTACATGAATCCAGAGATGTAAAACTGTATAAATTCCATAAATAACACTTCTTTAGGACTGTTCTGTTCTAACCAGATCTGGTGGGTCATAATAATTCTGAACTACCTAAAACTGGGCTGTGCTCTTATTTAGAATACCAGGTATTATTCCAGAAGAGTCAGTTGACGTATTTTCACTTTATGCAACAAAGCGACTCTTACAGAAGTCACAATGAATTTCACACACTGGCAGCCTGCAAGATTATATTCTATGTAACAGTAGCACATCATATTTATTAATAATCTGTCTTACTTTCTTTTTCTCTCCATCTGGTGTTATTTTCATGAATCCTTCACTAATTTTAAATTCGAAACCATTTTTCATTTTCTCGTGTCATTTTATTTAAAGCATATGCTTCAGTTACCATCTTTGTCTGCATGTGTGATATCAATAATGATCCTATACAGAAAGAGTCAGATTCTGAAATCCTTATTAGGTAACAGCTTGCCTCAGCAACATGGGCAGTCTACAGACTACTTACATCATTTCCATTTTACTTAACCCAGTACAGATACTGTACATCAGAATCTAAATAAACATGCACAGACAATTAGAAGAAAAGCTATCCGCAAACACCGTGCAGGACCACAAACAGATTAAGCGTTAGCCAAGATGACTAGAAATGCTGCACCAAATCCCAGCCAGTGATCTATCTTACACAGCACCCTGCCCAGCAGAAGCATTCGTAACAGAAAAAGGTACTAAAAATTACTGCAATAGAAAACTGGACAATAACCAATAAAAAAAATCACTTCCACCTACACGTCATCAATTACTGCCTGGCATATGCACACGACAATAAGCATTCTGCTGATTTGATGACAAAGCAAGCACCGAGAGATTTCCAAATGTTATCGTACTCCTTTCTCTTCTGTTAGACAACTCTCTACTTTGAGTAGAGCAATATCTGAAGCTACAACTTAGAATACAGCAACCTTTCACCATGTACTTTGCTGTATTTTATGAACTAGCATCAAACCAGTTAATACGAAGAGGTAAACAAGTAGCTCCTTAATGTCGTGGTCTGTGTGTCCTCCTAGTGATAGCTATCTGAAACTGCAGTGATGTGCTGTTAAGAGCCTTTCTGCTTAACTCTCAGTTTACTTCATTTTTTTTTTATTGTAATTATTATGTTTCAGTGCGACTGCAGCAGTTAAGCCATATTATTACCCTTGCTTAGTGACCTATGCAAAATCTCCACAAGTTCACAGTGCCTACGCAGTTAAGAATACAATAACAGTGCAAAGATTGTTAGAAATTATTCCACACCTAATTTAAAACAGAAAAAAATTTCAGAAAAGCATACAGATACTGAAGATCCTTTTGCAAAGTACTTCAGGCTTTCTTCTCAATTCCAACCCAATTTTCAGTTAAGTCTATGCACCGAAGCTCCATCCCCAAAACTATGCATTTTAAGTATCAAAAAATCAGGGTGTTCCTCCAATCCATGAATCACTTAAAATTCTGGAATTCCAGCTCTATTCCTACAAAGCAGATGTACACAAGTTGGTGCGTACCACAACCTAAAGACTTAGGTCACTTACACAAACCCTTTTTCTATCACAGGTCATTGCAGCTCATCGTCATGGTCCTGAGTTTCTTCACCAGCTGAGTAACCAGACTACGTGCTGGACAGAATAGGTAAGAACTAATTCAATTAAGCACTCCCAGATTCCCTTTACAGGTGAATGACAACACAAAGAGGAACGCAGTGAAACCCGAAGAGGTCCACCTGGAGCTGATATCTGACAATCAGATACGTTGTTTCAGCCTAACCACACTGGTAACTTCTACCTGTTATTTATTTCTCAGAACTGATCAAAATCATGTGCCAATCTGACAGTGCAGTGATTGCATTACGATACTGGGACAGTAAACCAGCACCTCACATTAACACACACAAACTGAAACTACTAAGGTAAAGTTAAGAGTCTAATATAAAACAAATGTATGCTCCCACAGTTCTCAATAACATCAGCACAGAGTCATTACTTTCACATTAGGAGAGAAATTTTTCAAGAACCAATCTCAGGATTAAGAAAGTACTGATGCAGGCATTGCTTCCACTTCTTCACATTCACAAGTTTCAAACTTGGACAAGAAAGGAGAGGGGAAAAGTATCAACAGAACACCAAACATGGCTATCTCAAGTCAATTTAAGTCTGCATTCTTCAGCCTACAGCAACTGAAGCCACATGAAGCTGAGGTCTGAATAGCATTTTTAGAAGTCTGCGAACTGATTCTGGTATGAGCAGACAGGGTTTGGGAGATGTGAGATTTATGACGGACAAGCTATTGACAAGTGCTAATAACCGATAAAATTACCATGAAATGTACAGGAATACTGCCAACAGGCAGCAAGGCTTGATGGAGATGTAGAGAATGACTCTGTAGCTGCAATAAAACAGTGCGCTGATTGGCAAAAAAAAAGAAAAAACAAAGAAAAAACAAACTATTTTAACTGTTTGTCTGTTGTAGAAATATTTGTATTAAGGCTTTCCCAACGCTATTACTTCTATGAAGTTTAGCAAGTCTCAGTATTATCTTCTATGGTCATTAAACAAAATACATCATATGAATTGAACAAGTATGTATTAGCCACAAAACCAATTTGTTTTTCTTGCACCTTCAAACTGACATGAGGTTCTCCTTTTCACAGCAGCAGCTCTGTATGTCCATACATTTTAAAACTTCAGGTAATTCATAGACCAAAGTACTTGTTTATAGAGCTGTTCTAGGTTCTCTTTGCTCTGCTAGTATAGCTATTAGCCTTGCTTAGCAAAGTAAAACAAAGTTAAAATAGGTGACCCATACACTGTATATTATATTCCCTTTAAAAATTATACATGTTTTTAGTAACTTGGTTGAAAAACAGACAATTCTTCTAAACTACCTTGGAATTCTAACTTTTCCGAGGAGATGAGCTCTTCATCTTCACACACACACGCACTTATCAGCTACAGCTCATTTTATATTGCTCTCTCATGACTCTATTCCAACGTTTTAAAATACATGGACTTCGATTAAATCTTTTTTTTTTTCAAATCATAGAACATTGATTGTAACATCACAGAATAATCAAGCATGGCTGCTCGCTTCCTTTCTCACGCACATATATATGTTTGCCTCCTTTTATTGCCAAATCCTTGAAGTCTGATGAAGTTCGATGGTTTGTTTTAAAAACTAAGCATTCAGAAGCCACTGACTGTATGAGAACCTTAAAAGAAAAACTGCAGGTAATTTCAACTACAGCATTGCACAGCAATAACTGTCCCTTAGATATTTAGAACTGAACATGAATATAATGCACTGAATAGTTTTGCTAGTTCAGGTTTTGCTAATGTTAGACGTAAACTGATTATTTGCCTATGTATGACTCATGTTTACTAACATTTGAGGCTGTCAATATTGCTGCATGTCAGCCTGCTTTAAGCTGCTCCAACTCTACCAATGGTGATGGCTTTTTGGAACTACCTTTCTCTGCAGCACTCCTAGAGCAGAGCTCGTGCCCTCCATTACAACGTATCCTGGCCTGCAATAAGCAATGGAGCAGAAGCAAGAGTTTAGGAGACAGAAGCAAGAGAAGAGAAAACAAAACACAGCTGAGTTTTTCGAAGAAATACATTTTTAGATTTACCATGTAAAACAAAAGCTTTCAGGAAGTGGCTCATACAGGAAGCCAATGACCTCACAGCTTCTTATAAATAACACACAACACAAATTGAAAGAGAGCAGTATTACTTGCTTCCACTTGAACATTCACATTAGTAGTTCAGTCAGTGCTTACCAGTTGTCAACAGCAAACTCCAGACAAAAGAAAACAGAATTTCAGAAGTTCAGAAAACACATCAGTGCAAAGTTTGTGTCACTTCAAGTAGTGAAGTGACCACTATGTCTCTAGACTTCCTGATTTATTTTTAATTCTGAATATTAAATGTCCATCGTGCAAAGCCCTAGCAGGTATAGGCACCCCTTATACCTAAGCCACACATGAAAGGCACGTTCTCTAAAACCTGCCCCCATTCCTCTCCTTCCATTTCCTAAACTACCTGTCACCACTTCCTGGCAACCTTGTCAACAACATTACAGCTCTTTTGATAAAAGTGCAGCTTCAATAGCATTCTTCCATATAGGTTCCCATCAAGGACCTTACTGTAGTCTTGCCAGAGAAGACACCAGGTTATTCCAGCGTGAGCTGCTTTTGATAAGCTGACTGTATTTTATTTTCTGTGGTGAGCACTCAGTATGAGGTTTTTTCCCCAAGTCTACTGAAGCCACGTGAGTATACATAGCTGTTCAGTTCTAAGCTGTCCAAGTTTTTGTTACTGTTTAAAAAAGAAAAAAACCAATCTGGATTAAGTGCAGTAGTTCAGCTATTTCAACATACACGTTCTTTATGGAAAAGATTAACACCACAACTCTGGTATAGCTTAAAAAAAAGCACTCTTGAAAGTTTTTGGAGCACATCACACAATCTGTACTTCAGTGCTTTAGCACCTTTCACTTTTATAACCACCTCAGTTTCTAAACCCTTACATTCATCAGCCATCCAGCCTTCCCCCCCCCATGATTTTACAAAATGAATGAACCAAATGCTTAAATGCAATTACCTTTAAGGACAGCTTTGCCTCCCCTTTCTATTTTGCTGTTTGAATGACTGAAGAACCTTTCGGTATTTAACAGTTGTCTTAGCAGGGCTTACAGGTTCTATCTCAGCCACCTCCCCACTCCTTACATTCTTCTTTAACACACTTACCACACATTTGGATCAAAAAGTACTTATAACTAATACACAAATCGAAACAATACTACATCAACTACTTTACCACTGATTTAAGGAAATAAGCAGATTTTCTGTCCAGTTTCCTTCACTGAGTTCAGTAACTCAGAATGAGCTGAAATGCCTTCAGAAGAACTGGATCACACTATCTGATTTTTCTAAGTCCCCAAAATACTCTGAACATGTTTTAAATCTTGATTTTTATTTCTATTTTTTTTCCCCCTCAAAATACCACTTTTCTGAAGACTTCTACACGTAACTATTCTCTACTGATGGAAAGGTGTTTGTCCTAGAATTAAACATTAATCAGCTAGGTTTAGGAATTATAGGCTTGTTATGTTTTTTTTTTCCTATTAGCAATCCCAGCATAAGATGGAGGAACACGGTCATGTCTGTTGATAAAACCATGTTACAAAGAGAATCAGGATGCTGCCCAGAAAGAGCTGGACAATCCTAAGAACTTGAATAAGAGAAGCGAATTCCAGCACAGAAGATTCAGCCATAGTCTTGGGCATGATATATTTCTGCCATAAACAGCTCCTTCATTTGGAAAGCAGGAGGAAAAAGCTCAGCCCATCACAAAGTGACCATGGGTCATTAGACTGACATACCTGTGAGATAAAGCACGTGAGAACCCAATTTAGAGCAGCAACCCATAGCTGCCTGGAGACTTTCCGATTATTTTATGTGCCCTGTTTAAGAAGAATGAAGACTCAAGCATCAACACGGAAGAGCTTTCTGGTAGCAGAGATGGCAACAGAATGGTGACATTGACCCATCAAATGACAGCACAGTGCTTGCAGAACGGAAGGGATTCACCAGAAGGTTTTGTGGGCTGTTGTTTATTTTTTAATAAGAGACAGAGCTGTGTGATCCCCAGCAGCAGTCTTAAGACTACAAATTACAGTTTCTCAGCCAAGATCAGTAACAGTAGCCAAAGGATTCAATCTAGAGCACAAGGAGTAAAAAGCAAAGAAGAGCACCAGCATAAACGATAGCTTTAGAGAATGTGGTTGCTCATTCCTGCTGCTTCCCAGCAACAACGGAAGACTGCCTACATGAGCTCTCACTGTTATTCTCTCCTCCATCGGTGGTTTGTGCTCAACTGTTCAACGGCAGTAATCAGCTGAACGAAGCAGAGAAGCACCTGCAGACTCCATGCCGGCCTCAGCTGGGAAATGACACAACAGCACCAGCTCCAAAATGAAAGACAGGACCACGAAGTTTCTGAGGCAGGAAATGGAGGACGATTCATGCAGCGTCAGCTGTAGAGCAGCAGCTAACAACTGCACAGTGATTAAGAATAGTTTCTTAAATCATGTTTCTGCTTTGATGAGCTATTCCAAGTGCACTGCACATCAAAGCCCAGCACAGCAAGCTAACTCACCACGGACTTCAGGCATTCTGAAGGATATTAAGAGATACCAAGGGACACTGTGTGCCATGCTGCTTTAAGTGAGGGCAGTAGGCAAACTAAGGTGCAAATCTTTCTCAGATCTGAGCCAAATATGCAGATTGGACACAGTTTAGGATGATCAAAAGAAAGAGGAAGGGGAGGGGTTGGAAATCAGTGCTTTGACCATAGAGCAGAAGCTTTGTTTGCTTACCTGACTGAATAAGTGATAAAATTCCTAGTCATAAAAGCATTAGAGGAATAAACATGAAGAAAGCAGGCTGTGTAAGACAAAAAGTGCTATTAGTTAAAAAAGGAAAAAAGGGATATGATAACAGCCTTAAAAACTTAAGTCAGCAACTGGAAAAAAAGGCTCTACCCATCAGAGCGACTCGGGTTTTAAGTCTTCCAGTTTAACCAAGGAATTAAAAAACTGCACTTCAGGAGAAGTTGCATTAGTTTAAAATTATAGCCCTTGAAGTGCACCAGGCCTCATGTACCAACTGACAAGGCTGAAAATCTACAAAGCCTTTTTTATCCCCCCCAGGCACCAACACACTTGCTACAAACTCCCAGTGATTTCACAATTACATCACAAATGCTGTCAGCATTACGTATCTTAGACCAGAAATTCAGTATTTTAAAGCAATAATAATTATCAAGTACTGAAGAAACAATAAATAAAGTTGACCCAACTAGAAGTTCGGCAATCTAAAATGACCTCCATCAGCAATAAAAGCAGAATGGATAAAACTGAACCATGATAATTCATTAAAAGGCCTTACGTTCCACCTTCTCAGCAGGTGTATTCCCTAATTGTGGCAAGAAATATCTTTGAGAAAACAGAAAAATATATTCAATAATGTACAAAAGAAGGGAAATGATCACTACCTGTTAATGTAATACCTAAATAAGAGTGAGCATGCACTGGCAACACTGCTTTTTTATTATTTAAATATGCAGAATCCCAAGTATCAGTAATATCACTGCTATGGCACTGCACTCATTGCCTCATTAAAGTACACAGCACGGCACTGCTACTGGGTAAATGAAGGCACCTCTAGAAGCCAACCCCTTACCACATTATCTGCAACTCTGAACCCTAAAGAGTTAATGTCCACACATGCTGTAGGGAAACACAACCCCACCACAGCCCTGACTTAGGCTAACATACAAGTAATAATAAGATTGATAATTTTACAGGCACATAGCCTAGAAAGATTTATTTGGAAAGAAGCAGTCCTGGGGGAATTTCTACATTGGTATTTGAGTCAAACTTGACTACTCCAAATCATGATAATTCAAGGGCAAAAAATCCTACAAGAAGCCTATTAACCATAAGAACCATTAACCAATTAACGCACAGAAATGACTCATGTAAAAAGAAACAAATCATTTCCAGCATGTGAGCCAGATGAATGCTGGACCACATCACTTCAGGGTAAAACACAGGAACAGATTTTTAAATATTTGAAGATATGCTCGTCAAAAGCCAGTGTTATCCTGAGCCAACAGATTAATCTTGTGATAGTACAGTGACATATCTTCCCATGAAATCTATATTTATGATTCCAGATTTATTCCTGTACTAACTTCTTTACTGAAACCTCAAGCACTTGACATCTCTCAAGTTAATTCCTACATCAATTTAATGGTCCCTTCAGGAAGAAGCAGTATGCCTTCTGTTTAATTTCAACAGTCGGTTCAAATACCAGCACTTGTAAGAAAGAGCACTAAGTAAATGAACAGGTAACGTGACCAAATGTGAGAATTCTGGAAGCTCCAAGCAAAAAGTGAATGCAGAGGAATACGGGCTAGGAAAGGCAAGAGGAGTGGTTCAGGCACTGCTATTTCTCACACAGCTGAGCAAGGGATGGGATGCTTTCCTGAGTTGATGGTACTGCTCTCTTCCCCAGCCCTAAAAAAAAAATGGATGATATGTTACAATACAGGGACAGCAGGCATGTGATCAAGAATGCTTCCTCCCAGGAAGAAGGAAGCTTCCTCACTGGAAGCTTTCAAGGCCAGGCTGGATGGGGCTTTGAGCAGCCTGGTCCAGTGAGAGATGCCCCTGCCTATAGTAGGGAGTTGGAACTTATGATCTGAAAGGTCCCTTCCAACCCAAACCATTTTATGATGAGGAAGCAGTCTATGATACAGTATAAAATGTGAGAAATACAGTAATAGAACAGCTTATAAAATTCCTATTACATGCCCCTGAAGTTAGTTAAGTGCATGATAGTATGTACTAGGTATGTGAATTAACTATCAGATCAGATATAGGAGAGTTCCGTGAAACGTTCAAATATGGTTTTTATTTACAGAGTAAACACTTGTTTTACAACTCATATTGAACTTCACTAAAAATAGAACCTCACCTGTTCTGGCCTCCCTGCACTGGTCATCCCTCTGCTCACCACAGCCTGATTTCTAATCTTACCTAGTCTGGTTTTTTTTTTGTGCTTCTATGTCTGAATCTCTCTTTTCAGGAATGGCTGAGTACAGGCAGTGCTCACTTGATGACTCCCTTTCTGTGCCCTCCTTGCTGCCAGCTTGATTCCCCTGTAACAAACAAGCCCCACCAGCCACAGCCAACTTGCCTCACTGGGATACCTCAAGCTAGTTCAAGCTGACCCCTTTCCCAGCAGCACTGGTAGTCAGTACTGGAAGGACTCCTCCTCTGCACCCCCAACCTCTTATTTACAACACTCACAGGAGATGAAAAACAAAGCAGCAGAACTGCAAATATAAGCAACTTGAATCCTGAGCTATCCACAGAGCTGGTTAACATAATGTAATACTTAAATATGCTCTTATAAACCACAGGAGAGCACAGATGATACTATTAATACAAATACTACTTAACAGAATTCTTTAGAGGCCCGGAGCGTAGAAGTAGAGGGGTCAGCTGAATACCAATTGGTTGAGAAAACATCTTTATATCTTTGTTCATTTTAGAGTGAGAAAACAATGGTAGGAAAAATTAAATTCTGAATCCAGTTCTGTAAGAGATGTTACTAGAAAGACTGTCTTAACATCAAGTACTCTATAAAAGTTCCATTCATCTACTGCAAGTAGTGGAGATGCTACAAACATCTATCTTACAACTACAGGATGTGAAGCCACTCACAGGGAAGTCAATTTAAGTGAGGAATGGGATATTCATTTATTTTTAAGAAATGTTAACATTATGATTATGCAAGCCGCAGGAAGATCTCCTTAAGCATCACTAAGAAGGTAAGATGAGTTTGCATTCATCTTCATGTCTTGACTACCTCATGACAGCAACAGACAAGAGCAGAAGACAGACATTACTGAAAACATACATCATTGAATGCAGCTCCTGCGTCTGAATGCAGCTGAAGCTGTAAGGCAAACTGAACTGAGAACCACGTAAGGCCCAGCATCACAGCAAGGACGGGGCAGAAGGAGAATCCCAATGATGCCTTTCCTTGCTCAGTTTTCTACTCCCTCTTTAAACTTCCAGAGGCACCAAACCACAAAGGTAACGTAACATTCAGGAAATAGGCAAAGTTTGCTTTTGCTGCAAGAAAGGCAGAGAAATAACTGAAGAAAAAAAAAATAGAATCATAAATACCACCTGCAGGAAGAAGATAGACTTATTCACCCTTTTTTTGTTGTTTGCTTTCTGCCAGGCAGTAGCAGAATGAAGGCAGACACCAGCAGCAGCTACAGACAATGGAACAGACGAAGAAAAAACCTGAAGGGAATAGGAATCACCACAACTTCTTGTGAAATCCTTATGTGTTTCTGCCTGTGTTACTGAAAAGAACAATGAACTGTTAACAATATTGGTTAAGGTCTTTGCAAAGATTTATGATCGCATGTTAAAATCAAATAAACCACACATAATTTACCCAAATAAACTGCACAGAGAAGCCAGTAGCATTAGAAGTATACAAATAATTAGACACAGCTACAAAAGAGGAGATATCTGCAAGTCTCAGGGTGGGCTTCCAGTTTAAGTGTGGTTGGAAAAAAAAGCTGTAGTCCGTGGCTATTAGAAACGTTATGTGCATCACAAACCTGTTCTTGAAAGTAGACCGCATATACTGCAGATAAACACATTATTTTTGTGGTAATGGATTTTGTTACAAACTGCCAGAAGATGCAATCACTGCTTTAATCAGCCAACAGCGTCGGGAACAAAATTAAACCTGCTCATGATAATAGGAGTACTTTGTCATTTCTAAGGAAAACATGAATGGAAGGTATAAATACAATGAGGTACATCCCACAGAGACTGTGACTAAACTGATACCAGACATGGCAAAATAGCGTTTATATTATTTATCTGACCTAGGAACAGTGAGAATAACACTATATGAACATTCTCAGAAGTAACTTTACCCACAGGAACATGAAGTTACAGGAAAAGACTGAAGAAGTTTGGTTTTGAAACCAGTGGTCTTCAAACTACAGGGGCATGCAATACATCCTGAAGAGGGGGGAGGGCATGACAAAAGAAGTTAAGAACTGATGGTCTAGAACAAAATAAAGGCCATGAAAGCAGTTAACTGCTATTCACAGATGCAGCATGTGCAAAACAAGGGAGAGACATTAACGTATTGACGTTAACGGAAAGTATTTGCACAACAAAAAAAATGGATGCACGCTGACTGCGACTTAAATTTACCAGGGACTTGAGTCTGATATTTCTAAGCACCAGTGATATCAAACACAGAACAGCCTTTTAAGAGGACCGGGGACAATTTCAATCTGGAGCCTGAAAACTGAGTCATAGCACGTGCCCATGTGCAACATAGGACTATACTCAGTCATCCAGGCTGCTCCTGGAGAATCTGTTTTCCATGTATGCCCTTAGAGAGATCTCTCTCCCACCATAACGCTAAGGGCCCAGGCAAACCAATCAAACATCCCTACCAATATTTTTTCCTTCTGTATTACACTATTTTGATTTCCAGTATCACTGCTTATAGGTGCCACTCATTACCAAAACAATACTTCTTTTAAGTAACTGAAGTTGGTTCAGTTCAATTTACAATTCATGGCTAATTCTCCCTGATCACCATCTCTGGCTTTTTCTTTCCAACGTTCTGCAAGGACTTCCTCATGAACGCCAGTAATTCTGTTAGCGAACAGAGGCTCTCGCTGACGTAGGATAACTGAACTCTGTCTTCATTATGTCCCTTTAACCTCAACACCACTCAAACATGAAAACTCCAGTTTCTGGAGGAGAATAAAGCAAGAATTTATCTAAACCACAAAACAATAATAAAATAGTGCTGTGCTATACTACAGGCTTACCAAAGCCAGCAGATATATTCAGTGTTAGTGAGGACATATTACATCAGCCAGATCTCATCCCTGCAATGTGCCATACAAAAGCTATTCAAATGTGTCTTAAATTCCAAGCACTGATTTCTTCGTCAGTACTGTTCCATAGATACCCTGGATTACCAAAACCTGACAGGGCTAACCGTTCAAAGATTAAAGCCATGATATCGTTTTTCTTTTTTTTTTTTTCTTTTATGGGAAGGACACAATTGTTTTTTAAGCTAACAGAGTTAGCTGTGGTTGTAGATGACAGTTTTTAGAGAACTAGCAGGTCCCATGATGCCGCATCTGCCGTTCTGCCTTCTGTTTATACAGACAACTACAGGCTTCACTGAACAGATGCCCATGGACACAGATAAGAAGGAAAGAATACCAACTAGCCGATCTGGCTCGAACCTGAGCTGACAAGGAAGCTGGAACGCCAAGGGAGGTGGGGAGCGTTGCCCCAGAGCAGCTCGGGCCCACCAGGCAGCGCTGTGCTTCTGCTCTCCTCCGGCAGAGGGCAATGACACTTATACATCCCTGTGCTGCACTCAGAGGCTGCTCTGAAACGACGGAAGCAGTTCCGAACACCGCTGACACCTGTCTTAAAACACAAGCAGTATTTGACACCACAGGATTCTAAAGGTTCCTGTCTGTTTAGACTTGCCTTACGTGTGTCTCTACTATACGTACGTCTTACTGAGAAAAAATACCAACTGCTTTTCACAGACTTGGAATCCTGTCCTCTATCAGCAGCATAAAGAGAATCCGGATAGCTCTGGGAGCCTGGGCCACTGCCCTGAAGTCACAGAAGTCAGAATATGAAAGATACCTCAAGAGTTACGTACACTGATATATAGCAGACATTAACAGATTAGCATATAAAGACGGGTCAAATAAATAGGAGGAGGGCTGAGGGGGAAAGACATCCCTAAAATGTCGAGCCGCAGGACTCAGGACAGCACAGCAGCTAGACCTGAAAGCAAACAGTGCTTTCAGTTTACAAAACACATGCAGACAACAGCTAGAAATCTCCTTTTTTCCCTCCTGCCAGAAGTAAACACCGTTGCTACATGCAACTTGTCTGTCCCAAGAGACTTCACGGCTCCTTATGCTATCTGGTAGCAAGAACTCTCCCACTGAATTCCTGTAATCAAGCAAAGATTCACTCAGCTTCAGACATCTCTGCTGGATTAACTACCACCAACCATCCAGCATCCCATCAGGCAGAAACACCTGACAACGATAATATAAACAGCAACCAAGAAAATGCTTCCCTTCCGAACAGGCTAAAATTTCATCTCCCTTTCAGTTCTACTTTTCCTTGGCACAGTGCAGTTGCTGAAGTCGGTATCTGCCTTCATTTTACAACGCCATGTTTGCAAAAGCTCCGACAATAGCTGCCACAGATCTATTAAAACTCTGTAAAATGAACATAATAGTTATCATACAAATTAGAACACGTTCCGGGCATCCCATATACAGTGTTAACACAGAAGTACAATGATCTTTTCTGAAAAGGTACAAGGTACCAAAATTGTACCAGATCATAATTCAGAGGAAGAGTTACCTCAGATTCAGGATATGCTTTTAAAGAAATGCAAATCTGAGTACTTATTCTGCATCTCCCGAGAAAAGTTCTGTAGACAACATACAACTCCAGTTAATGAGAACTACAAAGGAGTGAAGGATTCCTTCAGCCACAGCACTGCCCGGGCTGCTCTCAGGTTGCTTGGTGTCGGTGGGACACGCAGGCAGAGCAGCACGTTGCTGCATGCAAAGCACCGCCAGGAGGGGGGCAGAACCACGGACATTTTGTGACAGTGGACCAGGATGTTTCCTCACTTCCCTCTCCCCGTCTCTCCGCACCTTTCCATCCAGGCAATTAACTGCTGCCTCCGACAGCCCATGACACGAAGAAAATAAAAAACCTCCCGGCATTATTAGCATACTGACTTCACAAGCTTACCGTTAAGGTGAGACTCCTGTACAGTATTCTTTACATGTTAGTATGTTCTCAGCTTGGTGCCAAGGAGTAATGCTTTGGAAGATAAAACAGGAGAAATACTATGCCTGCTTTAGCACCTTTTCATTTAGCAGCTTTGCTTGCTTACTAAACAATCACATTATTTATGCTCTTCAGTAGGACATCCTATTTAACCAAGACTCACGTTCGGAGAAGCGCTAATAATAAAAAAAAAATCATGGCTCCTTAAACTATTTACTTCCCAATTTCTTTTGCTTATGCTTTAGTAACAAATTTATAACCTAGAAAGAATTTTTTAAAATAAACAAAAAACCCAACAACTTCAGCAGAAACCATTAATGCCTCCTAACAGGATAATACCAGAAAAATAAAGAGTTCTCACATAACAAACAGCCCGGTGGGATTCATCTCACTGCTGCACCCGGCTCAGGAGCAGCACCTCCCCCCTCTCACCCACCCAATTACCCCACACGTTCAGACTGAAGTACTCAGAAAATAAACTACTGACAATAGCAAAACTTCCGCATTCAGATTGATTTCAACTAATGATAACCAGCATATACTACAGCCATCCCTTTTTTTCTTGTCCTGCTAAACACATCACTTTCTGTCAGAAAGTGAGGAAAGTTTCAGCTTGACTGTTTTACTGCCACAATTCTTATTTTTACTGCGTCATCGTCAGTCTTTCGGGGATTTTCAGGGATCTCCCGAGTTCCATCTGGGGAGAAGCAAGTTGTTCCTGCGGACATTTAACACATTCCTTCCTGAGCTCAGGACAGGTCACAAATACCCACAAACGAGGGCCATCTGCAAGCGTTAAGTGCCCAGATCAGGAAACTACAGAAGGATGAAATCTCTGACCTTGATAAGGGTGAAACTCAGAACACAAACAGCTCCAGTTTGCAGCCCGGCTGTTAGGTAACCACGCAGCGTCTGCCGGCTGAGGTGTAGCACACTGAAGGGCTCACAAGGCATAGTACATCTTATGCCGTATTTTCGCAAAGCCCAAAGCCAACAGAAAAAAATACCATCTACGCATAAATTCACTGCAAACAGTTGCAACTCCATTAATTCTTTCTCCAGAAAGCCCCAAGTTGGGACACAAAATTATCACGAAGCTGACTCGGAACAACTATCAGGGAGACGTTTTGTCATTTTATTTTTTAATTTCTATTTCAGCGTTCATGGTTGCAACTACTTTTATCCTTTACGTTATAGGTTTTTTAAGCTCATATCCTGGTACGGCCACATAATTCGAGAAGCAGGATATTTATGAAATAGCACCACGTAAATATTGCATGATAGCTACAGCCTGTCATACTATAGACATGGCAGCAAAAACGTAACTCCATGCTTTCATTGTTAATAGGGGATAAAAAAAAGTAAACACGTGATTACAGCAATGGAAAAAAAAAAAAACCAGCCCGGATTAAGGAGCTCCTCTCAATTTTAACCGTGTAATAGGCAACAAGTAACATTAACAAACACTTGCCTTTAAAATAAGTTCCCAATTACCCATTTTATTAAAACAGGAAAAAAAAGACTTTCACTACTTCCTGTAGCAACATCCATGTGAACACTCATTTAGACAAATACTTTTAGAAACCTTTTTTAAGCACACACAAACAACAAAATAAGAGATCTTTTTGCTACTGAAATCTGGCATTAGATCCCACCGTGAAACACTGAGTACCTCTTACATGAAAGATAAATTGGTACTGTTTACATAGAAGTGAGAAGAACTGGCACAACACCTATTTTTCATAGGCTTTTTTTTTTCATATACATTATATTCGTCACCAAAACAGCTCAGTAGAACACCGTGTACAGCACACATTGTTCCCTGTCATGAACTGACAGCAATTGAAGAGAAGGTGAACTAAGTTACAAAATGAAATATTTTTCCTCCAGCCGTCTGAGAAGATAAACGATCTTAGTTATATTAAAGAGAAATGGGATACGGGATCCAAAGTGCTCATTTTATGTTAACTGCATGTCACCAACAAAAATAGAGAAAGCAATTTCCTGGGGCATCAATTCCACCAGCAATTCCATGTACACAAAAATCACACACTGACGTGCTCTGCTCCTGTGCACCCTCCAGTACCCTCAGATCCATAACAAACCAACTGCTCCCTGCCCATTTGCTATTCAAGGTGGGTTTTCTCCCCCCCCCCCCCCCCCCCCCACCGAAGTAGAAAAATATATAAAGACATGCAGATGTGCTGGTAGAAAGCAAGCTGATACTGTTTGGGCAAATAAACAGTATTTCTGTGCTCAACGCCATTTCATTCGACTCCCATAACCAACAGAGAACACCAGCCCGCCACAGCACGTACCAAATATGGCTGATTACCACCCTCTCACCATTCGGCACAACTAACCTTTCCTTGATATTTTAAAGCAAGATTCCCTCCTCTCTGAGGCAAGTTAATATCTGGAAAATCTCACTATTTCATACGCAGAACATTGTACTGGTAATGTTACGACAGAATGGAAGCATCATAATGGAGCATCATAAACCATTCCCGATACATTTAATGACCTGGACCTGCACGTAACTGTGAAAAACTTTATCCTTCTACCCTCCTTCTCACATTCTGTTACAGAGAATTAAAACCCCAACACCACTACTACTAACACAAGATTCAAGCACAACTCAGCTGCAGTTTTAAATATCCGGGCACGCTCGTCAGTGTTGGTTATAAAATCATCTCTCCCCAACCCATTCTTGCTCGTTCGCATGCTGTTATTTAACTCTTTAAGGCTATTTAAGAATCGTCATCCTAGGCTTATGTAACTCTTCAAAATACATTAAATTCAACATTTTTTTTTAAGCTCTATAGTAGCAAAACAGACAGCAGAACACCCAGATACAGTTTGCTTTCCCACTCCTCCTCCACTTACTCTAAACTAAAATATCTCCGTGATCTAGAAATAGCGGTCTTCCATTTTTTTTCCAGGATCTTGAGAGATGCAGAAGCCTGAACTCCAAGCATTCTCCTACAGGCACAGACACATCCTGCAGACCCCGAGCAAGCCGCCAGCAGACTCCTGGGGTCCTCTGCCTGTGAGCTGAAAGCCTCTGATCTAGAACTGCGTATCCTCTTACTTGCTGTTTCTTCTGCTATCTGAGAAGTTGCATTAAGACAGCATTACGTTCCTCAATGCCAAGCTTGCCTTTCCCTACGCAGCCTACCAGCGTTCTTCCAGAGCTTTCCATAAAATCCTAACTCCGGAACACCAGAACATCACTAAGACACCTCGCTCAGCCCCAAATCCAAAGGCACTCTGCAGTAAAGCCTGTACTACCTATAAATAGTGTTTATGCTCTGGAGGAAGGCAGCAACCTCCGTTCCCCTGCGTACCAAGCAGCGTGCCATAACAACACGGCCCGGGCAGACACACAGGATGGCACCGAGGGAGAGAAACCCACACAGAGCATAAACACGTCGCAACCACCGGGCACAGACCGTTCTAAAAACCCTCCTGTCGGGAACCTCGCGCTGGGCTCTGTCACAGCGGCAGACAGACCCACTCACCGGGAGAAGGGCCCTCAGGAAGCGCGGCGCGACCCCAACGCCCGCTCCCTTCAGCTCCCCTCAGCGCTGGGGGGTCCCAGCCGTCTCTCCTCGACCCGGCTGCCCCGCCAGCCCGCTCCAGACCCGCTTCCCGCCTCAGGCCCTGTTCCTGTCACGGGCCCCGGGCCCTCCCTCCCCCGCCGCCGCCACGAGCTCCCCGCGGCCGCCGTCGCCCCCGAAGCGGCTGGGGGCGGCGCGAGGCCGGGCCGCGTGACTGCCTGAGCCGGCGGCACGTGGCCCCGACCATAACAAACAGGCGGGTGGGCGGGGGCGGGCCGCGCTCGAGCCCTGCCAAGGGCGGGCGGGCGGGCTGAGCGAGGTGGGGGGGCGGGGAGGCGGAGAGAGGGAGGGGGGGGGAAGAGCGGGAAGGGAGAAGAGAGGGAGAAGGGGGGGCGGCGCGGTGATTGGCCCGCGGGGCGCGGTGGGCGTGGCCAGCCGGCCCGCCGCCGTGGTGCAGTGCTGAGGAGGCGCCAGGCGGGGGCTGCTGCCGCGCGTCGAGGGGTCGCGCGCGCTTCCCGCCCTCAGCGACGCCGCTCGCCCGCCCCGACGGTGACCCCCTGAGCGCGGCCCGCGGGCACCGCGCCACGTCGTAGCCCCCTCCCCGCTGCCCGACTCACCCCGTCACGCCCTCCAAGCGACCCCCTCGTACTCCCGGTCGGCCCTGGGCCCCCAGGCTCTCCTCCCGGAGCGGCGATTGCCTCACAGCCACCTGCCCTCCCTCCACAAGCCAGTTGCGCCACGCAGGAAAAAAACCACTGCGGCTCTGCCCACAGCTCTCGTCCCCTCCCTCCGTCCCCTCCCAACACAGCTGCTGCCTCGGGCACCCCCAGATCCCCTCCCCGCGTAACCATTCCTTCAGGTACCCCCAAACATCACTCCTCGTCCCCTCAGGATCCCTTTAAGCACCCCAAAACTCATCACCGCAGAGCATAACTGTTCCCTCACGCACCCCAAGATGCTGCTCCTCATTGCCTCAGCATCCCCTCCCAGCGCAGCCATTTCCTCCGGCACCCCAAACCCGGCTCCTCGACGCCTCAGGGTGCTCCCCTCTCAGTGTAACCATTCCCTCCGACACCCCCCAAATGCGGCTCCTTCCAATCACTGCTCTTCCCTCCAGCACCCCAAACCCATCTCCTCAGCCCCGCAGGGAGTTCTCCATCGCCTTTCAGCACGGCAATTCCCTCAGGCACCCCAAAGCCACGCTCTGCAATGCCACAGCATCCCCTCTCAGCAAGGCTGTCCGCTCAGGCACCCCAAATACGTCTCCTCCATAGCAGCGTCCCCTTCCATCACTGCTGTCCTCCTCAGGCACCCCAAAATTTATCTCCTTTCGGCAGTACAAGGCTTCCCCCACCCCCTTACGGTGCAGTGATGCCCTCTGGCACCCCAAAACCTCACAAGATCTCCTCCCAGGTGCAGCCATTCCCCTCCAGGCACCCCAGAAATCCAGCTCCTCACTGCCACAGGGCTCCCTCCATTCCCCTTCAGCACGATCCCCCAAAACTCCGCTCCTCAACCTCACATCATCCTTCTCTCCAGCACCCCCAAACCCTCACTCCTCAAACAGCGCAAGCTTTCCTCCATCCCCTTTCAGCACAGCAGTCCCCCCCAGGCACCCCCAAAACTCGCTTCTCGACACCACAACGTCACCTCCTAGCACAGCCATTCCCCGAAGGCACCCCAGAACTCCTCACCACCACCCTGCTCCCTTCCAGCACCACCGTTCCCTCAGGCACCCCAAAAATCTCACCCTGACACCACAACGTCATCTCCCAGCACAGCCATTCCCTTCAGGCACCGCAAACCCTCACTCCTCAAACAGCACAGGGCTTTCTCCGTTCCCTTTCAGCTCGACGATCTCCTCGGGCACCCCAAAACTCTGCTCCCCAACATCACAGCATCATGTCCCATGGTCAGCCATTCCCCTCAGATACCCCAAAACTCCACAGCATCGCAGTGCCCCCGTTCCAGCACCCCAACCCCTCGCTCTACAACACAACGTCATCTCCCAGCACGGCCATTCCCCTCGAGAACCCCAACCCCTCGCTCCACAACACAACGTCATCTCCCAGCACGGCCATTCCCTCCAGCACCCCCAAACCCTCAGCCCTCACCATACTCCTCGCAGCCACCCTCTCCATGCACCCCACAAACGCACTTTCACTCCACAGCCCCCCCCCCCGCCCCCCCCACAGGCAGCATCGTTTCACCCCCTCAATCCCCCCCATAGAGCCCCACGCACCCACCTGTAGGGCCGTGCCCTCGGCCACCCACCGCCCCCGTCATGTGGCACCGCGGGGCGAGAGCTGCGTCAATTAATTAAGCGAGCGCTCCGCACCGGGGCTGGAGCATGCGAAGGGCTCGGGGAAGTGCTAAATATACTCGCTGCCAGCGAAACAGCGAAACCGCCTGTGTCACAGGCCCGGGGCTGGCGAGGCAGCGGCGCTTTCCTCCCCGCCCCCCCCCCCCCCCATCGGCCACATTTTGTTTTTGCCATACGCACTTCGAAACGCAGCCCGGCCCCCCCACCTCCCCCCCCCCCCCCCCTTCGCTCCGCCGCCCCCGAATCCGCGCTGCCGCTGTGGGGCTGCTGGTGGGGTTGGCTTTTCTCTGTGTTTATTTTAATTTTTAAAGGGGGTGTGCATTTTTTTCTTTCGTTTAAATCCTCACCGCGAGGAAAACAACACCACGAACCCCTTCCCCCCCCCCTCCGCACAACCCCTCTCGGCGCCCACCCGCGACGCAGACACCGCGCACCTGCCGCGCCCGCAGAGTTTATCCTCTCCTTGAAGGCACGGCGCGGGATGGGGGTCCCTACACTAAACACCAACCCGTCCTACATCCACGGGGGGGGAGGGGAACGGGGGGTCCGGGCCGAGCGCTCGGGGCAGCGCCGCCAGGTGCGTGGGGCGGGGGGCGAGCGAAGGGGCGGGCAGGGTGGGATGGAGAGAGCCAGCCTCCCTCCTCCCCCTCCCTCCCCCCGCCTCCTCGTCCTCCTCCTCCTTCCCCCCCTGCCTCCCCCCCCCCCCCCCCCCCCCCAGCGCCGCTTGTGTTTACCTCAAGTTTGAATTTTATCTGCGCAACATGAGCTGGAATGCGGACATCGAGGCGGGCACGGAGCTCCGCGGGGCTTTTTTTTTTTTTTTTTTTTCCTCTCTCTCTTTACGCGGAGCTCCGCCGCGCTAAACATGGCGGGGCCGCCTCTCCCGCACAGCCCCGCCGGGCCCCCCCCGCACGCACACACACAGCGCAACCGGCGCGGCCGCCTCCGCGCAGCGCTCCGGCCCCGCTGCTCACTCACCTCCGCTCCGCGCCCCCGTGGCCCGCTATGGAGCTCGCAGACAGGTGCAGGGCTGCGGGCCGGGGGGGAGGGGGGCTGCGTGCCCCCTCCGCGCTCCCTCTGCCCCGCGCTGCCCTAATGCTTCCCTCCCCACAATGTTGTTTCATTATATCATGTCCATCATGTGACACCCGCAGGCCTCTCGATGGAAACTTAAAGGGGACTTTCACGTGACGATGCCGGACCCGACGGCACCCCCGGGCCTCCCCCGCCCTCGGTGCTCCACCGCCCGCAGCCGCGATGCTGCCGGGGCTGCGCTCCCCGCACCGCGCGGGCTCCTCGAGCCCCAGCAACTCGCTTCCCTCTCCCTACCCTTATCATCGCTGTTTTTCCCCATTTCCCTACCCTTATCGCTACTATTCTCCCCCCTTTCCCTATTATCACTATTCCTCCCTTTTCCCTATCCTTATCCCTCCTATTTTTCCCCATAACATTACTATTTTTCCTCTCTCCTTACTATTTTTCCCTACCCTTATCATTACTTTTTTTTTCCTCCCAAACCTTACCATTACTATTTTTTCCCCTACCCTCCTCACTACTATTTTCCCCCTTATCCCTACTAATTTTTCCCCCGTCGCTATTACTACCAGTTATTTCGTCCCTCCCCACTCCCCCCTTCGCTCTCAGCATCTCGCCCGCCTGGCACCTTGCGCAGCGCGGACGCACCCTGCGGCTGCGGGATCCAGCGCGGCTCCGCTCGGCTGCGGCTCCGGTGCTGAAGTGGCAAAAACTTGTTTGTGCCAGCGAGGAGGCAGAGGATGCGAGCAGTGCCATTGCTGTGCTGGTGCACAGAGTTGGTGCGTTGCTTGCAAGCGTGCTTTTAGATCTGCAGCTCAGCCGGCTGATGGAAAAACTATTTAGTGAGGAGCTAATCTGTAACAACATCAGCTTTCTAACACGGGGTAGTGTTAGAGATGTTTGTAGGGAGAGATGCTTCAAGGAGTGATGCTTGGCAGTACCCTAGCGCAATCCCTGCACACGAACAGACGTAAGAAAAAAGGGCAATAAGAAGACATTTCCCACGCTTCGGGGAGACCCGGTCCCACGCACGCGGCGGGGGTCTCCCGATGGAGCCCCGCTGGCGGCCGGCGCTGCAGAGGCTGCTGTTCTGCCTTCAGTGCTGAAGTGGCTTCGGCTCAAGCTGGTGCCCCAAGGGTGGTGGGGATGGAGCTAAAGCCCACCCGATCCACGCACTCATCTTCAGTCCTTTGCTCCACGGTGAGGCTCCCGTGGTGTTCGGGCGATAAGATGGTGTGCCAGTCCTTCAGGAATTCCCCAAATTCAGCTCACAAATCCATGATGCTGTGGCAGTGTTTGCAGCTGAGTGTGAGGTTCGGGGGGCTGGCTGGAGGGCTATGCATTCTGCAATTAAAATACCCCAAGAGGATGGTCGGGCACTGAAATGTGCTCCCCAGGGCGCTGGTAATGGTACCAAGCTGCCGGAGTTCAAAAAGTATCAGGAAAACGCTCTCAGCCATATGGTCTGATTTCTGGGTGGTCCTGCATAGAGCCAGGAGTTGGACTCAGTGATCCCTTATGAGTTCCTTCCAACTTGGTATATGCTAAGGTTCTATGATTCTAAAGAAAGAGTTGAGGATGCATTGCCACGTTCAGTTCCTTACAAACTTTGCTGAAAATCGCAGCCCCTTGATGATTCAAAGCATGACCCACAGCACTGAGAACAGGGTTGGAATGCAATTTATCCCATTTATTCAACGTCTCATGGAGTTCTGTTGAAGGGATCCCTGTGTATCACCTTTGTCACCTCAGGTTAACACCAGTGCCCATGGAGTGCCCATGAGACGTGGTGGCCTGGCCATGGTATGGGAGCAGAGCTGCTCGGACAGGCCCTGTCCTGGCCCTTCCATTCTCCTGCTTGGATTTCTGGAGTTGGAATATTTTTGCTTGACCCCATTACATTCAGCGTGCCCACACAAGGAGCTGTATATTTAACTGATTGGTGTTTCTGATACTTGGTTATTTTTTTTTTCAGTATGTAAACAGGACTTTTGTAGAAGCTTTTAATTTCAACAACAACAACAATAAAAAAGATTTAACTAAATGAAGCACAGTTCATGATCCGTTCCTTCTCTTTCCTGGAGGACTCAGTCACAGAATCATAGAGTCATCAAGGTTGGAAAAGACCACTGAGATCATCCAGTCCAACCATCAACCCATCCCCACCATGCCCACTAACCACGTCCCTCAGTGCCACATCTGCCCTTTTCATGAACACCTCCAGGGGTGGTGACTCCACCACCTCCACGGGCAGCCCGTTCCAATAATGCTTCCCTATATCCACCCTACAGCTTGTGCTTGCTCGTCTGCCCTTCCCTACCGACTTTTGGGCTGTTTTATATCACTCTTTCTGCTATAATATCCAGGCTGTCCCACTACCATGGATTCTAGCTCCAGTATTCCCCCCTTTCCATTTATTTGATGTTTATCTGCCTACCCCATTAAGCTTCTTTTTATTCCATATTCCCTCCTCAGGATTGTTCTTAAAGGAGAAGGAGGCTGGAACTCGGATATAAATTAGTCTCCTCGGAGCGCTGCCAGAACCAATCACTTTTACACTGCTGCTGCTGCTGTTCTGCTGTGTCATGGGAAGAGAGTTACCTCGCCATGCGAACCCTTGCAGACATGGGGGCTGCAGCAGACACCTCCGACCAAACTGCTTGCTGCGGAGCCCAGTCCTGCTTTGCAATGCTGAGCTTCACCCGGCACAGGATTTTGGCTCAGAGAAGGCATCGCTCTCCTTGCAGGCTCCAACGGGAAGATTTGCAGGAGGCAGAGCAGCAGCAGCAGCCACATCGTCATGCGGCTGTGTTTCATTTTGTCAAGCCCAGATGCTTTAGGTTACAGATGAGCAGAAAAGCAAAAGGATGCATTTCTGTAAAATCTCACTTTTTTACCATGTTTAATCTGAATTCTTGCAACAATGTCTTGGACTAAGAAAAAGCAAGGATTCTGCCTCCTCTTAAAAGCATTGCTTGTTATAAAATCTTTACAGGCTTGGCTCTGTCCACCTGAGCTTATTTGCTTTAAAAACTTATTTTCAAAAATGTGAGGTTTAAATATAACTCTCTCTCTTTCTCCCAAGCCCATCTTCCCTGGAAAGGCCCAGAGGAGCCCAAGGGTGTGTCTGGCTGTGAATGAAAGAGGTCTGAATAAACACTAGCATGCACATACATGTGCATACACGTGTGTGCACGGGATTTAAAGCATCCCGTTGAAGTGAACATATAGGAAAATCCGTCGTCATGTGATAGGCTCTAATATCTGCCTTAAAAGTAATCCCTAACTGATGGAGTCTGTCTGTGTGGTGGCAGATCCCAGGAGGCTCAGTAGCCGCGTGTTGTGCGCAGTTTTGTTAAAACTAGCAAAAATAATCTCTCCGTTTACTGCTGGATTCGTTTGTAAGTGTTTTCCCCACAGCTGCCTGGGAAATGTTCTTACAGTGAAAACAAGAAAACTTTTCTTGTTCAGATCCACAGGGTTTGTTTCAGAGAACTGCAGCCCTGGTTTTCCACAAAAACATGAAAAAAAACCACCTTATTGTGGGGCAGCAGTGCAGGCAAAGCACTGGCAGGACTGGAGCTGATGCCATTCCCTAGGGAAATACATTCAGGGCCCTGCAGAGTTCCTTCATTCCTTTGGCACGGAAAGAAAACCTCTGGGTTATATTAGAGATAGAGCTCCAGAGACGTTCCTTCTTACTGCGAATATTGTCTTTGCCTCTTCTTCGTTCATCTCAGCCACTGAAACTAGATCTTCTCGTTTCACTTCTCGTTCTGATTTGTTTTAGTCTTTAGTTCCTACGTGTTAGAAAGTGCCGTTTCATTTAGATACTCAATAGAAGGGAAGGTCTGATTCCAAAAAGCAATTTGCAGTAATGTATTTTCTTTGCCGCTCACATGAAAACATTGCTGCTCACACATATCTATGTGTAAACAGTGCTGACAGGCCCTCAAAACCAAAACCAAATTGTGAAATTGAGGCAAATAGCCCAGGGAACCTGAAATGTTCTGGTTTCTAAAACACTGGCTGCTGTCAAAAAAATAGAGTAAAATAAAGCTCTGTTTACATGAAGAGCACAGTGTTTGTTGATCAAGTTTCTAAGGTGATGTAGCAGGAAATACTGATCTTAGGAAAAATGACACGAACAAAGCATGAAACTATAATTCAGCAGCTATTTGTCAACTGATAACAGAAGAAAAAAAAGATATTTAAAAACAACAAGAGGTTTTCGTTGAATTTTTTCTCTCCCGTACTGGCAAATACAAATGGAGCCTCTCACCTGCTCTGCTCCCATATATAACTGTTTGTAAGAGCAGAGCTGAATCATTTATCAGAAGGGATGTTTCCATCAGATGCAAATAGCCGCACTAGCTGCTGTTTCTACATCGTGTCACAGACGAGATGGATGCTTAAGCAAGGTTATAATGTACCTGCATTTCCTCCAGCTTGGTGCCAAGCTTGCTGAGTCATTTTCCCTGTTCCCATTCTGCAGTCGGCTGCTTGTTCACTTTTCCCTGTTATTTGTGTGGGTCGTGAGCCCAGCAACAGATGAGAATAGATGTATGTATTCCTTTGGGCTGCTTCCCTAAGGAAATAAGGGTTCTGCCATGCTCTTTTTCTGTTTGCAGGTTTGTCCAAACCCCTCTCCCAAAACCAAATGATCTTGAGAGAGAGAGCAGCTAATTCAAAGACCGTTCTATTCTTGCAGGTTGCATAAAAATCAGTACTCAGGTAGGAGGGCAGACCCAGAAACCAAAGCAGAGCTTAACCATAGCACATCAGGGCTGACAGCTGACTTCTGGACACACAAAGTGCATTCCAGCCAATTAATTTATATGGACTAATTGTATCTACACTGAGCAACAGCTCTGCCATACACTATCTTGTCAGTGATGCTCGGAGCTGGTTTAGGCTTGGATATAGCCAAGCTTGGTATGTCCTCATGGAGGATAGGAATGGTGCTGAGTGTCTACCTAGATCAGAGCCCTGCATATTGCTTAGCTGAGATGATGGCTTGGGAAAGCCCTGTGCTGGGGGTGAACACAGGATGATAAGCAGGACTAGGGAACAGGCTTAGACTCACTGTTACCTGAATTAATTTGTAAGGCCCTTCTCTACCACCTTGCTTGGACCTACTGCAGGACAGCCCTACTAACCCTGAGCGCAGCATAGGTTCTCATCTCAATTGCAGTTAATTTGATGCAGCAAGGAATTTCAGCGCGACTGAAACTACAAGCTAAAAAAAGATGTGCCTTTATATGCATAAAATAGATGTACAAATATGTGTCGTGTGCCACCTGCCTTACTCCCCACTTGTTCCTGCAACAGACACAAATGGCATCTGCTCCAGCAATACCACATTATCTGAATGAATGCTATCAGTAACCTGACGCTGGTGCTCTTTAAAACGAAGGCATTGGTGGTTCTGCCAGGAGATGCTGCGTATGAACCTCTTCTGAAAGGAAGACTTCTGTGTATGAGTTAAGATTCTTTAACCTCTGATGATCCATCTATAATCTATAATACTTGTAGTACTTAGGGACATGGTTTGGTGGGCAATACTGGTGGTAGCTGGATGGTTGCACTAGATGACCTTAGAGTTCTTTTCCAACCTTAATGACTCTATGATCCTATATATGATCATAGTCTATGGAAGCAGCTACTCTACCAGGAATTACGTTTATTGTATCTATTGCAGCTGCTTGACCATCGAACAAGATCAGGGGCATTTTCCTGGACAGTCTACAGCCATACCCATGGAGATAACCTCCCTCTGCCTTGAAGGGCTTATATAGCAAGAAGACAAAAGAGTGAGCAATATAACTCCCAGACAGAGCAAACATGACCTTTTGCAAATGTCAAGTTAATACCATGATTTGGAAATGGAAGGGGTGCATGGGTCAACAGGGATGGGAAATGCTTGAGGCTGGAGGTGAAGTGAAGGAAAAGCCATATCAGTGTTATGTGGCATGAGATGGGAAGGAAGAACATACAGAGATTTATATGGTCAATCATCATGTCCAGGCTGAACAACGGGGAGAAAAACCCTGATGACCCTTCCCACTGCTTACAGTACCACCAGCTAGCTCCTACCTAATCTCTTGCCCAAACCTGTGTAGCCTGGATAGGTGAGATGAAGAAGGAAAGGGGCTGGCAGCATGCTTCCTCCTCTTTGCTGGTTCCACGCAGGTGGCTGGAGGTCTAATGACAACCCTGGTTTGGGGTTGTGTCTTGCTGTGGCTCTGCCTCCTGCAGCTGCCTTGGTTACAGCTGAACCTCAGGGCTGGAGCAAGCTGTAGTGCAGTGCTCTACGTCCGGGACTGCACATAATTGAATATTAACAGGAACAGCTTCAGGAGCTGCTGGGACTTAGGAAGTCACAATTCCTTCCCTGCTGCTCCTCCATCTTACTGGGAGGAGATTGTTGGAGGCTTTTAGTGAATGCAAGACATAATACACTTCCCCAACATTAGCTCCAGTTTGCAAACTGAGGCTTTAACCACATCCTACCCTATCTGATCATTTCCTTGTGTACTTTTCAGCAACACGTGAAGTGCATTCACCAGAGCCACACCAACATCCCCTAAGCGGCCAAGTAGAGTAGTGCAGAGACAACGCGAGCATTGGTGTTGCACCAAATTTCTCCAGTGAGCGAAGGAAGTCTTGCCTTTAAGACTTATCCAAATTTGCTAGATATAAATTATTGAACTCTCTGTTCCTGTTTCATCCTCTCAAGAACAGGAATGGTTCTCTTGCTGAATGGGGATGCTGTGAGCACCATACAAGATCCACACAGTGATTTTTAAGTTGAAAAATGAAGTATCATGCATTTGGTAGATATTCAAGGCGAAATGCAGAAAGAAATTCATAGGTACTTGTGGCTATACTGGTCAGTGCTGCCAGTATCAGGACCTCTCCATTCTAACCAGGGCTCGGTTGCTGCTCCTCCATAAGTAACGACAAACATCATTCCCTCCCCAAACCATACAGCAAACTTGCTTCGAGAAGGTCAGTCTACAGTCATGTTAGTTGTGTGAAATGAATGAAGTGTTTCACAAAACTGAAATTGCCCATAGTAACCAATAATCGGTTCATTCAGCATTTGGTATAGGTCTAAGAGGGGAAAAGGAAACATCTCCAAAGTAGGAGAATGTTCCCCAAAACCTTGAGGGCTACAAGGCACAACAGCTAATACTTTAAATTCCATCCTCTTTTCTGTATTTTTCTCTTTCTTGTCACAGCAAAATTCAAAATGTCCTTGATCTTGGCATATCATTTTCCTTCAGTTTCACCAGGAAATATTTTTCCACAGTTCCTTTATTTTTCCAAAAATCCTTCCTCGGTTTTCTTTTTTCATTAGTTGATGTACAATAGATTCTACCATGAGACTGCTTCTGATTTTGTTTGATTTCTCTCTTCCTTTATCTCCACCCAGAGACATCCAGCACATTGTTTCGTAATCTTCCTAGAGTTCAGGGAAAGTATGTTCTTTCCAAGTGAGTTGTGAACTCCTTTCCTCTTTCTCCTCCTCAGATGTTCTTGAACAACTGCTCTGAAAAAAACTATCTCCGTACTATTGCTTTATTTGCAAGTTAGGAGTTCCTTGTTAGGGAAAAATGAGAAACATTCTGTTTCCTTGCCATGTAATGCATATTCTGGCACAACAGCTTTGCACTCCAGCACAAACTGATTTCTTTAGCCCTTTTACCCCATCCCTGGAGGTGTTCAAGCCAGGTTGGATGGGGCCCTGGGCAGCCTGATTTAGTATTAAATGTGGAGGTTGATGGCCCTGCCTGCAGTGGGGGAGTTGAAGCTTGATGATCCTTGAGGTCCCTTCCAACCCAAGTCATTCTGTGATTCTGTGATTCTAGGAAGGAAGACCACACATCCACATTCATCCACCTGCCATGAACATGTCTGTGTGAGATGCGGGAAAGGATTCTCTTCATTATGTTTATATAGACAGACATTTGTACCTAGAAAACAAAACTGGTGAAACTATGCACAGGAGGAAGGGTTGATTTTGGTATTGGTTGGGGAGAGCTCTGTGCTTCATTTGGTGTCACTGCCTTTCTGCTGCTGTTCGGTAGTTGATTAACATCAACAAAGTGTTTGAAGCCATGCTAAAGTGAAAACACCAGACTTGCATCAGTATTGGTCAGGGGACATGGAAGCCTTGGTACACCTAGAGAATGCAGCCATGGAAAGGGAGAGCTGAAAATGGATCATAAATCCCCATCTATACCCTGAGCAATATGAAACTATCTCTGGGAGAGGCTAATCCGTGCCCAGAGTGGCAGATGTAGCAATTCATTTATAAATTTTTGTTTTAATTCAGAGAACTTCTCTTTGAATAAAAAGCTTTTAGTGTTAATTTGTGGATTTTTCTTCTTTCCCATATATCTAGCAACAATGTTCCTCACAGCAAATCGAACCAATTCAGTTCTGTTGGACACAGAACAATTTTCAATATCTTTGTTTAAGTCTCCTCTGTCTTCTCCCACAGTCTTTTCCTTTCTAGACAATGCAAAGAAAATTTGTCAGCCTGTCCTCTAGCTTTTCCATTTGTCAATAATCCCTGTTGCTTTCCAATTTGTCTACATCTCTTCTACTTTCTTCTAGTACAGCATCCAAGCCCACAGCCCGCATTCCAACTGAGCCTCGTTAGAGTGGGATAATTGCTTCTCATTTTTCACCTATTACACTCCTGTTCATACATCTCAGAATAAGATTTACTTTTTTTTTTCCCTGCAACAACTGTGCACTGCTCTATGTCTCATTCACAGCTCTTTTTCTTCTGAATGGCTGCTTGACCAGTTTGCCACTTTGCATTTGTGTGTTCTGTTGATTCTGTCTGTACTGAACCATTTCTGGTTGATTTTATACTATTTCCCAGGAACATTTTGGAACACATCCTCCAGAGTAATTATATATTCTTTATTCCATCATCCAAATAACTAATGAAAATATTAGAATTAGGTCCAAAAGTAAACCCTACAGGAAACCCATTTGGAATGCCCTTTAAATTCAGAGGAAAGGAATTAGTAATTCTTGTATGATATACAGCTTTTTCTCTCTTTTATGCCTTGAGATGACTTAGCAGAGATCATAGTTCCTGATTATGGGAATGTGGTGTAGAAGGGTGCTGAAAGCCCTGTTTATTTCCAGATATATCACATATACTCCCTCTCCTTAATTCTATAAAACAGTTGTTTTGTTGAAAGATGGAAATTTAGATAGCTTTGACATCCCTCATTTCTGACAAATTGAAGCTGGTTGATTGTGTACTTCTATTATCAGTCAAGTGCTTAATAACTAATTAACAGTTTATTGTAATGTTTTTCTTCATTACATGCTAAACTGGCTGCTGGGCAATTCCCTCAGCTCTGATTCCCTCTCTTCAAAGACAGGGATCTCTCCCAGATAGACTGGGAATTGCTCAGGCCAGTGTCCGCAGCACTCTGGGGGAACTTCATCCATTCCTGCTGCCTTCAATTGGTCCATTTCTGTTGGGCTCCTTCAGATTGTCTTATTCAGTAAGGCAGTTCTGATAAATATCTCATCATCATCTTTACAGCTGAAGCATAAGAAATAATGATTGTTTCTGTCTTTCCCCTGTCTTTTTTTTCTAGTCTCTTGTTTTCCATTAATTCAGTTAACAATAACTTCTGTTGCCTTCTTATTCCTGGTACCTTTAGAGAGCTTTCTTTTGTCATCTTTTATATCCCTTACAAATTGAAACTCATTTTCTCCCTGATCTTTTTCATTCTAGTCCTCTATAGTCATGCTATTCCTTTCCAGACATCTTTTTACTAATCTTATTTCCAGTCTTTGTACAGCTTATTGCCCCTTCTCCCTTTTCCACTTAACTCACTCCTTCCTTTCTTCAGAGGGATAAACTCTGAAGAAGTTAACCTTTGCATTCCTATTCTCAGTCAGCTCCTCCTCATTACTTACAGTCTTGTCCATCTCTCCATCATCTCCTCCATCACCTGGATTTCACTGCCAGCCTCTTTCCAACGTAGCTCAAAGCCCTCCTGCTATGCTTGCAAGGCAAAGCCTAGCATAGCTCTTTGCAGCAGCTCTTTTTCCAGGTAGCAAACCATTCTTTGCTCTCTTATCACAAATATAATTAATAATCAATTTATCTTTCACAGCCATCCAACTCTCCACTACACCAGTTCTTGCCTTGTCTTTCACTCCCAATCATTTCCCATTTCTCATCTCCTTCCTTCCTTTTCCCAGTGCCTAGATTTAGTAGTCTTTACCTAAAACTCTTTTTAAGGTGGCAGATTTATGTGATGTTCCTGTAAGCATCACAGAGGCTGTCTGCATGCTGAGGCACCCCTCTCCAGCTCAGTGGGAGGCCAAGCAGGCATTTAGGAAAGACAATTAGAAGGTTTGAATGTTCTGTGCACTGAAACATCCCTTTTCTCTTTGAGATTTATAGCATCCAATACACAGATGGCATTGCTTTTCATCAAAGAATGTGTTGTTATCTCTTAGTAAATCAGACAACAAGCCCAGGCCCATATGAAATGTGTTAAACGAAGTTCCTAGCTCTTTGGGTCACTGTTCTTCATAAAATGAGAACATCTTAAAACAAGGAAGAAACTGAACCTGCAAGGTAACATTAGGACCAGGACCCACAGTTCCACCTGCATCCACCCACCTCTCATTTCTTGTTAACCATTCAGGGGTGATTCCTGCTCAAGCTTTCCTGAGGCTCTCCACGCTCACTAGCATTCTTCATTGAGCCTACAAGGTTGTAGGCATCTCTTACGTCTCGTGAATATAGCTGTCAAGTTCCATGTCAGCAGAGAACAGTAAAAAAGGAGCAGTGCATCTCACCACAGGGACTTACAGTGCTGAGCCCATGTGGATTGGTTGGTGGGACCCAAAAGATTTGAGGCCATTGGATTTGGTGATCTTTATGGGTGCCTTCCAACTTGGGATGTTCTATGATTCTGGAGTTCATTGAAAAGACAGTGCTGGATTTTTTGTGGAGAAGCATAGTGATAGAAGAGACAAATGACACAAGTTGCAGCAAAGTACATTGCAACACTAAATATTAGGAGGAAAAAAGTTACAACGAAGGTGATCAAAAGGAACACATCTTTGGGAATCTCCATCCTTGCAGCTGGACAAGGCTCTGACAGAAACTGATATCAGAGGGGTCAGCTTGGAGATTTCTGGAGATCTTCCCCTACCCAAGCTGTTCTGCGGTGTTGGGATCCTCTGCAGGTGAGCCTGGTGTGGTTGTGCTGCTGTCCCACTCTTTAAAGAACTACAGAATGGTTGAGGTTGGAAGGGATCTCTGGAGGTCATCTGCTCCAGCCTCCTTGCTCGCTCAGGGACACCCCACAAAATAGGTTGGTTCTATGTGTATGCATTTGTTTGGAATGCAGAAGGCTGTACTTGCTATAATAGCAAAATCTCAGGTAATTATGAATTCATTATCTAACACCAATCCTGAACAATATCAAAGAAAATCTGATATAGAATATGATTAGGAACGAATTAAAGGACGCTAACGTGATTGATATGCCTGGGCAGTTTTATGGAAAGCCTGTCATGTCAGACAAATGGATGTTTTATTTAATGGGAATGAAAGTTTGGTTAATAAGGACAAGGTTGCTATAAATTATTTAGATTTCTGTGAGTTAACAGTTCCTGAGCACAATCCCAATTAAAGAAAAGCATATGAGAACTAATCTGGTGCACTAAATGGATTAAAAACTATTTCACCAACACATCTTATAATTTAATTTGAAATGCAATTATACTGCAGTTATTGAAGTTTACAATTTACTTGTTTTGGACCCTGGATTTCTTGATGTCTTTAGGACTGACCCAGAGGAAGAGATGAAAGTCATCACTGAGAAACTTGCCGATAACGTGAAAGTCAGTCACATCAGCTCCATGGTAAGACGACTGTGATGAAATAAGATGAATCTAAATAAAACAAAGTGCAGTGTGGTGGAAATTATAGATTGTGCTTGCAAGACAGAAGACAATGGCCCAGAATGTGGGAGCAATGAAATAGCCCCAGTAATCAACTAAATGTGAGCGCACTGAGAATAAGAGAATTATGCAGCAGCCTCAACTCATCTAATGGTACTGAAAGCTTTTTTGGAGGGAAAAAGACTTTGTGTTGTTCCTGAAAATGAAGAGATTGATTTGCAACCAAGGATGTCATTCAAAGAGATGTTGCAATGAGGTGCAAATTATCACCACCTGGGGATTTGCATCAGTACAAGAATGGGATGCTGCCCACATACCCTAGGATACCAGGAGCTGGGACACACATGCTGACACCACAGGGATCCAGGACAGAAGGCAGCAGCTGCAAAAGGGAGCAAACTGCTGTGGCATGCTACAGGTTTCTCTTCATCATCCCTTGTCCTTGCTTGCCGTCATCAGCTACCAGCTAGTCTGTTGGTGTGAGGGAGACTGCAACCTCCTTCAGCTGTCACACCCTGAATCTCCGCCAGACTTGTGTTGCAAGAACTTATGCCAGTGTTTTTAACCCAGAGTATATTTTAGCCCTTAGTGTTCTCCATGACATAGAATAAACATTAGGGGGGAGATTCAGGCTTCAATGAGAAATGCTTTCCCATGATACGTTTTCATTTTGGCATGCGCACTGTTTATGATGAAAGGATCCTAAAATAATTGTATTAGATGAACCGTCTGTTCTTCTAGCTTTGAGGCCAGTACAGCATGACATTTCAGAGATAAAATGTTGTGGAACAGCCTCTGACTTATAGGCCAGTGGAACTTTTCCGAAGTCATTCTTCTTTCTGCTTTTATTTGCTTGAGGTTTATAACCTCAAAACGTCAAGCTTGCATCACAATGTTGCCAAAAGATCATCCTGTGCATTAACTAAATCTTAAATTGTAAGCAAATTTAATTCTTCTGAAGGCTGATTCACTCCCCAGTGTGGAAACTCCTCCCTCCAATTCAAAGGAATCCCAGGATCCACGAGAAATACTACATTTCCAGGAGAAGACTCTACGTGTCCTCAGGAGAACTTGTTTCTGCATACAAGTTCAAGTGAGTCTACAGGGCATTAAATCAAAGGAGAGCAATGCCAGATCAGTTGCTCAGTAACTGATACTGATCATCATCACATCCTGACCAGCTGGATGAATGACAGCAACAATTTCTTGGGACAGCATCTGAAGTCTTCTCCATTTTATTCCTGTGCAATTAACTCATGGCTGCCAACTTAACAAGGGAAAATTAATTTGTGTTGCAGAAAGACAGCTTTGTATTGTGTCCTTTGGATGAAGGTATGTAATTATGAAAACTCTGAATCATTATGCACATCGCTTAGATTATTGCAATTATCGAAAAGCAAAGAGTGTGACTTGCCAAAAGCTTTGAGAGTCACAGGTGAAAAGGGCTACCCAAAAGCCACGTCATTCCTGTTGGGCCATTCCTGGCTCCCGTGGAAGGTATTCCATTTCTGAAAACAGGAGGGGAAAAGGTTTGGAGGATCCTTGCTGACATTATCCTTTGCGGACTCTGCTTTATGGAAAGGTATGGGATCCCAGCATGCTGGTCTTGCTGGAGGGATGTGGTGTACCTTGAAGGAGCTCAAGGCCACATCTCTACCATCCACTCAACAGCCCTTTTGGGCTGTCCCTAACAAGAGATATGGCATACGATGCACCTTGATGTAAAGATTTCCTTGATGTAATGTGTCTCTGTAGCTCCTTTTGCTATAGACAGTGACGACACAAGGCAAAAGCAGAGTGTCTACCAGCACAGCTGTTTATGTTACACTTGGGAATAGTTGCTTCATAGCTGGAATTTCTGAAAGCCACAGAGGACAGTGATGAATGGAGAATGATGGAAGCCTCAGCCTAAAACATGACAAGTCCTGCCCCCAAGAGCTTAGGACTGGCACTTCTGCCTGCACCTTAGTAAAGGAATGGGACCAACCAAGTAAGGCATTTTTGTTGGATCATTTATTTATTGTTCTGTGCAAAGCACAGGGTGTAACTATCACCAGCATTTTTGGCTATTGAGCTAGCACCAGACATCACTGTGTTACTATTACAGCAAAACATATTAGCTAATCATGAATTTGCTTTTAGCCACAGTGACTGCATGGCTTTCCTGTTTTTATGCAACGCTGCAGGACATGAGACAGATCCCAGTCCCTAATTTCTCCAGGGCGGAGACCTGCTTACTGCAAACAGCCCCATAGTCCAGAGCATGAGACTGCACACAAAGGCACTGCTGGAGGTAGCTGGTGGAGCTGGCTGGGCCCTGGTCTGATCCAATGGCTGCTGGTTACTACATAGGGATAGGGCACATGATCAAGAGCTGCCCATACTGTTTAATTTTTAGCATGCTGCCTGCTGCAGATTTGGCCAAGGCTAACAAATGCTCTCCTAAACAATGTCTGGGTACAGATCTGAGCTTGATGTTCCTGATGGGCAGCTTGACCATAATATCCCCATTTTGGAGAGTAAAATAGTTAGCCTGGTGGCCAGCTAAGCTGAAAGCCAGGGAACACAGCCAGTATGGCTGTCACTTGGTTGTACTTCTAAAGTCATTGCTGTCAATAAGCATTACCCAGATGTACTCCAATCCTTTCATATGTCAGAGATTTTTAATGCAAAGAAGGTGTATATTTCTTAGTGGCTTAGTACTTCCTACCTAATTTACCCTAGTACACGTGGAGGTACATTAGCCCATCTTAATAATCTCTTGCTCTTTAATTCATCCTCTTTTTCCAGCATCACTTTCTTCTCTCTTATGACTTCCCTAGGAAAGCAGAGGCTGCCAGCATGCAGAGAGAGGTACTAGAAACTGCTCAGTAGTTGGAATTGTCCCAGATCAGAGCCCAGCACAACATATACAGCATCAATGAGCTGTGGCTGGGACAGCCCAGGGCACTTCTCAGGGATTCTTGATGTCATTCACTCAAGAACACCTAAAATGTCCTGTATCTACCTGGGTTAAGCATTGTAGGCATGTGCTCTGAACAGATACCTACCTCTTTATCTGCTACATGGAGTTGGGTGCTCTGTGCCAAAGGACAGTGGTAGCGTCCACCCCGAGAAACCAGCTCCTCAGCTACAACACCAACAAAGACAAGCAAGCTAGGCCATATCCTAAATCCAAGAAAGATCAGTGCATGCACCTGTCTTCCATACGAAGAAAACATGCTCTGCTTTGCACAGGTGAGGCCTTTCCTCAAGCACTGTGTGCAGAAGGACATAAAACTATTAGAAAGCATCCAAAGGCCTATGAAGATGGGGATGGGTGATTTCTGTGGGTCTCTTCTAACTTGAGATATTCCGTGATTATAGGATTCTTTGAAACCCAAGCCACACTGTGCTCCATGGTAGCAAAAGACCAAGACCTAAAGTTACAACAGCATCCCCAGCAGATAACACCACCATGTTCTCTCTGCTGCCACTTCCTGTGGCTCTTGGGCCAGCTCCTTGCTCATCAGGGAACTCTCAGCCACCCATGAAATTTTGGCATCCTTCAAGTCTAGCACCAGCCCCCTGTTCCCCAGCCCATTCCCTATTACTCAGGGAAAAGCCACAGAAGGAGAAGGAGCCACTCAACCCTCTTATGACCCATCTGGAAGGCAGCAGTGGTACAACCTCAATGGAGATGTTACATAAACTTGCTTCTTGTCAACAATTTCAGTTTTGTTAATTTGGGGTAAACAAGCTTCCTCTAGCAGAATAAGCTGTCTTTGCATTATGCTGACTCTTTGCTGGGATAATAAAAAAAGTACATGGGCTTTTGCTGACACTGTTATTCCAGCAAAATGTTTGAGAATGGGCTTAGCCTAATTCTTCAACAATATTCCCAGATTTATTACGTATATTGAGCAAGCAAATAGCAAGTATTTCAGTGACAATCTCTGAGCTGGAAACAGACACAATGAAATAATTTCCCTTCTCTGCAAAATCCTAATTGCTCCTTTTACTCTCCGATGGGCTGCAAGATTGCCAGCTTCCTAGGAGGTTTCCTAACAGTGTCTCATGCATTAAAAACTTCCAATTGATTCTGGTGCCCATTCCTGTTTGCACTTTGAATTGTCTCAATATCCAGGTCTTACTAGATTTTGTAACGTGTAAACCCCACCATTTTAAAAGATTTTTAGTATTTCTAAATGTATTTCTTTCTATATGCACCTATGGATGTTTAATAAGATTTTTCTGTCATTTTACTATTTTTTCTAGTACTATTGAGTTGTGTGTTTTAATGAAGACTAGAACAGCTGACAGGCAGTCCACTTACAAATGAAAATCAACTGCAATTTTAATGTTACATAATGCACATTTATGGGAAAAGTCTCATAGAAGTGGATAAGCAATGGAAGCAGTGGGAGTCAATTGAAATTTAACTTAGTTTTATAGAAGTTATTTTAAAAGGCTGTAGAGTTAAACAGAGAATAATTTAATTTTTACCGAGTTTTTAATAACCTCTAAAATTCTATTTCTGTGATTTAATAACATACAAAATCTCAACTGAAAGGTATAATTTTCTGCTAAATTCTTTAGGATCGTAAAATAGCTTTATTTCCTAAAAATAATTTTATCCCCAAGAGAGCAATTTCTCCAAGTATGAGACTGCCTCCCTGAATCTGCATCTCTTTGCACTATCCCCTAATTTCAGGTCCTTCTGCTTGGATTTTCTTTCTAATATTTTATCTCTGTATTGTTGGGAGGGAGGGGGGGGCGGAAGAGAGAAGAGGTTGCCTAGCTGTTATTCAGTCAATAAACTTGATGTCTTTTTCTGTTTGCACAAATGTCTGCTTTTAGAAGTTTCATATCATGTCATAAATGCTACTTGTTTGAACAAGCAGAGATTTATTTATTGTGCTGAAAGGACTTTCTGTGCTCCGTGCCTCATTTGCAGCATTATTGCCGATTGATTTCTGCTCTACCTATTATTGACTTGCCAGCAATATTCTAAAGCAAGGTTGGGTCCATGTCAGAAAAATTTGTTGCTTTACACACAGCCTTTTTCAGCACTGCTCACTCAATATTGTTTCCCTTCCCAGCTACTGCTCCAGTAAACGAAAACAGCTAGCTGTTGTCTGAAATGAAGAATAATTGGAAACATCATGCCTGCTTCTTTCAGCACGGGGAACAATTCGGCCATTTAGGGCTCCTCTAACACTCCTGAACGCCCATCTTACTCAAAGCCTGGTGTCCGTTATTCGATCAGGAGGAATATTAAAACTTACAAACTCCTGGCAGCCTTCTCCTCGCTGCACAAAGCAGCTGGCAGAACACCACGCGCGGGATCGGAATTACCGCATGCAAAAAGCCGGTGGGCAGAGCTGCTGCATCTTACCTGGGTGCATCCCGGCCGGGGATCTGCCTTGCAAACAGCAATTAGCATCACCCTTAAAAAAAAATCCTCCGGGGAATGCTGGCTGAGATGTGACTCTGTGGGTTGCCTTTTGTTCACCGAGCTTATGCAGCTCCCAGACAACAGCCCCCGGTCTCGCAGCACCAGCTCCAGGATGCCGATCCAGCGCGGGCACAGAATGGGGAACATCATCCACGTTTCACCCGAAGCCTTGAGGCTTGGAGAGGTTTGCTTGTGGGGCCCTGAAGGACGTGTGATGCCAAAGGTAGGGCTGGAAGAGATCCCACTGGTGTTGGATTGCAAACTCCTGCTCCAAATCCCGGAGTCGGTGCCTCTGGAGGGAAGATTTCAAGACTTTGCTAGCTGCTCACTCTAGCTAGAAATGCAGGCACAGAAATCCTCTGCTTTAGACAGCAATGGGGATGAAAACCTAGCACAAAGCACACTTGTGTTTCCTCCTTCCCCAGCAGCTGCCTGTGACTCATCCCTTGGTGTCCCCTTAGAATCACAGAATCATAGAATCATTAAGGTTGGAAAAGACCACTAAGATCATCTAGTCTAACCATCAACCCACCACCATTATTGCCCACTAAATCATGTCCTCCAGTGCCACATTCATCCTTTCCTCGAACACCTCCAGGGACATTACTCCACCACCTCCCTAGTCACCCTATTCCAATACCTCACCACTCTTTCAGAGAAGAAGTTTTTCCTAATATCCAACCTGAACCTCACCTGGTGCAACTTGAGGCCATTCCTTCTCATCCTATTGCTAGTTACCCAGGAGAAGAGGCTTTGTAGCCCCACATATTATTTGCCACATATTATTTGCCATCCCCCTTCTGTTCTGTGACACCTTCTTAATTTTGACCACCCAACTCCATGCCAAGCTTGGAGATTTTTTCAGATGGAAAAAGTCTTTTCCTTAAGCCTTTATTTGCACTTCCCTTCACAAAGCTTGTGAAAGGCTTGGAGAATCTGCCCTATGAGGAGAGACTAAAGGTATTGGGGCTGTTTAGGCCGGGGAAAAGGAGGCTGAGGGGAGACTTTATTGCTCTCTTCCAGTATCTGAAAAGTGCTTACGGTGAGAGCGGGGCTGGTCTCTTCTCAATGGTGACAAGTGACAGGACGAGGGGAAGTGGCTTTAAGTTGCACCAGGGTAAGTTTAGGTTGGATATCAGGAAAAACTTCTTTACTGAAAGGGTTGTTAAGCACTGGAATGGGCTCCCCAGGGAGGTGGCTGAGTCACCATCCCTGGATGTGTTTAAAAATGGTTTGGATGTGGTACTCAGGGACATGGTTTAGCAGAGGGTTGTCAGAGTTAGAGTAGTATGGTTAGGTTGTGGTTGGACTCGATGATCTTTAAGATCTTTTCCAACCTGGGCAGTTCTATGATTCTATGATTCCTTCTCTCTCCTGAGGTCTTTGTCTTGCTGAGATGCTGCATTGTCAGTTCTATTTCACTTCGGAAAAGCTACTTCTGTCTCTAAACACAAATTTCTCCTGCCTTCTCAGGGAGTCATGGGCATGACAAGCTGCTTGGATAGTGGTTCTTGCTCATCCTGCTGAGAGGGTGCAGGACAACCTCAGTACCCTTTGATTTAAGGGGATTTTCAGCCCCAGGCCTCCATCTTGAGTTTCCACGGTGAACCACCTAGAAATGGGACAGACCTGTTCAGAGACAGCTCTGTTCAGCCTGTGAGCAGTGAGGATCTGCATGGCTCTCCCAGAGAAGACCCCTCCAGCATGATCTGAACCTGGTTTTGTTGCTTTCTCAAGGCTCAAAGCATGAAGGCCAGGAGGGACACAGGGAAATAGTGACTTGTATGGTCTAAGGTCTAAGACGTAAACTGAGGATATTAGGAAAAATTATTCTCTGAAAGAGTGAGGAAACATTGACACAGGCTGCCCAGGGAGGTGGTGGAGTCACTGTCCCTGGAGGTACTCAAGAAAAGGGTAGATGTGGCACTGGGGTATATGGTTAGTGGGCATGAAGGGGATGGTTTGATGGTTGGACTAGATGATCTTAGAGGTCTTTTCCAACCTTAATAATTTTGTGGTTCCGTGATTCTATACAGGAAGTTCATACCTTGCTTATGGACCTGGAAAGGTAAAGCAGCAGAACCCACACCTTGTCCAGAGAGTGGATGGGTGGGCAGGTGGACCCCACTCTCAGAATGTCACAATGCTGGCATCCCTTCCAGCCTAGCGTCCCCATCAAGTGGTCCCTACACTTAAATTCCAGGCAGGAAAGAGGAAAAATCAGAATATCCAAGAAAAGCCATCAATGATTTCATTATTGATACTCATAGATGACAAGGTTTTTAGATACTGTAGACATAGACAAAGCATGAATACAGGCATAGTGATACAGGATGCCATCACCAAACTGAGATGCTGTTTGAAGGACTTTGAAGCTGATCACACAGCACAGATCGGGAGCGTACGTCTACTTCCAGCCTTTACACCGTGGGCACATATTCAGTCAATAAAGAAAATAATGTGGTTATTTTGACCTTTTCAACACACTAAACCTCTGCACCGTGGAAGTATTGGTGAGTTAAGCTGTACAGCAGTTCTATGTGTAAAACAGGTGTTTCTGTGACTTTTTAATGGATAATACAGAAGGAAAAGTTGGAGACGGACTCATTGCCCAGCAGAGCCAGTATGGATTCTCAGAGGGTGAGCTCCTGGCCCTACTGAAATGGATGGAAATCCTGCCATCAGCTTTACTGGGATTTCAGCCCAGGACTTTTGGATCCTTTCTGCACAGTTCCCTTGCTGTCTCTGCATGATATACTGAAGCTGTAAGAGGCATCAAATTGCGTCATTATTTGGGCATCACATGAAAAAAGCCTTGTGCAATGAATCTCTTGTGCTACCAGAGTATTTTTTTTTTTTTTTTTTTGCCATCTCACATGGCATTTCTCTGACTTAGTTCCAAAAGTATAACTGGCTGGCATGAAGACATTTTATATGATATGATATTATATTATATTAGTCCCTAGAAGTCCAAAGTAGTACCAGGAGAGCAGTAGGGTCCAGCTGGAAAATGTGTTATAGCTCATAAAAAGCTATCCTTCCAGTGCGAAGGGTTTGACTGAATTATCCAGCAATCTCCTCATTATTTAGCATGGTTAATTACTGAATTACACTGATGCACAGAGGCTGTCATCCTCCACTGTGCTGTATGGTGCCTCCAGTGAGAGAACACGTAATCTGCCTGTGCAGGGCAGAGAGAAAATCCCCTTACCTTCCCCATGCAGTCTGTGGATGAGTTGCATCTGGGCGGCCACATGGCATGCCTGAAAAAACAAATCAGTTCTGCCAAGAAGGGAAGATTTGGAAGAACAAGAACTTCTGCAGCCCATGGACAGAAGATTGACTTCCTGCCTCAGCTGTAAGATGCAGCTGTTTCCTGGGGCTTGCTGCCCTGCTTGTTAAGGTTATTGCACCAAATTATATCAACAAAGAACCCAGAGAGTAGACCATGGGCCAAGCATGCAGATTTGGAAGTTGGACCAGATGATCTTTAAAGTCCCTTCCAACCCCCAGAAATGTATGACTACACACTTCTATTTGTTGCTACCCAATATGTTGAATATAACAAGGATGGAATGTGTTACCACTTGGTCTTTAAACCTCATGCCATGTCCTTCCTCAACTCCTGCTCCATAAGCTCTCCAACCTACTGAATAGAAACGTCCTGTGAAGAAGAAACAAGCACAGTGTGACAGAATCATTGATTATCCCAAGTTGGAAGGCACTCACAAGGATTGTTGAGTCCAACCTCTGGCTCCATACAGGACCACCCAAAAAACAAACTATGTCTGAGAGCATTGTCCAAAGGGTCAGCATAATGCAAAGACAGCTTATTCTGCTAGAGGAATTTTGTTTACCCCAAAGTAACAAAACTGAAAATGTCAACAAAAGGCAAGTTTATGTAACATCTCCGTTGGGACTGTACCACTGCTGCCTTCCAGATGGGTCAGAAAGGGTTGAGTAGCTCCTTCTCCTTCTGTGGCTTTTCCCTGAGTCATGAGGAGCAGGGGGCAGGTTGAAGGATGCCCAACTTTAGCGGGTGGCTGAGAGGTACCAACAGAGCAAGGAACTCTTTAGCTCCTTGCAGGAAGTGCCAGCAGTAAGAACAGGTTGTCCATGCTGGTGTTCTCTGCTGGGGATTGCTGTGGTATGGTTGTGGTTCCATGCTAGGCATCCCCTCAACCTCCTCTTCTCTGGGCCAAACAAAGCAAGGAACCTGAGCCACTCCTCATACACCATCCCTTCCAGACCGTTCACCATCTTTGTAGCCCTTCTTTGGATGCTCTTCAGAAGTTTATGTCCTTCTTATATTGTGGCATACAAACCTGCAGAGTGCTCAAGGTGAGGCCGCATCACCAGGTTATGGAGAACTTTTTGCAGCTCTCCATTCTGAGCCATGAGGAGGCAAAATCCCACCTTATAACAGAGGCTTGGTGGTGCCACCAACTTCTGAGCTATCCTGTTCTTTGTGTGGTGTACGAAGCCCACTGGAAGGTACTTTTGGAGGCAGAGCAGCTCCAAGAGCTTCCTCCCTCCCCATCTTCATGCAGACTGGAGGTGGCACAGCTCATCCCTGCTGAGCTGAGCTATCACGAGCAGTCAGCTGGTTGGCAGTGAAGACAGAGGCTGACAGCCCTGTGGGAGGCTGCAAAGTGATGTCACTGCCCCAAACACAGTCTGCAAACCCCAAAGTTCACTGTTTGTGGGGTCAGCATCTTTCATCCTGACTGAGTAGAGCAATACAGTGCCAAACAGATGCCAACATTAAAATGTCCCTGTCAGCCTCAGGTGAAAGGAACCAGTAGTATTTGGGGAAATATTATGAGGATATAGGAGCCAGAGCCGGTGCAAGAAAGATGTCCAAAACCTGAAATCACTGAGCAATCACTAGATGAACACGAGCAACAAGTCAGGGAAGCAGATGGACTCATTCACACAAGATGCGTCTTTCATGAGTCAGGTCCTTGTCAGAAGCGTGTGACCAGGAGCAGGAAATCACTAGAGAGCCCAAAGTGCTGGAACAAGTCCCAGAAGCAAGTGGTGCACAGTTGGCTCGGAGGAGGCACTTCTGGCTCTGCAGGGCTCGTCCAGCTGACACAGAGCCCTCCTTCACGGGGAGATTGGCTGGGCAAGCTCCTGGTCTCAGCAGGCATCTGTGGACTTCAAAGCAGCAGTCATGCATGGGGTGTGAGACCATCTGATCAGACTTTTCCTTGATGACAAGCAATGCATGTCACTGGTTTCTCCATGCGCCTAGCAGAAGTACAGTGCTCACCCAGGAAGGTATCACATGGGGAAGTGATAAAATAACTGGGTAAAAAACTGGCTGGCTGGGCCTGGGGGTTGGTGCTGAATGGAGTTAAATCCAGCTGGTGACTGGTCACAAGTGGTGTTCCCCAGGGGTTGGTACTGGGGCCTGTCCTGTTCAGTATCTTTATTGATGATCAGGATGAGGGTATTGAGTGCACCTTCAGTAGGTTTACAGATGCCAACAGGTTGGGAGGAAGTGTCAATCTTCCTGAGAGTAGGAAGGCCCCACCAAGCAATCTGGACAGGCTGGATTGCTGAGCCGAGGGCAAAGGGATGAGCTTTAGTAAGACCAAGTGGCAGGTCCTACACTTTGGTCACAGTGACCCCATGCACTGCTGCAGGCTTGGGGCAGAGTGGCTGGAAGGCTGTGTGGAGGAAAATGATCTAAGGGTATTAGTTGACAGCTGGCTGAACCTGGGCACCAGGTGGCCCAGAAGACCAATGGCATTCTGGTGGGTATCAGAAATAGTGCAGCCAGCAGGAGCAGGGAGGTGACTGTCCCTCTGTACTCAGCCATGGTGAGGCTGCACCTTGAGTGATGCTTCAGTTTTGGGCCCCTCAATACACAAGAGACATTGAGGCCCTGGAGTGTGTTCAGAGAAGGGTAACAGAGGTGGTGGGGGGTCTGGAACACAGTCTTATGGGGAGTGGCTGCAGGAACCGAGATTGTTCAATCTGGAGGAGGCCCAGGGGAGACCCTACTGCTCTCTGCAACTTCCTGAAAGGAGGTTGTGGAGTGGTGGGGGTCGTCCTCTTCAGAGAGGTAACAGTGACAGGATGAGAGGGAATGGCCTTAAGTTGTGCCAGGGGAGGTTCAGTTTGGATATGATGAAAAATTTCTTCTCAGAGAGAGTGGTGAGGCATTGGCGCAGGCTGCCCAGGGAGGTGGTGGAGTCACTGTCCCTGGAGTTGTTCAAGAAATATTGAGATGTGGCACTTAGGGACATGGTTAGTGGGCATGGTGGGGATGGGTTGATGGTTGGACTGGATGATCTCACAGGTCTTTTCCAACCTTAATGATTCTGTGATTCTATGGAGGAGTCACCATTGCCTTTGAACAGTGGCAGATCAGATTTGAGTTTGTCTAGATTACTCTTTCAGTCATCAGTTCTTGCCGTGACTCTTGTTATTCAAAGCGGCCATGACAGCTCAACATCACATTTCCTCTGGGAACACACAGAGCAGAAGCCTCTGGGGGAGACTGCACTGTGGCCTTTCAGTATCTAAAGGGAGCTTATAAAAAAGTGGAGAGTGACTTTTTGCATAGGCAGATAGTGATAGGACAAGGGGAACAGTTATAAACTAAAACAGGGGAGATTTAAATTAGATGTTAGGAAGTTATTTTTCACTCAGGGCGGTCAGGCACAAGAAGAGGCTGCCCAGAGAAGCTGTGGATGCTCCATTCCCAGGAGCATTCAAGGCCAGGTTGGATACAGCCCTGGCCAGCCTGATGTGGTGTGTGGCAGGGGGTTGGAACTAGATTATCTAAAGTTCCCTTCCAGCCCAAGACATTCCATGATTCCATGGTTCTATGATAAGTGCAACCTTATCTAATCTGGATTTAGATTAGAGAGCAGCTCCATCTCAGTGACGATACTTGTGTTCCCTCAGTTCTCACTGCACCTCATCAAGTCAGTTCTCTCCCTAGTTTAACAACACTGAAACAGCCAGAGCTTTCTGCATGTTCCTCTCCAGGACTTTGTCTCCACAGACCGTGGTGTTTTCTTCTGTTATTTTCATAATATTGCTTTAACAAATGCAAGCTGGGCATTATTCCCTACCATGCATGGAGAGAAGGACATCTCTCTTTTGTGAGGTTAGCTTCAACTGTTTTAGCATATATCACACTGGGAGGTCATGTTGAGTTACTCCTCTATGATTCCATAGAATCACAGAATCGCTTGAGATGGAAGGGACTTAAAGATGATATGGATCCAATCTCCTTCCAGGCAAGGACACCTCCCAGTAGATCAGGTTGCTCAAAGCTCCATCCAGCCTGGTTTTGAATGCCTCCAGCAATTTGGCATCCACAGCTTCTCAGGGCAACCTGTTCCACTACCTCACTGCCCTCATAGTGAAGAATTTCTTCCTATTCTCTAATCTAAATCTAGCCTCTTTTAGTTTAAGGACATTACCCCTTACCTTAGCATTGCAGGTCCTTGTAAAAAGTCTCTCTCTATCTTTCTCACAAACCCCCTTCAGGTACTGGAAGGTCTCTATAAGGTCTCCCTAAAGCCTTGTCTTCTCGAGGCTGAACAATCCTAACTCTCTCAACCTGTCTTCACAGGAGAGAGAGGCACTCCATCTTCATGTTCCAGTTAATTTTTTTTATATTTGTCTCACAGTTTATAATCTCAGAGTATAATCCTTTAGCAGACAGTGACTTGCTGTCCTCTATAGATGGAGAGTTTTCCATTGCCTGTTGTTTGAATGAGCACAGTTTGCATGGGGAGCCCAAATCAGACTATTTACATCATCAGTCCAGCAGTGATTTTGTGTTTACTGTCTGTCAGTTCTTCTGATCCCTGTGAAACTTCACCTTCAAAATTGCTTTTGGTACAGAATTCCCAGCTGGGATAGACTCTGAGATCTGTCAGACAGACAGTTTCTAATCCATTTTAGAAACATTTCTTTGATAATTTAGGGTGCCAGTTTTTTAATGAAAATGTATCACAAACAAGTGTGGAGCATGGGACATGATGACAAAAGTTTGAACATATTGTAGAGCCATAATTCCCTCTACCATACAAATCTGTAATCTCACTCAGGAATGGTACGCCAGGCTCATTTGAAAATACTGTTTTTCTATCAAATTCAACTTGACTGACATTGATTGTATTCTTCTCATTTAATTCCATATGGAATGAATTGTATGTAGAAATTTCCACTCTTGCATGGGACTGATATCATGCCTACAGTTACCCGGGCTGTCCTATTTGCCTTTTTATCAACATGCTATCCTTTTCCTGGCCTTCAGGAGCTCCTCTGTACACCAAGGCTTGCAATAAGTTCAGCACAGGCAGTCCAAAGGTCTATGGAGGCAGCTCTTAAGGGCCCCTTGGTGTAGCTTTCCTACATGACTGCTCTAAAAATATTGGTCTGTAGTAGATATTCAATATCTAGTTATCTACCAATACCTTAGTTCTACCAGATAAGATCCATCTCACCTAATTTTAGCTGCAGAGCAGTCAGGTATTTAGTGTGAGCCAAGCGTCTAGCCTCCCCCTCTCTGGTCAATGGGGGAAAGCACTTTTAGAAAGCGACTCATCTCATCCATCTCTGGAGCGACCGAATCACCCTTCAGAAGAACTGTGTCTCTCCATCAACTGCTTAGAAAGGCAAAAAAGCTGGCTGGATTGGGTACTGGTGCCTGATAGGTGGGTTTGACAAGCAAATCTCACCTTAGGAAAACAGCAGGAGTTCTGTTATCCTCATCATGCACACATGTTGCACTGGTTCCTTCTAGATGAAGGAGAGAAATGTGTACTAATGCTTCTGTCCCTTCTTCCTTAATATCTCCTCCCTGCAGCATTCCCATCTCCATCCAGAGCATTTAATCTCGAAATTTCATCCCATTCCCTTCCACAGCTCGGGAAACCAGTTCCTACTGTGCTGCCAGCTGCTGTTCTCCCCATCAGTGCCATTGTAGGTGATGTTCATGTGAACATCCTCTGCCTTTTATTTGTCATAATGAGGTTTGAACCCATTGCCTAATATTAGAGGCAAGACCATTCATGGCAGAAATAATCTCCTTTAATTTTTTAGAAAGCTTGCTGTTGGCTTTTTTTGGTGCTGGCTGCCTGAAACTGGTTGCATGCCTGACTCACACTGATGTTCCCCTTAGCAACAGCTGTATTTTTTGGATCACATCATGAACATGGATTCACCAAAAAGCTCATTTTCCCCAGTTCTGTCACTCTGTGACCCATGTTGATTCTCAGATGCTACAAATACCTCCTCTTCAGCTTGACTGCAGCCAGGTAGGGTGGCTTGTTCTTAAAACTGAGGGAATATAAAGGGTATTTGGGCCAACACGTCTTAAGACCAAGGCTCTAATCCCAGTTTTACCAACAACTCCTAGTGAAACCTTGAAACAAAACACTTTGTCTCCCTCTGTCTCCCTCTCCCCTGTAAGAGAAAAATACAAACACTGCTTTACAAAAAGTTCTGAATTTCTTGGATGCAGAAGTACGGATGCAGAAGAATCTGCAGAAGTACGGACAGTTACTGCTGCAGACTCACACTCTTAAGAGCTGCTTTCAGCATGGAGAACATTCAGATCCTCTTCTAAATAAACTGGCTCACATGATTACCTCTGTAATGAACTGGGACCAACAGAAAACACTCTGTAACTACCAGAGTTCAGAAGATCTATTAGTACCAGAGCACTCTCAGAAGAACTGTGGAGTCAGATTTGCAAATAAAGATAAGACATAGCCTGAAAAAATCAGACATCAAGTCCAAATCTGAATTCTCCTGGGACTCATACGTATTCATTTCTCCTCCTACTCCACTTCTTATGCCAAAGTAGATGAGCTGGCTACCACTAATGGCACCATCCTGAACATTTCCCATGCTGCAGTGCTGAGACTCGTTAAAGAAAATCACCTGTGTAATGGCATTACTTTGCACTTTCATACTGTACCTTAAAAGGGAATTCCAACGTTGTCTATCAGCACAAATTGATGAAGCACCACATTGTGCTCGCCCCATACTGCAAACCCACAGCAGAGCGAGGAGGTGAAAGCAGCCCCTGGTTTCTTGCTGCTAGGATCATAGAATCACAGAATGGCTTGGGTTGGAAGGGAACTCAAAGATCCTCATTTAGTTCCAGCCTTCCTGCCGTGGGCAGGGTTGCCTACCACTAGATCAAGCGCAAATCAGGCAGCCCAGGGCCCCATCCAGCCTGGCCTTGAACACCTCCAGAGATGAATCATCTAGGTTGGGAAAGACGTTGAGGATTGAGCCCACCTATCAACCTAACCAACTGCATCCCATCACCAAGCCATGACCCTCAATGCCTTTGTCTTCTTCCATGCCCCAGTCTGCCCAGAAGTTCTCAGCAGAGCATCTGCACAGCTGGAGGGCACTTGCTGGGGTTATAAAAGTGGGAGGAGCAGCGTGATCCCTCCCTGCCATTCCACCTTCCCTCCTCCCCTCCCGGATTCAGTGGGAGGGATGTAGGCAGACGGTTCAGCAGCAAGGCAAGGGCTGAGCAGCTCCATCTCAGCGACGATACCTGCGTTCTCTCAGTTGTCACTGCACCTCATCAAGTGTGTGGGGATGGAGCACAAGCAGTCTGCCTGCTCCTGACCCTGCTGGGGCCAGCAGGCTCCTTCCCTCCCACCCAGAATCAGAGGAAATGCTTTTGCCTTGTGCAGGAAATGGTGCAGCTGAGCCAATCCTCCCCATCCCTCCCTTAAATTATTTAATGTCCTACAGGAGCAGATGACCCCCGCTAAGCAGACTGTCAGGAGAGCAGCAGCCTTTGATGCAGTAATTGGAAATTTCCATTCTTTGCTCGCAGCCTTGAGAAACAGAAGAGTCTAATAGACTGGGAAATCTCCATGCTGAGCTAGGAAATTTCCACGGTGGAAATTTTTAATATATTCTCCAGCTTTAAACCATGCAGGTTGATGAGGCTTCGGGGTTTGTGTCTCCTGTTGTGTTTGGGGGCTGCGGTTTGGTTTGTTTCTGTTTGTTTGTTTGCTTTGCAATTTACTTAAAAGAATCAATGAATGGCTGTGGGAAGGGTTGGAAAATCAGCCAGACCAAAAATAGTGCATTTGCAGGAGAAAGACGTGCGGCAATCACGAGGCACCTGTAACACTCCTGGTCGAGTCGGAGCTGATGGGGTTTTGTGTTTAACGAGATGATTCCTGCCGGTGATATGGCAGAGGATGGCAATGAGAAGCTCTGCGGCACAGCTTTGAAAGGATAGCTCTCGATGTTCCTTCCAAAAAATAGCCCAGGAGACCAGAGGGTGGATACACCTTTGCCCACTCAACTACTTTGCCGACTGCACAAAAAGAAGGTAAATAGCACAGAAGGAGCACTTAAGAGGAATCCGTGTGAGCCTCTGGTCTGAGTGCCCATCAGTTCTCGACAGCGCTTTGAACAGAGAGTTCTCAGGGACAGAAAATATAGGAGTGAATTGTCAGCTGTGCTGTAAAAATTATGATGAGGAGCTCGTAGGAGCGAGGGTGGGAGGACAGCAAAGGAAACACATTGGAAGCAGAGCTACCGCCTTTCCTGCCGGTGCCACTGAGACGCTGCACAGCCGCCCGATGGCTTCTGCAAACCTGTGCAGCCTCCGAAGCGCTGCCAGAATCATACCCAGCTCCCTGCCTGCGCCTCAGAGAGGGCTGCTTCTGCCAGTGCCTAGCATCAGAAAGCAGTGTGGCCTTTGTGTTCCAAAGTAACAACGAGCAAACAAAACACTGCCAAAATACAGATCCTTGGCTTTGAAAACCAGCTTTCATCCAATGGAAATGAATGCAGAAGCGGTCAGTCTTCACGGTTAGTTCCCATTGGACCAGGCTGCAGGTTGCAGGTTAATTAGTTAGACTCGATGAACCTTGTAGGTCCCTTCCAGCTCAGGATATTCTATGATTCTGTGATTACATAAGCAGAAATAAGAGACTTGTGGAGACAGAGCCATCGCAGCTTCATTTTCTTTTCCACCGAGCTGCTCGTGAGTGGCAGGGATGGAGAGGTCAAGATCCAGTCTGATCTACATCAGGGACTCTGTCCTAGGTCCAGAGCTTGCTCCTGGCCCCAAAGACTGGGAACTGCACTGCGAAGACAACTTAACCCAAGGGGGATGAGGGATTCTTGACTGCCTAGTTTCTAATGCCACAGTGGAGATCTTCTTCCTTTGGCCCTATGTACCCATATGCCACCAGGCTGCCCCAGCCAGTCCCCAGCATGCCAGAGCTCGACAGAGGCACTGGTCCAGGATGAATGTTCAATGATCCTGTTAGTTCTTCATGCCCAGGGACACAAAAACATAAAACAAACTTGGGACACAGTAGAGAACTTCACCTCTCTTCCAGATGGAGCATCATGTTGTATTTTTGAGGAATCGAAATACCAAAGGGATCATTTGGCTGTGTTCCTAGAGGGACTTTGAAAGCAGGAGTAAGTCATTGCCAGGTGGCAGTGGGTGAGAAGAAGTAGGACTGGTCCTTCTGAGTGCCAACCCTGTTGCCATGGGGTCAACTCATGAGGGTGTCCTGAAGACTCTTTGGCATGCCCAAGACACCAACCCAAGTTCTTTCAAATGGGGAAAGAGCTAAACCACTGAGCATCTGCCTGGACATGTTGACTGTAGATGACAAGATCAGAGCTAAATCCTCTTCTGCATTTGCAGTTAATGCAGAGAAGCATCTAAATCCTCCTCTGCGGCTGTAGTTAATGCAGAGAAACATCTACCTCCAGGGCACAATTTGTCTCCCCGGAAAGCAGACATCATACTTAACCGTAAGTAAAATCACTGAGCTTAGAGTCTGGCTCTACAACACAAGTGGGTGGATCCAAGCCTCACAGACTACAGAAGTGGGTGACTTTGGCAACACAGATGGCTTTGTCACTGAAATCTCGTATTCATTTATCTGTCCTTAAATCTGAGTCCATCTGCTGTCTCCTGTGTTGTGCACAGAAGATAAAAGAGGCCATTGAGGTAAGGTCAGTCCTTTTGCTTGGGCTCTGTACAGCTCCTTGCACACCTGAGCCCTGGTTCATTCCTCCAGCCCCAAAGACACAGGAAGAATACAGACAATGCATTGGTTCCTTCTGCATTCAGTTGTTCACCCAAGACAGGAGCTTTAAACTAAGTTAATAAATAAATAAAATGGCACTAAGCTGTACTCATGATAGTGCTTTTTTTTTGTTTGTTTGTTTGTTCTTCTTTTTCTTTTTTCTTTTTCCATTTTCAAGGATTTCTTTATTATTTCCTCTTTGCTGCTGCTGCCAAAGAGTCATTTGATTTGTTTCCTCCATCCTGGAGACAAGCCAAAGTTAGGAGGAGGTCTTCAAAATGAGAACTGTCTTTGAGCTGTCCAAAAATGCTGTTCTGGAGCCTGGCACGTGGCTCAGCTGCAATACTGGGACAGAGGCAGGGGGCTTGCCTGCTCTGCAGCTCAGCCTGACCTTAGAGCTCAGCCCATTGGCAGCCAGCTGAACCCAAAGAGGTCTCCTATGAGATGAGACTCACACCCAACCTTCCCACACAAAATACCTAGAATCATAGAATCATTTAGGTTGGAAAATACCTCTGATGTCATCAAGTCCAACAGTTAACCTAGCACCACCAAGTCTACCACTAAACCATGTCCCTAAGAACCACATCTACACGTCTTTTAAATACCTCCAGGGATGGGGACTGTACTAATTCTCTGGCCAGCATGTTCTAATGCTTCCCAACCCTTTCAGTGAATAAATTTTTCTTAATATTCAAATTAAATCTCCCCTGGCACAACCTGAAGCCACTTTCTCTTGTCCCATTGCTTGTTGCTTGGGAGAAGAGACCAACCCTCACCTCAGTAAAGACCTCCTTTGGGGTAGATATAGAGAGCAATGAGGTATCCCCCAGTCCTCCTTTTCTCTAGGGTAGATAACCTCAGTTCATTGCTGCTTTGCACACCCTACAGATGTGGAGGATGGATGGCTATATGCGATGGCATAGCAATCAGGCTGACTTTATCCTACTCCTGAGTGCTGTTAGTCCTGAAAAGGATTTATTGGGATGGGTTGTTTGATTTAATGTGCTGTGGAACTGCTCTACGGATCACAAAATCAAAAGGTGATGAAAGACCTTCAGCAAAATGTAGGCAAATGCTGCCAACAGCATTTTGCCCGTATTTTCTTACATGTTCCAAGAGATTTGCTAGATTTGTGTTTGGGTGGGTGTGGTTTTTTTAGCTCATTAAGAGTTTTACTGGTCTAGGTCAAGTTTTACAGGCATTTAGAAACTGTATGTCAAATTTACAACTGAAATGTTCACAGCTGAGGGATTTGCATTGAAGCTGAAGCTGTTTAAATAATCAGTCCATCACAGAGCAGCCATAAGCTCTGGTTGGGCAAAACACACCCATCTATACAGGATCTGCTCCAGAACGGTGCCCATGGCTGAACTGTGCAGAACACCATCAAAAACTATGATTTCTTCATGTATAATTACGAGCATAACAAGGAGCTACCTCTGCTGAAAAAGCCAATGCTCAAGACTTTACCTCCCTGATCCCATTATCTTAGCACTTATCCCAACTGATGAAGGCTGCTTGCATTATACAACCTATAGGATTTATTCCAGCCACTTTCCAAAATGAATTTGCCCTGTTCCCTGTTTGCTTGGCTGCCCACAGGCTCAGGGCTTACACTTTCGAGCACTGTGCTTTAACTTCATGTTTTATGTACGGGTCTCCTCATCTTCTCTCACAGCTTGTGAACCTGTCGGCCAACCTCAGCTGAATTTGATGGAGAGCTGCTGAACTCAGAAGTGTAAAATTTCTGGAAATTTAATGAAAGGAGGCAGCCAGGGAAAGGGGAGCAGCAGGGAAGAGCAAGACTGCAGATTGATGGCAGTCCTATGGGAATCGATGTGGCCACGAGACCTTGCAAGGGCATCACCTGCAAGCAAAGCTTCAGTCTCTTACCCTATGAGACTCCAGAGAACCAGACACAAATTTCATCCTTATTGGAGATGTCATCCATAGCTACAAGAACTGCTGTTTTTTTTTGTTTTTGTTTTTTTAATCTAGAAGTTGTTTTAAGAATGTGGTGCAGCATCAGAAGGAAAATGCAGTGAGAGGCAGCATTACCAGGCAGAGCAGAGCAGAAAGTGCTGCCTCCTGTTGTGATGCTCTGCAGTGCTGAACAGTGGAGGAAGAAAATACTAAACAGAAACAGGTTGTGACATTGGCTCGTGGCCTGAGCACAGGCCTGGGAGCTTGGAAATCCCAAGATCAAATCATGTCCCTGATAACAACTCCTTTCACTGCCTACAAGCACTTGGGCTTTTTGGCTGCCTTCGCTAAAAGTAAGGGAAATAATAGAGCCTGTCTCCCAGGATCATTCCTGTCCAGCACTATATAATCACTAGATGTGCACAGAGGATGAAATGTACCCCACAGTGAAATAAAAGGCACCAGCCATCACTCCTGAAGGCATTCAAAGCTTCTCCCTACCTTTGACAGCTGCCATACTACGACAGAGATTGTTCTGCTCAGCCCCAGCCTCAGAATCCAAATTTAGATCTTGTCCTATGACAGGAATCATTTACATGACAAAATCTGCCTTTCTCCAGATCTCACTCATTAAGTCCTTCCTCCCACGCAGTGTAGCAGCATCAAGCCGATGGAGTCTGGAGCATGACAGGAAACCCACCATGGGGACAGCAGCAGGTCCATGAGCAGGATGGATGCTTTCACTGGGACATAGCTGTGTGCTCAGCACCCTTCACTGTCCTGCAGTCCTACCACGGACTTTCTGGTGGGACTGGAGCTCAGCAGTGAGTGGGGAGTGCTGCCCTTGGGGCATTTCAGGTGGGATATTAAGAAAAACAGCTTCTCTGAAAGAGTGGTTGGGCATGGGAACAGGCTGCCCAGGGAGGTGGTGGAGTCACTGTCCCTGGAGGCGTTGAAGAAATGCGTAGATGTGGTACTGAGGGACATGGTTTAGTGGGCAATATTGGTGGTAGATGGACAGCTAGACTAGATAATCTTAGATGTCTTTTCCAACCTTCATGATTCTATTCTATAGTATTTTTAGAGCAGGCATGGAAGTTGTTGCAATGCTATGTGGTTGTGGATCCCTGAATGAGAATGGGATTTTTGGCAGCTGCTGGGTCTCCACTGAGCATCTGGAGTGGAAAGACCCACTATGCAGCCATTGCCTTTCTACAGTGGATGATCAAGACCCTGCCCATGTCAGGGAATTGGAACTAGATGATCTCTGAGGTCTCTTCCAATCCATGCCATTCTATGGTTCTGTGATTCTATGTGATCACACAGATTAATATGAATGTGCCCTTGGTGATGGTTTTAAGAAATTCACACATCCTTCAAGGATGAAAAACCAGCTCCTTATGTATTCCTCCTGGGGTCATTCAGGATATCTCTGTGTTACTTGCAGTATGATTTCAAAGCTTTTCTTCTTGAATAACTGCCAGCTGGGAATAATTCCCAGCTGGGAAGGGACGACAGAGGAGCTCCTTCCTTCCATAGGAGGCTTCATGGTACTCCCCACCTCAGTGGCTCTCAGAAAAGCCAGACCTCACTTCAGATCTTGCATGCTGCAAAGATCCCTCTGCTGAGGCAATCAGCACCCTCCTAAAGCCTAATTGCTGACTGCTCTGTGTCTACACAGCTTGAATGGCATGTTCTGCATGCTGACACTCAGCTCCTTGGCAGGAATCAGAGGGCTTGACATGTCATCGAGGACAGGAATGTGAGGATAGGGTGGCTGCAGTAAAATTTAAGAGGAAGAAAAGACATCACCGGGAGTTCCAAGTGCTACAGCTTGTCTGGCTCCAAAAAGTCTCAATGAGATGAGTTGGTATCTGTTACCCACTGGTGGCATGCTGCCATCCCTGCTAGATCTGGACATGATTCCACATTGCCCATATTCTTCTGGACAGAGGCAACATAGGTTGTTGGTGCAAGGAAGCAGCACCAGGAATCACTTGCCAGTGATGCAGTTGGAAGTGCTCCTGCTGGGAAGCTGCTCCTCCTGCAGCTTCCACGCCCCAGGACATATCATCTTTCAGATGAGTCACAAGCTCCATGCCCTGTAGCCCAGCATCAGCTTCAGGAATGACGCTCCTGTGCTTTGCAAGGACACTGTGTTCATCCCCGTTGCCCAGCCACGCTGTGAGCTGGGGCTGTGCCCACATCTTCACCCATCCCTTAATTTGCTCCATGTGCACCATGCTGAGAGCTATGTGTAGTTGCACCATGGGGAGAGGGCACATGATAGCTAGCAGCAAAATGGAATCATAGCACCATGAATATTCTGAGTTAGAGTGGGCCTACAAGGACCAAGTCCAACTCCTGGCTCCACACAGGACCACCTAAAACCCAAATCCAATGTCTGAGAGCAAAGTCCAAACGTCTCTTGAACTCCAGCATTTCAGGGCCTTGACCATTGCCCTGTGAAGCCTGTTCCATGCCCGCCATCCCCTGGTGAAGATACTTTTCATAGTGCCATACCTGGGGCACTTTGGATGTAGATGCACTCTAGCATGCTTTTGTCCTTCTTCAATGAGATCATAGAGTCACAGAATCATTAAGGTTGGAAAAAAACCTCTAAGATCATCTAGTGCAACCACCAACCCATCACCACCGTGCCCACTAACCACATCCTTCAGTGCTGCATTTCCATATTATTTGAACACCTTCATGGACAGTGACTCCCCTACCTCCCTGGGCAGCCTGTTCCAATATCTTGCCACTCTTTCTGAGAAGAAATTTTCCCCAATATCCAACCTGAACCTCCCCTGGCATAACTTAAGGCCTTTACCTCTTGTCCCGTCACTGGATCCATCCCTCCTCCTAAAGACTCTGGCATGATAACCATGGGTTTGTGTGGATTCATGGCATATTTATCCTTTGCAAGATGCCCTTGAACTTCTCTCCTGTCAACTAGCACCTGTTTCAGTGCAATCAGGTCTCCTCCACTGTCACACAGAGCAGCACTTTGGGCAGCTGCCTGGGCTTCCATCAGCACGAAGCTCTTGCCAAAGGAAACCTATTGTACCGAACAGGGCACATTCGTTTTACACTCTCAGACACTGCAGGAAAAGAGGTCATTCCACTTAGCTGTTTCTGCCGGTTTCCACCAAAGTGATCACAATTCAGGGTCTGTTTCTGTGTTGGATGCCAACCACATAACACGTAACACTCTTAATCACGGTAATTGTAGTTTGTTGAGGTTCTTGGAAACTGGCAGAAATGGCTTTTGGAAGAGTAAAAATAAAAAAAAATAAAAATCCCAAACTCCAAATCAGTGAGGAAATTCCCCCAGTGGATCGCAGATGAAAACAAACATGTTTTTGTACTTCCAGAAAATCAGCAAGACGGACAGTGCCATTGTTTGTGTAAGGGGGATTTCCACATTTCAGGGAAAATCTTGGAAGCCATTACAGCAGCTGACCCCAGGAGAGCAGGAGATGTGAACAAGCAGGTTAAAAATAATAGGATTTTAAAAAATTATAACATTGATTAGGGTTACTTTTTCTCTTTTTTTTTTTCCTGTGCCTGCTTTCTGAACCTTTGGGGGGCACATTGTCTCGCTTTCCCTCTCAGATGAGGACTGCAAATGCATCATTCCATTTTGCCCCTAATAAGAGCTCCTTATCACAGAGCCACGTGATGCAAGAAATTCTTGCATCAAAGATCATAGAATCATAGAATCACCAAGGTTGGAAAAGAGCCACAGGATCATCCAGTCCAACCATCCAACCATCACCAATAGTCCTCATTAAACCATGTCCCTCAACACAACATCCAAACGGTCCTTGAACACCTCCAGAGTCGGTGAGTCCACCACCTCCCAGGGCAGCCCATTCCAGTTTTAAGATGGCATGAAACATCACATTTTATAATAAAACTGTGCAAGTCAGCTATGCTAACGCCTACAAAGAGAAATAAATATACAGTCTGGAAGAAAGCAAATGTGATTTTGTGAAGCCTTCATAGGGATTGCCTTTGGAATGGGACTGTGCATGAGGACAACTGCACTTTTCTTTTGGTTGTATATATTTGGAGGAAATTAGTTCATCTGTGCTGTGTAGGACGTGACACTTCATACTCACCTCTGCCAATCTGCTAGTAAATTTCACCCTGCTCTGCTCATGGGCTGCTGGTAGCTGGTTGTACCCCAAATGTAGCCCCACAAATGGAGCAGTGATGTCCAGTGAAGAGGTGGGGGACAAGAGGGAATGGTTTAAAAGTAAAAGAAGGGAGATTTAGATTAGATGTTACAAATTGTTTATTCAGAGAGTGGTGAGGCCCTGGAACAAGCTGCCCAGAGAAGCTGTATGTGCCCCATCCATGGAAGTGTCCAAGCCCAGGTTGGATGGGACTTTGGGCAGCCTGATCTGATGGGTGGTGTTCCTGCTGATAGGGTCAGAAATAGATGGGCTTTAAGGTTCTTCCTAGCCTAAACCATTCTATAATTTTATGAATCTATATTTGCATGTGGGATACGTTACTGCTTTTCCAGTGTTCCCATGTAACCTCCACGGTGGTTACCTGTACTCCTCTTCCAGCTGAAAGACCTCACAGAGACCCCCTATGTGTTGTGTCACCCTGAAAGGACCAGTAGACAGCACCAGGCTGATCTCATTAACTCTGAAGACCAGGAGGTCTAACAATAATGACCCTGATGCTGGTCTGGGACACAGCAGCCACACCAAATATAGGCTTGTTCTTGACAAACCCAAAGCTTTCTCCTCCTATCCCCTCGATGAACAGATTTATTTCTTTTAAATACCTCGAGGCCATAGAATCATGGAATCATAGAAACACATAGCTTGGAAAACACCCAGGACCATCAAATCCAATCATCAACCTAATACTACCAAGCCCACCACTAAGCCACATCCCTCAGTGCCACATCCACACATCTCTTAAATATTTCCAGGGTCAGGGACTCCCCCATTGCCCTGAGCAACCCATTCCAATGCCTGACTACCCTTTCCATGAAGAAATTCTTTCTAATAGCCAATCTAAATCTACCCTGGTGCAACCTGAGGCTGTTTACTACTTGAGGACATTTCCAGCTTGAGGCCAAAAGCTGTCGAAAGAGACACTTGCATTTCCTGAAGTCCTCAGAAGGCACGGGAACTCAGGAGGGGTTTAAGGGGCTTGCTGTTTTGCAGGGCTCTACCCAAGGCCAAAAGCCATGCAGGGACAAAGCAAGTGGGGGAAAAGTCCATTGGCTAAGGACAGTGCCATGGACGGTCAAAGAACAAGGCGAGATGGGAAGGAAGGAGCTGGAAATCTCTGCCTTGGCTTGCTGGCTTTCATCTGCGCGTAAAGATGCATGTAACCACCCTGAACACTGCAGTGAGCTGTTCCAGCACCAGTTGATTGCCCTGCCTGATACCATTTGGGAGATTACTATATACCATGCCTGGGCTGCCTGCCAGGAAAGCATGACTGAGAGGGTGATAAGGAGGGACCATTACTGGGAATGCAATGGCATCACTGCCGACGGGAATGTTAGCTCATCCCCTCTGAGCAAGCACTGCATGGTCACCTTGACATCAGAGTGGGTTCTTGGCATGGTGAGCGAAGATAAGATCACGCTATTCCTGTTGCTGTGACAAATATTTGTATGTGATAGGATAGGTGCCTGGGACCTCACTGCAGGCTGGAAGTAATGAGTGTGGTTAGTTTGAGATTGGCAGCATGAAACTTCTGCCCTACCCTGGGCTGTATGGCATGTCAGGGGGGCCCCAACACTCTTCTGGGTGTATCTGGGTGTACTGCTGTTGATACTCAGTAATGACAGACTATGTTTACCTTCCTTTATCCTTAAGTTTTAATTTTGCAGAAATTGTGTGAATAACAGAGGAGCTCGCATCCAGGTACATTTGAGATAGGACACCCTCACTGGCCAAAGATGAGCAAGCACAAGGTGGGAAAAAACCCTGGCTTAAAAATATCCATGCAACTTGCAGTGACGCAGCTCGTGTGGGTGCACCCAGATAGCCTTTAATGACACCCTCACATGCTGCTATCTGCAGAGAGCGGCTGCCTCGTTCAGTGCTCAGGATGTGCTGTGCCCTGTTAACGAGCAGCTAATCAGCATTTATCTGTTGCTGCTCTCTGCTGAACCCTACAGAACTGGATGATGGACCCGACATCCCACAGCAGCCCAGGGAGTACAGAGGGAGTCCTGCTCTGCCTCCAAGAGGAAGACATTCGGTGCACTTTGAGTCCTTTGGGGGTTTCACTCCCATCTTTTTGGGGTTTAGTCTTTTGCTGTCATTTGAGAAATCACACCTGAGCACAGGCCAATGGGAGTTTGGAAAATGGTTTCAGATGGGTACATATTCACTGGAACCCAAAGGATAACGATGGTTGGACTAGATGATCTTAGGGTTTTTTTTTTTTTCTGATTTTAATGATTCTATTACAGTCCTACTCCAAAGCTCAAATCTATAGATATTTTCTGAAAAGGGAGAAAAAAACCCTTATATTTCCCCACTTTTGTTCTTAGAAATGGCTGAATGATTTTGGCTGAAAGTTAAGAAGAAGTAGTACAAAACGCTCCTTGTAGAATGTTTGCCTGATTTATTCAGTTTGCAACATTAAAAGAAGGTAATGCATCATCCAGTGGGAAGTCTTAGGTGATTTACTGACCCATCCTGATGGGCTATCTAGAAGTTAAAAACCATACATCTCCATCCCTCAATAACATGAACTGCTCCAACTGCTCCAAAGGAGAGAGCAGCTTACCTCAGCTTACTGGCAAATAGAAGAGGGAACGCTTCAAAGGATCTGATTTCCAGATTGGACTCAGGGATGTTCCCTTTTTCTTCCCCAAAAGCTCCTTTAAACAAAACAAAACAAAAAAACAAACAAAACAAGCAAACAAAAAAAAACCCCATCAAAGATATCAGAAAACCAACATTCAGCTTCTTTAAGGTCTCTGAAGAGTTCAAGAGATGAAAATAACTAGAGAAATATCAATAAGTCATGACCAAAGTCTGATGTCCCATCCCTGGAGACACTCAAGGTCAGGATGGACAGGGCTCTGAGCAACCTGATCTAGCTGTAGGTGTCCCTGTCCATTGCAGGGGAAATGAACTAGATAACCTGTAAGGGTCCCTTCCAGCTCTAATGATTCTATGATTCCATGAGATGAAAGACAATGAGGAAAAAGTTAAATTAGAAATACCTCCTACAAACACCAAAACATTTTGTATCTTTCTGTGCTCCTTACAATCCTGCCATTGCAAGGTCTCAGTTCAGAGCATGAGGCTTTCATCAATACATTAGCTAAGAAAATAAAATCTGAACAAAAATTGTATGTATTACATAAAAAGATGTATTACAGCTTGCCTGAATGAAGTCACTGGATCCTGCCATGTCATCAGTGACTCCAGAGCTTTGTAATACAAACTATCATCATGTGGGCTCACTTCCCAGCACATCAGATGTGGTCCATGAGAGTCCTGCTGGGCTCCCTTGTTCAACTCTTCCTCTGTGGTGTGCAAATGCAGAACAGACATTGCTGTGACACAGAAGACATCTGAACCAAACTGAAAGATGCCAATAGAACATCTGCCAAGAACCCCATCCCTTTTGTGATGCTCCACTGATCAGTGGAGGTTGACCAATGTCATCTGCACCATGCAGAAAACAAAGTCCTGAAGGATGTATAAGATGTATTTGGGGCAAAACACAACTGAAGCCATGAGCCTTTCTCTCTGGTGAGCCAGGGTGGAAATGGTTCATGAGAATCTCTTTCTAATTTATGGTACCACCTCAGCAGATTTTTGAACATTATTATTTGTACATAGGTTGCTCCAAAAGTAATGTCTCTTATTTATTTCTGTGGAAACTGTAATAGATACAAAGAGCAGAAAACACTATTTGTCCCTGCCTATAGCAGAGGGGTTGGAATTAGATGGTCTTAAAGGTCCCTTCCAACCCAAACCATTCTATGACTCTATGATACAGAAAATTCTCAGCTATAAAACACTGTTTTTCAACACAGTCACCACCATTATCCATGCATTTTCATCATTGATTAACAAGAACCCACACGCCTGCACCACCCACCACCTCACTGTGCTGACATCCTCTGTTTGGTCTCCATAAAAGTTCATCAGGCATCAACGAAGGTAAATGAGCACCATTTTTTTCCACATGGAGGAATTAAATTCCACACCTTTGCTTCAAAATCACTTCCATGTTAGATGCTGTTCTGTCAGACCATCCCTCTGCTGCCATCTGTCATGTGGCAACAAAATGTAATGGAATATTGGTAGAAAGGTTCAAACTCTACAGCCGTACCACCAACATCCACCTCTGCTGTGGGCCAACATCATAAAATAGGAGGCATTACTTTCAGAGCATCCCTCATAATAATGTCTAAGTGGAGATACTTCCAATTTCAGCAATGAAAAGCTGCTGTAGAGATTAACTTGGTGCTATCTCCCAGACTCAACAGGCACGTTATATCCCTCCAATGGCTGCCAAGCTTATGGGCCTTTAAGGGACCGGCATATGTTTTCTAGCATGATTAGGGCCATTTGTGCAAAAGGTCAGGTCTCACAGAGTGGGCTATGGAATGTCTCAAGGAAGTACCTTTATAATTCACAAGGAACATAGATCATAGCATTATAAATGTCAGACACAATATTTGAGCTTGATTTGAATCACAGAATCATAGAATGGCTTAGGTTGGAAGGGACCTCAAAGACCATCGAGCTCCAACCCCCTTGCTGGGGACAGGATTGCCAACCACTCAGTCAGGCACTAGATGAAATTGTCCAGGGCCTGATCCAACTTGGCCTAAAACACCTCCAGGGATGAGCTTGCCTTCACACTAAAGTTGGTATCAAAAGCAACAGACCAATCTTTAGATGCAACTGCATTTCTCCACAAGAGGGTCACTAAAGAAAGCTGATGTTGATGAGGAGGACTGTAGATGTTTGCTGTTGACACCTAAAGCTGGGGCAGATGAATGTTGCTCCTGTGCCGAGGGTCTGGCCAAGTCCCTCTGGGATGGAGGAAGGACATTGCTTTCTTATTGCGCAAAAGAAAAGGTCAACCATCAGGCTGCAGAGGATGCTGACCAACTGCGTCACCGCCTGGTGCTGTGCCAGGCTTTGCCCCTGCACTCTTTGCCAAAACTCAGCCGCCGCTGACTTGCAAAGACTGCCCAGAACGATTTTGTTTTGTTAGCAGTCTGGACGCTGAACCTTGTCCCGCTATAGCTGCAAAGACAGAACAGGAGTAAAGTCCTTCCCCCAGCGTGATTCCATTGCCTGGGGATCTCACCAAGAGTTGACCTTCACATGATCGCAGGGCTACCAGGGGTGACGGAGCAATGGATCTGCTTGGAAAGCTGGCATCCCCACGCCGTGGTGCTGGGCCTTCAGTGCCCGGGCTCAAGAACTCTGATGCATTGCTCAGGATCTCTGAGTGACCTTCACTGACCTCTGCTCTGCGGACGCTGTGGCTCCTGATGGTTAGTCAGCACTACACCTGGAACACACGCTTGGATGCCTGGAGGCAAAAGCCGCCCAACTTGGTATCTGTTTCTCCTGGATGAAGACCAAGGCTCAAAATCTGGCAGCTGGACAAATCATGCAGATCGTCCAAGTGAATAGCTGCTCTGTTGAGGGAGCTGAAGAATGTATTTATCTCAGCTCAGAGCAGAGATCTCCAGGCAGGTGTTTGCTGGATGTGCCGTAGAGTGATGTCCTTGATGGGCTTGCCTAGGAGGGCATGGGTATAATACAAGCTTTAACTTGACATGAAATCTGGCTGTAATCATCCTGCATCCAACTGTGCTATTATATATCTCTAAGAGAAAGATGTTACTGAAGTGACTCACAGGTGCTCAAGGTATTTTGTGTAAGTTGTCAACATCATTTTTCTGCTGTTGTGGTTTAACCCGGCAGGCAGCTCAGCACCACGCAGCCGTTCATTGCTCCCCAGTGGGACGGGAGAGAGAACTGGAAAAAAGGCAAAAACTAATGGGTTGAGGTAATAGCAGCTTAATAGGGCAGAAAGTGAAGGAATAATAACAACAATGATAAAAGAATATACAAAATGAGTGATGTACAGTGCCATTGCTCACCACCTGCTGACTGGTGTCCATCCAGTCCCCAAGCAGTAGCAGCCCTCCCCACAGTTTTATTGTTCAGAATGGTGCTGTATGGTATGGGATGTCCCTTTGGTGAGTCTGGGTCAGCTGTCCTTGTTCTGTCCCTTTCCAGCTCCTTGTGCACCTCCAGCTCCTCACTGGCCAGACAGCGTGGGAATCTGAAAGTCCTTGACTTCATGTAAGCACTGCTCAGCAACAACTGAAACACTGGTGTGTTATTGATATTATTCTCATCCTAAATACAAAACACAGCAACCTGCCAGCTACAGGGGAGAAAACAAAACTCAGGACATCTGCTGTGCCAGAATATGGTTGGTAAATTGTGTGAAGTCCGATATAATTCAGGATCTGGAGGAAGGCAGAGTCATGCAGGGGATGGAGCAATGATTCAGGCTTTTTGTACGTGTGGCATATTTGGGTGAACTCACACATTAGACAACACCTTAAATTTCACCGCTGACATCTGACCAAGCAATACTCAGCCTAGGCCAGAAATTGTGGTTAACCCTGCATGTGATGGATTCCAAAACAGGCAGGTCACCAAGGCGTCATCTCTCCTGGGCAAAGATCTGAGACAAGGCTGTGAATAGAGGCTGCAAAGTCAAGCAACATCATGGTTGCTGGGCCTACAGCAGGTCCTCCAATACTACTGATGTGCCCTGGCAACCATGGTGAAAACAGGGAAGAGCAAAATGTCTCAAAAAAGACCAAGCAGATGTTGGTCTGAAGAGGGTTTCTTTGGGCTCCTGCAGAGCTACGTGCCCTTGTGCTTTGTCTTCATAATGCACCAGCTTATCTTGTTCTCTATTCAAAGGATGGCCAAGGATGTAATACTCTCCTCTGTGTGTCCCTCCTTGCCACACAGTGTTCTAGCACTTACCTCACGTTGTTTGCCCATCTCCTGGGGGTGTGTACAGTTTTTGACCATTTCTCTGCATCCCACCCAGTGTCAGTACTATTCCATGGCAGTTACAGCTTCTAGTGCCAGGAAAGCTCAATTTTAATCTGGCTAAAGCACACGTCTGAGAGAGGGAAGATCTGATCTTTCCTAAAGTAGGAAAAAACTAATTTCTTCCACCTGCTTCTGGTTGCTGAATTGTACCGACTCTCTGTGCCCATTTCTACCTTGCAAGCTGTGCCTAAGCCCATTAGTCTGTTTTTGCCTCAGTTTCCCATGTGTGAAACAACTTCTGGCATTTTCCTGTCTCCGAAGGGCAGTGTGAAGTTAAGTACATTAAAAGATCAGATGTCATTCAGGTTCTGGAGCACTAGGAGTAATAGAAGTGACTTAAATAGATGGTGTGAAGTCCATTAAAGCAAAATCTTTGCTCTGAGGGTAGAGATGGAAAAGATATAGCAGGTGACCCAGGCCTCTTTCCTGCCAACGTGGAGTTTTGTGCGTGTTTGTTGGTCCTCCATCTTGTCAGCATGCTGCTGTGAGCAACTCTCAGCATTTCCACAGGGAGAAAATTTGGCCCCTAAACTAAACATTTGCTCTCTTCATTTAACCCCTCTGTTCCCATTTATCCCCCTGGCTGTCCATTGCAAGGTTCATTTCTAAGCTAATAACCAAGGATTTCTCGCAACCAGATCATGTCATCCTAAAGGGATGACTGTGCTAATGCTTCTGTTTGGCCTGGGAGTATTTCCTGGGTAAATTTAATGGTCCCAGGTGCCTGTACTGACTCAGAATGAATTCATGGCACCTTTAACTTGTGCAAGGTCTCCATCTTTCATCGCAACATCTCTGCTGCTTGCATAGGGTGTGCATCCAGCACCAGGCGGAAGCTCCGAAACTCAGCCTGCTCATTCTCATTTGCCTTCTCAGTTTATTTTCTGGCTGCACGCACCAAAAACCCACCAGCTTTTCATGCTTTTAAAAGTGTCATTTTATTCAAAGCAATCAGAAGGTGGTTTTGTTGGTGTCCCTGGGGGTTTCTGGCTGAGGCAGCTGGGACGATGCTCTGCACATCACAGGCTGCTGCTGACTGCGCTGCATTGCCTTTTGCGGAAGTTCCTTTGCTTTCATTTTACCTACGTGCACTGCAGGCTGATGGATGAAAGTGAACTGGGTATTTTTGTTGCTTTTCACCCTTCTAAAATTAGTAAGTGCCTCAGTGCCGCCCTGGGAATACATTCACTTGATGCAATATAACATGCAAGCAGGCAAAACTTGTCATTGCAAGGAAACCTTTCTCCAAGTCCCATCTACACATGTACTTCTGCCAGTTACTACTTTGTGTAAGCTCTGCCTAGGATTGCTACCAAAGCAGCCAAATTGCTGTGGGCTTCACTGGGATATATGCGATGACAGAGGCATGCAGATGTTATGCATTAGCTGAGCTCCTTCTCCTTCTTCTTAAATGGGATAAAAGAAGCATGCTGTCTTCCAAAGGTATGTCTGACCCTTAAGTTGCTTTAATTTCAGTTCTCCTCCATCCTGATTTTGGGAAGGGTGCCTCCGGCTGAAAGCAGATAGATTTGATGACAGTCACGGGGCACAGGAACAGAGGTGCAGGGGTTTTGAGCCCACTATCACAGGGTGTGCTCCGTGTCACAGGCTCAGTTCACTTAATGGAGCCATGAATGTCTCCAGAGGGATTTTGGTACAAGGAGCATCACTCTGTTCTTGAAGGTCCCTTTTAGTCATGTTTCTGTTTTGCAAGCATCTATCTGGCATGGGATCATTTTATTTCAATCAAAATCATCTCACAGCAGGCTGGACTTCTATGTGCAGTCCTAGAAATGCTGGTGCTTTTATCACCAGAAAGCTTTATTTTGTTTCACTCTCCTTCAGTAGTGCTTTTGAGAAAAATCCTTGGCACTCTCTGACCATTAAAATGGCAATTATTTTAAAAAACTATTTGTCTTATCACCATTTCCTTTGAACTTGCTGATAATATAATGCATTTACCTCCATTCAGCCCCTCAATTTCCTCACTCCTCACAAGGCATTGTTGACCACAGCTCCTAGCAATGACAGCATCTGGGGCTGGATGAAGCCATGGAGTGCTTTGAGCTGCTTTTTTTTTTTCCTGACACTACCAAGGCATCTTGGGAGGCCCAGTCAAGGTCTGTTCTCTTTCTCCATGTGGAACAACATTAAGTCCAGAAGTTAGTCTGATTCTAGCAACTAGGCATCCACAAAGGAGCAAGACAGCAATGATGCTGCACTAAACCAGGACAAGATGATGTCCCCTGTCACATTGCTTGAGATCCTTTTGGTTCACATCCTATTCCCTGACTTTGGTCTGGGATGATTACTGCTCAGGATGAAGGATTTGCACGCACTTTCACAATTTATAGCCTGTACTGCAGGTCTCAGTTGAGAGCTGGCTGGTACATCTAAGTTTAACTGGTGGGAAAGTGTCAGGCAGGACTGATAATTGGTTAATTAATGCTTGCATGTTGAAGAGTTTAAAAGTACACAGATGCAGTCAAGTTAATATTTGCATGATGCATCCCTTGGAATAATCCCATTCCAGTGTTGCAATAAAGCTTGAGCAACTTCACCCTGTTAGGAGCCAGATAATTTGCCTTGTCCCAGGGAGGCCACTGACAGGAGCACCTAAACATGGTGGAGAACGGAACATCCAGCTCACTCTGGAACCTGCTTTTCTCAGATATCATGCCCAAGAGCTTATAAACTGCACGGAGATCAAAGATGGATATGGAAGACGAACAGTAGATCTCTTTCTCCGCTAGCAGCTTCTCCAGCTGATCACACTGCTTTGGTTTTCAGCCTTTTGGCTGGGGAGTCAACACTTGGCTGTGGAAATTAAAGGCAGGTGGAGAAAATAATATAATTATAGAACTATTTATGTTGGAAAAGACCTTCAAGATCATCAAGTCCAACCATCAGCCTGACCTACTAAGTCCCATCACCAAATGATGTATCTTAGTGCTGTGTCCACACATCTCTTGAATTCCTCCAAGGATGGGGACTCCACACTGCCTTGAGCAGCCCATTCCAGTCCTTGAGCAGCCTCTGTGTGAAGAAATTCTTCCTAATATCCAATCTAAACCTCCTTTGGTGCAATTTGAGGCCATTTCCTCATGTCCTACCACTCACCACTCAAGAAAAGTGTTTGACACCTCACTGCTGCACTCTTCTGTCAGGCAGATGTAGAGTGATGCCTCCTCTTTTCCAAATAAACAGCCCCAGTTCCCTCCACCACTCTTGATTTCTAGTCCCTTCACCAGCTTCATTGCTCTTCCCTGAACACACTTAAGCAACTCAGTATATTTCTTGCAGTGAGAGGCTCCAAACAACACATTTTGAGGTGCAGTCTCACCAGTGCCATGTACGAGGGGATGATAGCTTCCCTAGCACTGTTACTGCATTATTTCTGATGTAGGCCAGGATGCCATTGACCTCCTTGCCCATCTGGGCACACTGCTGGAAAGCACAGTGCTGTAGAAGAGTCCAAGCATCCTGCCTGCTGCCCTGCCTCCTCCACTTTCAGAAGCCAACATCCAGCTCCTTGGCAGGCACCCCAGAACCAAGACCTGGCTGCTTATAAACGTGCATGGAAGAGACCATATAGGTGGAGAAAAGTCATAGAATGGCTTGAGTTGGAAAGGACTTTAAAGACCATCTAGCTTCAACACCCTGCTGTGGGCAAGCAAGCGTGTTGCATCCCATACAACTGTGAAGTACCAATTTTAAATATTTTCCTAGCACTGGTTCATAAATGCAATGTGTAGCATAAAAATGTGTCTGCAAAGAACAGATCAGGCAGTTTCAATCCTTCAGTCCATACTTTACTTATGCCCTATCCCCGTGCCTGTGCTCTGGTGGTGGTGTCACTGTCCCTGGAGGTGTTCAAGAAAAGGACAGATGTGGCACTGAGGGACATGGTTAGTGGGCATGGTAGGGATGGGCTGACGATCGGAGTAGATAAACTTAGAAGTCTTTTCCAAGCTGAATGATTCTATGATTCTCCCACCATCACCCACAAGCATCCAGTCCTGTGGAGCATCTCCAACACATACAGAGCAAAATCTGGCTCAAATGTGAGTTATGAGACATGTAGCATCCCCCAAAAGTCAACAGGGCCACTCCACCCATCTCTCTTTTTCCCAGTATGTCAGGGAGGAAAGGGGTAGCTTTTCAGTTTGATTCAGCTGGAAACCTCCTGTCCAAGGGTGTTTAGGACTTGATGTGGGTTGAAACAGCATGTGCTGCTCTGCCATGTCCTGGGGAAGCTGGGAACTGAGTTGCAGAGCTGGCCCCAGCCTCAGCTTCCTGCCGGAGGTGAAGGAAATAAAAGTACATCCAAAACACGAAGTCCCAAGGTCGCCAGCAAAACTGTCCCTGTGTTTCTGGACTATAATAACCAGGGGGAAAAAAAAGAGATCTCTTCCTCTGTTTTACTCAGCCCTGACCCAGGGATGCCTGAGGAGAGTTTTTAGGTACCCCAAGACAGCCAGCAGTCCCAATGAACAGAGAGGCACTGCTGTTCCAGCCCCCATTTTCAGGAAGGTTTGGAGCAGTGTTTGTGTTTATTGCAGTTTTTCTCTTCCTGGGGCACAGTGGTGATGATGAGTGTGTTTGAAGCAGGCTGATGCTTCCTAGTGAGTACATTCTGGGGGGCTGACCATCCTCCAAAGCTGGTCCCAGCAGCACTGACGTAGAGAAGGGGAAGAAGGCCAGGGCTGTATTGGTTCATTTCCAAGCAAATGGATAAATGTTTGATGCAGAAGAAGGGCTGCAGAAGCACTGTGGGCACAGCTGCCACATGCCCAAATGTCTGCTGGCATGGAGATGGCTACGGAGCTCCGCAATGAAGGCCACTGAATTCCACCACACAACCCCCCAGTACAAATCCTGGTGCAAATCCAGACCAAATCCGGGGTCACATTCAAACTCTCCGCCCCTACCAGCACTCAGCGTCACCTCTTCCTCAGCCCTCTGTGTCCCCTCCAGCCCTTGCAGAGAGTGTTTCTATTTTCCAGCCTAACCTTTGTCTGGCCGAGGCAGTGAGTCATCTCGCTCATTAGCTGAACTTTGAATATCTCTTTATCCGCTGGATCCCTTTCAAGCTTGTTCCCCGGCAGCGGAAGCACCGGCTTCTCCTTTGCTCTGCTCTGGATTGCTGCGTTGCTTTTGCAGCAGCATCTCCTCCCCTCCCACCTAGGGGATGCTAATAAAATCAGAGGGGAGCAGGGATTATTTTCAGCCCACGCACGCCTTCCCGTGCAGCATGGCTTAATGCCCAGGGGGCACTCGGTGCATTTAGCAAGCCCCAGGTTTCTGGCCAGCATTCAGCCCTCTCTTCAGCTCCATTGCAGCCACAGGTTGTGTTCACAAAGCTACGAGGATGCACTGCAGCCACTTGCAGAGCCGGATCCTGATTGCCAGCAGATGCCCGTTGCCAACACAGCCCTGAGCTGTGGCTGCCTTGCTGTCCCCTGCAGAGAACCTTAATCCTTTGTTAGTTTCCTTTTCTGCTTTTTCTCCATGCACAGACCTCCCAGGGAAAATAGCACAGGCAGGGGTTTGCCACGTGGGAATTTTGGCTCCTCTTTGGCTATGTTGGGGAGAAACAGGGAAGGATCAAAGCCCTTTTAAAAGGTTTTAATGGAGTGATGTAGAGACCTCAAACCACTGCTCCTGATGTGCTTGGCTGCTTTGGCATGGATGAAGACCTGAATAACCTCTTGTCTGCTGAAAAGGCAAGTGGAGGATGCGGATTTGGAAGAAGAAGCCCCTTCTGCTCCCTCACAGGGTGGATGGCAGACGACTTTTCCTGGACAAGACATCACCTTTCTCCCTGTACCTGCTTCCATTTTAGCCACTGCCACCAACTATTTTTTCCAGTCTTGTAATTTGTTGATCATCTTCCCAGATCACATGACAAGAGCATCTCCTTCAGCATCTCATGGCTGCTGCTCCTGCCTGCATGCACACCGGTAATTTGTGCCTGTGAGAGCGCTTCCCCGCGAGGAACTGATGATTCACAGCCCCAGCCAAGGGAATCAATACCGCATGACTAAGGGAGTGCTGCAGAGGGCTGGTGATGAGCTGCTGCCTCCATGTCTTTGTCCTGAGTGGCAATTTGCTGATTGTCTTTACAAATTCATCATGGAGGGCCTTTGCCAGACTTTCAGCAATCCTTTTTATTTATTCATTTATTTGTTCATTTATTCCTTTATTTTTTCACACAACGCCTTGTGCTGTTTTGGGTTTTCTGCCTTGTGGCTTCTGGGGATCAGAAGTTCTTAGATACATAGAATCACAGAATCATTATAGTTGGGAAAGACCTGTGAGATCATTTAGTCCAACTGTCAATCCATCCCCACCATGCCCACTAACCACGTCCCTCAGTGCCACATCTGTCCTTTCCTTGAACACCTCCAGGGACAGTGCCACCACCACCTCCCTGGGCAGCCTGTGCCAATGCCTCAACACTTTCTGAGAAGAATTTTTTTCTAACATCCAAACTGAACCTCCTCTGGCACGACTTAAGGCCATTACCAAGTTGTGCCAGCCTATGGATTCTGAGACAGTCCAGTGAACACATGAATCCATGCTTGACTTAAAAAAAAAGGCCAAACAGAAAGATGGAGGTTATTAACCACTGCTGCAGGGCCACGTGGGGATTGCTCATCCAGAAAAATACTGTGGGGCAGAAGACTTCTTGAGAGTTTTTGATTCATGAACGTGCCACTGAACGTGCAGAACATGCATGCAACTGCATGTTGGATTAGATACTAATGACATGCTATCTGTAGCCATTCATTCATCAGAAGGTAAATTAATGCTTGGCCATGAGACCGAGGACACTTTGCACCTCCTGTAGCCTGGCTCACACAAACCTGCAAGCAGGCACTCCACAGGCTGGAGATGGGCACTCCTGTGATTTAACACCGTTCCTCACTGCTTGTCCAATTCAGTGCCTGCAAAACCCTTTTAGGAACAATGTGTGAGTCTCAGGCTGCTAAAGGATGTCCCTAGCACCAACAGAGCCAAGCACCCCCACTCTTCATGGCTCCAGGATTCCAGTGGCTGTGCTGCACCTCAGCTGCTCCCTATACATTTTGTCCTCCAGATCCTTCCCCACCTTTGCAGCCCTCCTTCAAATGCTCTCTATTAGTTTTCTGCCCTTACACTGTGGTGCCCAAAGCACACAGAGTGCTTGAGGTGAGGCCGCAGCAGAGCAGACCAGAGAAGGGGGAAGAGGAAGACCAGGAAGGAAAAGGCACCTCCCTGCGCCCATGCCAGGAGGATGCAGCACACAATTCCTGGCCCAGAGGTTGTAGTTTCCTCAGAAACCCCAGAGGCTCAGTCTGACAGCTGTAATGGTGAGGAGATAAAACATCTCTCATCTGTCTTGCAAGGATCATGATCCTTGCAGTACCAAGTGAGAAAAAGAGCTCCAGAGATGGATGAGTGAAGAAGGACCAAGAGGTCTTTAGTTTATTGGCTCTGTCTCATCCTCTCTTCACACCAAATGGTCCAAGCTACCCCCCCCCCCCCAAAAAAAAGCTACTTCAACAGCCCAAAAGCACTAATTTCTCCCGCATCCCTTCAGATGGGCTTAAACATCTCTGCTAATTTAGCCTCACCCTTACTACTAGTATCATTTTTCTTATCTCCATCAGTGGTGCATGGGGCTGCCTCCAGGGGGCAAGCCAGGATGCCCAAATTATCTACAGAGAGGCTGTACAGGGGACTATGTTAGTCTGGGAGCAGCAAAGGAACCCTGCTGAGACTGAATTTTACTGCTCCATTCAGCCTGATGGAGCCACGGCACTACGGGGTGCATGGAATGAAGGCATCCCACTACCTGGACATGTCCTGCTGTACTCCACCTTGGGTACATAAGCAAAATACCAACAGAGATGAAGCACGACGCTCATGTATATATGTGGGTTTTGGTGGCTTCCAGGGCCTCCCCAAGGGCTCCATTCCTCTGGGGATGGAGATGTGTCACTGGTGAAGGTACTACTTGGAGCTGCTCACTGCTGTGGTGCTGGTCATCAGCTCAATCTGCCTGTGAGGCTCCTCCTCTTGGTAGGTTCCCAAATCCCAGTCAGATGACAGGGTTATTTACTGAGGCTGGCAGGAAGGAAAGGCCATAAATTCCCTGGATATAATGGCTGAGTCAGAGAAGGAGCTGGACGCGTCCCATTCTAGAGGCTGAAAGGGAGGGGACAGGCTTAGCTGGGGCTCCCGCTATCCCCCTATCCCATCAAGTCCCTTTGGGGCCAGTGTGGATGAGGAGGGCCTTGTGGCTCCTGGCCACTCTACAGCCACTTTCCCTGGGCTTCCCCTGCCTTCCAGGCTGGGAGAGAGCAGTTTGCTTTGGTCTCCTGCCCTGTTTGGAGATCACAGCTTGGTTGTGAGGCCATGCAGACTGTTTGCCCTTCCACCCTGGGAATCACCACTTCTTTGGCAGGAAAGCAAATGGTTCAGCCTTTGGGGCTGAACGACACAGCGTTATTCTCCCCATAATTTTTGCAACCCCTTGGATTTTTAAAGATTGCACGTTCCTAAAATTAGCCCTGACATACTGCAAAAGCAAAATCAACACATTTCATTAAAGAAAAAAAAAAAAAAAGCCAAAAACGCCATAAGGAGACATTTGGATTCATTCACATGTATTTCTTTTTCCTCTGTTTGTTTGGTTGTTTGGGAGCAAATTCTCCAGCAGACTTCAAGCAACCACAAACCAAACCGGATAAATATTGTCTCTTTGGAAGGCTTCAGCCTGCTCCTGCCCCTTGCAGTGTACAGCCTCCATGGCTGACTCACACAGACCATGTTCTCAGTAATGGGATAGGTCCCCCTGCCCTATGAAACAGCCATGGGTGGCAACTTCATTAACTGGCCTCATCCATGAGCTGAACTCACTTGGGAACACTGTCTTCTGTGGCCCTGCAAAGGAGGACATCTCGGGGGTGACATCTCAAGGGTCAAGACCTTCTGAGAAGGACTCCCAGTGTGTGATGATGGAGGTTCCTGTGACTTACAATCTCCCTAGATCATTTTAGCTATTGTTCCATCTCCAGGTCTTCCACCTCTCCCCTTACCCTTCATCCGCAGCAGATGCTGAAATAATTAACAGATGAAGTCCTCCCTTTCCCATCGTGGCTGCTCCCTCCGCGTAAGGTAAAGCTGATCCAATCACCAGCCTGATTTCCTCACACATTGGGCTTTATCTGTGAGAGAAGATCAGAAGTTATCACATCAGCCCCAGAAATAGCCTGTGTCCGTCTAGAACCATAAGATCACAGAATATCCTGAGTTGGAAGGGACCCATAAGGAACATCGAGTCCAATGCCTGGCTCCACACAGGACCACCCAAAATTCAAACCCTATGGCTGAGAGTGTTGTCCAAATGCACCTTGAGCTCCAGCAGCTGGGGCCTGTGCCTACTGCCCTGAGGAGCCTGTTCCATGCCCACCGCCTTCTGGTGAAGGACCTTTTCCAAACACTCAGCCTGACCCTCCCGACACAGCTCCATGATGTTCCCTCAGGCCGGCATGATGGAAGAAGACACAGGCTCACAAGCTCTGTCCTTCCCTGCTCCCTTTCTCCCGATAGCGTGGAGAGCCCAGGTCAGCGCTCCAGGGACCTGACTTATTCTACTTAGAAAACTCACGGATGTTACCCAAGATTCCGTGGATGAAAGGTCTTGAGTAACAGCCACGGATCACCCAAGTCACATAAGGAGAAGGAGGTCAGGGAGCATTCTATGTGCCACAGGAGCATGTCGGCAAACACAGACCTGGGAGGTTTCTTATGAAACCAGTTTTATTTGTATTAGCAGATAAGAGCGCTGGAGGCCATGTGGAGATGGGGCATACATTCAAATGCGCACCACTCCATCACTGGAGTGACTTCAAGTGATTTTCTTTGCATGTGGGGAAAGTGGGCAGGTAGCAAACCTGGAGATGGCGGCTGCAAGCACTGGGTGCACGTGTGTTCCAGAAACGTGTCTCTAAATGTCACACAAGTTAACAAAGAGAAGGGTTGGACCTGTGGAAAGACCTGTGAAAGATACCCAGAAGTACATTCAGAGGGTTACAAAGAGACTGAGTGGGCTAGGTGGTGAGTAATGAAAATGTCACTCAATGAGATGAGATTTTTCAGTGCATGAAATACCTCTTCATATCGGGTGGAAATTTCCAGGTGTTTGGAACAGAAGTAGATCTAAACCACAGAAAACTCCTGCTTACTTACTAATCTGCTTCTAATTTACTGTCCTCTGTGAATTTCAATTTATACTGGTGCTGTCCTCTCGGATCATCAGCAAAGTTGTTAACGAAACTTGATCCTGACTCTTGTCCTACCCTGGTGGACACGCCTTGTTCAACGCAGCTTGCTCTTGTTTGGGATTAGTTACTGCATTTCAATGTGTTTTCAGTTTGCACAAACTGTGTTTCAGACCAACACATTTTTTTTATTCTAATTTCTTATTTCCTAAGACAAAGAAGCAGAATACATTAATCAAAACAAAAACACATGTTCATAAATGTGTGCTCCCTTCATCTTCTGGCTCTGTCATTCTCTAACGTTATACCTCTTCCCACCAAAAAAAAAAAAAGTTGGAAAAGAAGAAAAGTTTTCTGTGCCCATCATTCTTCAAGTCCAACTCTTGTCTCCTGGTAATTTTACTCAGCATCTGGCTTCTGCAGTTTCTCCCTGTTGACACTATCGTGTGGACAGAACCAAGCTCTAAACATTTCATCATGACTTTTTCTTAAATATTTGTTCTACGATATTTATAGGCTGGTGAGTGCCAGAATTATATTCTATCCTTTTCTGCTCTAAATCACCACCACATTTCCTTTCTGCCTCTCAGGACCACGTTGTCCAAAAATTTATAAAATAGCCACCTACGGATCAAAATGTTCATTAACTAATCCTTCCATTAACAACTGAGGATGAATACCAGAGGATGTCTGCAGCCTACACAGATTGATTTCTTAAATCTAAAATTTCCCAAAACACGTTTTTGGGAACTAAGGGGACGGGATTTTGAGGGGGGCTCTGAGTACGAGCCCCTTTGGTTTGCTCATAGTTTCACTTCCCTCCTTGCCTGCTTCCCTGCTACAACTTTGGCTATAAAAGCCCTTCTTACACTTTTCTATGAAATGCAACTAGTTTTGCTGCATGGCTCGCCGACCTCCTCCCAGCAATCCTGAACTGTCTCAAACCGCTCCTCCTTGGCCACCTTGGTTATTCTCCAGCCACAGGCAGACGTTCTTTCCACAGAGGGCTGTCAGCTGGAAATGTCACCATGCCCCAGCTACTCATTACTGGCCTTAGCTGGAAATGATGCTCTGCAACATTCTGTCAATGGAGAGTTCACCCCAGTGAGCGACGCTGCTTTGTGCTGCAGGGGCTGGAGCATCTGGAGGGTGGGGAGAAATGTCTGGAGGGGGGAGCACGTCCAGTGGCACAGCTGGATCCAGGAGCGCACATCTGTCCACGGCTCCCCATCCCTGAGGAGCCTCTCATGATCCAGCCTTGGCCAGCATTTATGGCCACTCTCCTGACCTTCAGCCAGGGGTAGAGCCTTACTTGGGATTTTCCAGCCTCGCTATTGCCTTTTACATGCCCTTCTTGCTGTTCCTTGCAAGAGAGGGAATGGAAGATTGGCTGGAGAAATATGAAAATCTCAGTGCAGTGTTGAAAGAGCAAGACAGCATGTGCCAGTAGTTTTTGAGAGGCTGAGGTGGTCCCTCAGCTCTACAGGCTAAGCTACCCAGTGTTGATGCTGTGACAAACCGTGCCAATTAGGTTCCATGATGTCCAATGATGGGCTCCTTTTCAAAGCATCATGCCATCCACTGGCACCAAAGAATGGGCAGCTCAAGCTCATGCAATAAAGCTGTAACCAGCTGTGATGGCTTCATCATCATCTGTGCTTGCTGTGCTCCAGGACACATAGGAATCAGTGCTTTCCAAAGGCTTCGTCAGCTCAAGCTGCCTCAGTGTGAGATGCTGATGAGGGCTGTTCCCAATGTAACGGGGAGGCTCCTGGCTGTGGGTCAGGTGTTCCTGTGTTGTTTTTGTTTTTACAACATACCTTGCTTCAGTGTTTCTGCATTCACCATCCAGATGCACGTCTGTAGAAGGGGGAAAAGAGTAGTTCAAGTGCTGATGTATTTTGGGGCTCCTGTCACATACATGCAGCCCACAGAAAGAGCAAACACCAGAAGGAACATCCCACTTTGCCTCACTCACCTTTGTGATTAACTGCAGAATCCATGATCATTTAGTATTAGGCTCCAGCTTTGCAAAGGGAAGCAATCAATACAATCACATGGGCACAAACATCATTGCTTTTCAAAGCCAATAGAGGTGACAATGCCAATCCATGTGCTGCCAATGTTGCCTTCCCATGGACTTTACCTTTTAGGTCCTTCCATTTCTCCAGCAAATGGATTTCTCTGAAAGCATCTCAGAAATAGGGAGTGATTTTCTTAAGACAAATATGTCATTTTGACAGCAAAGAGCTCAGTGGATCCTAGTGCAGGACGTGACAAAACTCACACAAAGCCCTTGAAGGTTTTACTGTTTTATCTGCTTATGATGGAGCTGAAGGAGACTAAGCAGGGAGAGAAGGGCAGGGACTTAGGGGATGCTGGGGCTGGCAGGGTCAAGCTAATCGTGCCCTGGCCTGTGTCTCCAGAGAAGAAGGTGGGGGAACAAACAGAAAATGCCACAAAAAGGATCCAAGGGATGGAACACGTCTCCTGTGAGAACAGGATGAGAGAGCTGGGGCTGTTCTGCCTGGAGAAGAGAAGGCTCCGGGGAGACCTGAGAGTGGCCTTTCAGCATCTGAAGGAGGGCTACAAGAAAAAAGAGGACAGACCCTTTAGCAGAATCTGTTGTGATAGGACAAGGGGAAATGGTTTTGAACTAAAAGAGGGGAGATTTAGACTGGACATAAGGAAGAAGCGTTTTACAGTAAGGATGGTGAGGCACTGGAACAGGGCAACCTGTTCCTCCAATCCCTGGAGACTTTCAAGGCAAGGCTGGATCAGGCTCTGGGCAACCTATCTAGCTGTGGATGTTCCTGTTCATCACAGGGGAGTTAGACCAGATGACCTTTAAATGTCCCTTCCAACTCAAAGGAATCTATGGTTCTATGACCCAGACAATAGCTGGGAAAAGGAAAATATTTAGACAGAACATTCCCCAGAAAAGCATTACATTTTCATTCTATCTCCAAAGACTTTCCCCTGCTACCCTGGGCAAGTCGCCAAGTTTATCTGTGAGTCACAGATAATGCCACCTCTTCCCGTAGCAGCGTGAGGGCACAAGGCAGAAGACTGCTAAAACCACACTGTGTGCACCTGCTGATCCAAATTTCTAAGCCTGCTTCTTTTTAGCACCATTCAGCAACATGTTCGCAGTTGATGTTTATTTGGGAAGAATTTCTTCGCAGCAAAAGCTATCTGAGTGGTGTTTTGACATCTGTCTCTCCTCCAAGAGGTTTGCATCTGAGATGCAGATGTGCCGGGTACGACAGAGTGAATTGTCGAAGTGGGTTCAGACCGAGCACGTTTGATGCATAGAGAACCTGATATACAGCACTGGTATTCTCATAGCTGTGACTACGCTGTTATTTGTACTGAAATTGCTGGTAAATTTTCATCTACTTGCACGATACTGAATTAAGGCCCACAGATGGCACTGAGCAGGAAGATGATTGGTGATTCTGCAAGCGCAAAACAAAGGTGGGTGGAAATGCATCTTGGGGACTGCCTTGCTAGCACTTCCAACGCCTTCTGAAGCTTTACCAGGAGGTGAAAACGTACCTGGCATTTTGCAGCTGTAAATATGGTCCTCCCAGCCACATACAGCACTTTAAGCTGCACAGATGCTACTTATCTTTGTGTTCTCCTGGAACAAAACCTCTCTTTATTTTTCTCACTTCCAAAATAAACTTCCTTTTCTGTACTCCCACAGAGAATCACCACTGGGAAGAAAAGCTGTGCAGAGTTTTCCATCCAGCAGATTGCCTCTCCACTCCTTCCACCCTGAGAACCTGAAAGCAGAGCAGGGCTACTGTTTACAGAAAAGCAGAGAGCATTTAGGAGCTTCCTTGTTTCTAAATACATCCATTTCTGATTGAAAGAAGCTGAGCTAGTCACACTGAAAGAGGTAATTAAAATGTAAACAGCATTGCTTTTAATTGCTAGAGCTAAAAATTGTCATTATTTATTTTAAAAGTCGAGGTGCATAAGAATATGTGTTCAATTGCAAAAAGGAGGAGGAGGTGAATTTTAAACGTGCTTTGGAGATGCTGCAGGCTGAGCTCTGGTGGGTTGTTTCCATGAGAAAATGCAGTGCATTATTTTCCTCTACAAGTCCTTTGCTGCTGTCACACAGTTTGATTTTTCTCTCTTTTAAAGCATCTGTTTGTTTGGCCTTTCTTTTTCAAAAACTTATTTTGCATCTTCTGCAATTCTCACTCATGGAGAAGTCTGGAAATCAGTCCAGAGCTTCATGATCAGTCATTACAGGATGTTTTTCTGTTCATGCTGGTAAATGGCTTGATTCTGCATAATTAGTTAAAGATGTGAAGTGCCGACTAAGTGCTAAGTAATGTTACATAAGTGTAATGTATGGCAGACACACTGCGCCACAAAAAGCATAATAGTATTTTGCACTTAACTAGCACCTTTTAACCCAGGTTGGCAGAACTCTTCACTATCACTGCTGGAGGCTGTCAGCACCCTAACAAATGAGATTATTGTTTTAATACGCATTTACAGCTGAGAAAACTGAGGCAATGAGCAGTTGAGTGCCTTGTGCCTCGGCAAGCCAGCAGCTGAGCAGTGCAGCAAAGCCAGGCATCATGGGAGCCACCACCAGCCCTGGTGATGGACAATCATATCATAGAATGATAGAATGATAGAATCACAGAATCACAGAATCATAGAGCCATAGAATGGCTTGGGTTGGACGGGACCTCAAGGATCATCAAGCTCCAACCCCCCTGCTACAGGCAGGGTTGCCAGCCACTAGATCACATACTAGATCAGATTGCCCAGGGCCCAATCCAACCTGGCCTTAAACACATACAGGGACACAGCATCCACAAACTCTCTGGGCAGCCTGTTACAGCACTTCACCATTTATTCTGTAAAAAAACTTCCCCATACATTTAATCTATATCTCCCTTCCTTCAGTTTAAAACCATTCCCCCTTGTCCTATCACTGTCTACTCATGTAAAAAGTTGATTTATCTCATGGTTATAAACTCCATTTAAATTTTGGAAGGCCATAATTTCCCCGCAGTCTTCTCTTTTGCAGGCTAAACAAGCCCAGTTCCTTCAGCCTGTCCTCATAGAGTGCTCAAGCCCTTGGATCATTTTCATGGCCCTCCTCTTGTCACTCTCCAACAGGTCCACACCTTTCCTGTGTTGGGGGGCCCAGATCTGGACACAGTACTCCAACTGGGGCATCATGAGGGCAGAATAGAGGGGGACAATCACCTCCTTGTCCCTGCTGGCCACCCCTCTTCTGATAGAACCCAGGATACCACTGGCCTTCCAGGCTGCAAGTGCACACTGCTGGCTCATGTTCAGTTTTTCATCCACCAGGATCCTAAGCCCTTCACAGCAGGGCTAGTCTCAAGGAGTTTTCTCCCAGCTTGTATACATATCTGGGATTACTTTGACCCAAGTGCAAAACCTTGTACTATGCTTTGTTGAACCTCATTAGTTTCACAAGGACCCACATTCAGAGTTTATCAAGGTCCCTTTGGATGGCATCCCTTTCTTCTGCTGTATCAACCGCACTGCTTAGTTTGGTGTCATCAGCAAACTTGCTGAGGGTACACTCAATCCCACCCCCTATGTCACTGATAAAGATGTTAAAGAATATCTATCCCAAGAAGGATCCCTGGGTGACACCACTCATTACAGGCCTCCATCTGGACATAGACCCATTGACCACAACTCTCTGACTATGACCTTCCAACCATTCCTTATCCACCAAACAGCCCACCCTTCAAATCTGTATCTCTCCAATTTAGAGATAAGGATATGGTGAAGAACCATGTCAGTGCTGAGCTCTGCTCTCTGGTAAAAGTGACAAAGCCCAAGGAAACAGCATGGAGTTGCATCAGGGGAAGGTCAGGCTGGGAGTTAGGAAAAGGTTCTTCACCAGAGGGCAGTGGGCATGGAACAGGTTCCCCAGGCTGGTGGTCATGGCACCAAGAGGCTGGGGCTCAAGGAGCATATGGATGATGCTTTCAGACATAAGGTTTAAACTTGTTTAAACTTGTTTATGTTTGTTTAGAATGACTGTTTACGAGGGTGGATAGTGATTGGAAAGGGGGAATGGTTTTAAACTAAAACATGGGAGGTTAAGGTTAGATATTAGGAGGAAGGTTTTCACACAGAGGGTGGTGATGCACTGGAACAGGTTGCCTAAGGAGGTTGTGGATACCCTATCCCTGGAGGCATTCAAAGCCAGGCTGGATGTGGCTCTGGGCAGCCTGGTCTGGTGGCTGGCACCCTGCACACAGCAGGGGGTTTGAAACTGGATGATCATTGTGGTCCTTTTCAACCCAGGCTATTCTATGATTCTATGAAATTTGGGTGGTCATGTGTGGAGCCGGGAGTTGGACTCAGTGATCCCTGTGGGTCCATTCCAACTCAGAATATTCTCTCATTCCATGTTTGAAGAGCAAGAAGAAGAGCATCTTCACCTCTCACTGCTGGCTTTATGTCATTGCAGTCCCATGGATATACACAGATCCAAGCTGCCCATTAACTTGAGGACTTTCCACCTGTCAAACCCGAGTGACCACAGAGTGAGCCAGCACAACTGGGTCTTGGTTCATAGAGTCATGGAACCATTAAGGTTGGAAAAGAGCTTCAAGACCATCTCGTCCAACTGTTCATCCACCATCAGTATATCCCCATTACACCATGTCCCTTAGTACAACATCTAAACATTTCCTGAATGTCTCCAGGAACTCAACCACCCCCCTTGGCAACCTGTTCCAGAGCTTGGCCACTCTTCTGATTAAGCCATGACAGGCCATTGCTCATCCGGCTTTGTGCCTAAGTTCACCATCCAGGAGCTAGAGCTTGCTACCTTGATGGGGTGCTCATCCAGACCCAGGCACGCTATCCTTGGAGGGCCTTGGGCTTGATGAGGGTAATTTCTGCTGCTCAGGCTTCCCTGCTCTGTCCCTTCTCCTACCGGTGAGTGAAGCTCTTGCAGCCTCTCCTTCCCTCTCCAAGGTATTTTTTTCTGCCCTTACATTGTTTGATTTTTTTTTTTTTTTAGCTGTGCCTTCTTTGGATTTTCAACATCCCCTAGAAATTTTGATTTCACATCATATTTGTATGTTTAACAAGAATAATTCCAAACTCCAAAAACAAACTGTGCCCTGACTGGCGTTACATAGCATTTGTGATAATTGGATTCTCAGAAAGCCAAGCACTTTCTGAGATTTAATGAGATTCAAACTTTAATTACTACGTCCCTTTCTCAGGCATGCAGTGGAAGCATGGAGGGAAATGACCATAATCAGGTCTTCAGCATGTTGCAAGAGGCGGCCTCAATAGATAGCACTTTGATCCCTTAATGAGGGGGCATTCTTGCCATGCACAGTTGGAAAGCCAGTTTCTCTTGCACCATGGCCTACATTTACATGCTTAGGATTTCAGCCACAAACCAATGCTCTCCCCTCGCAGAAGACTTCGGTGGTAGAAAGCCAGCAGAGATGGCTCCTGGAACTACCACACTGCAGGACAAGAGAGGGAGACAAGAATGTCCTGAGGGTTGGAGTGGACTTTAAGGTCTTGATGATGAGTGGTGACACAGAGTGATCCCTGGACAGGGTCAAGGGGCCCTGCAGGACTGGCGTGAGCTTAAAGCCCCTTGCATGGCTCTTCTCTTGCTCGCCACAAATACCAGGCAGATTTTGCCCGTAAGGCTTGATGACTCACTTGCTGGCTTTCTCACTTCCCCGCCTCCATCCTGGAGGATGCAGTGTTTTGCTGAGTGTTATCTGCACTGAGGTTGGTGGAGGCAGATGAATGCAGCGGTTTTTTGTCTGCAGAAAGAAGGCTTCAACAGAGGGATGGGGTCATTAACACTTCAACTTTATCCAGGAGGAATCAAGATATCACATGGCCATCTGAGAAGAGCTCTAAATTGTGATGTTCAGCCTGTGTGATGTTTAGATTCAAGCCAAATTAATTTTAGAAAAGCGCTGTGTTGAGACAGTGCATCAAATTCTTCACAAATGAGACGAAATATTGCCTCCACTGTATTCTCACAACCACTCATTTTGTAGACTGATAAAAAATCTCTCCATCTACATGTTTTTTATAGTCCTGTGGGTAAACATTCATTATTCCCTCATCCTTCAGACAGTCAGAGATTTATGTCACGTCCTGCCTTTTCCCTCACTGTATTTGGGACCAGAGTCAGCGTTGCCAGGTAAAAATTTCCATCGCTCTGCCTTCCATTTCCTGACCTCTTTCCCAAGAACCCAGCTATCTCCCTGGTTTTCCATCACTTATAAAAGGTCACCACTGTTGCTTCTTTTCCTCTTTCAACAATCTGGAAGACGTGCTATTCTTGCTTAACACATCCAATCATTTTCTTGGAATTATCTTTTCTTCATCTTTAGCTGTTTTTGCTTTGCTGTGTACTCTAGATGCCTACACAGGGAGACGTGACTGCTTCTTGCAGGCAGCACGGGAAGCCAAGGTCTAAGCGGGCAGGAGATGTGGGTGGCTTGAATCATTCTTGACATGACACCCATCCCAGCAGTCTTTGTGAGCAGGCTTGGCACCTCCAGTCCACCCATGCCCAAGACCTCAATTGGTTCCTGAAGTTACCCAGACACTTTCTAAGCTGTGCATTTTGTGGCTATCCCCTTTGGCCTGGCCCAGATGATTTCAAGCAGAAGACATATACACCTCCTGGCTCTCATACTCCAGAGATACACCTGTCTCTCTAATACTTCCCAGGCTGGCATTTGGCAAACCTTTCACCTCCCTGAAACTGCTCTGTAGTATCAATCAGTGTTCTGTTGTTATTTTTCACTCCACCACCTTTCCTTTTCCCTTGCAAATCTGTCTTGACTCATACTTTTTGCTTACTTTATCCTTTTCCATTTCCACAAGTAGTTATTTTTCTTCTTGGAGCTGCATATTCCTGGGGAAGGGCAGGGATGCAAGCCGGTTGTTGTAAGCGCTCCAAAAACACACAGGGGAGTTGCGAACCATGAGCAAAGACCTTGCTGGGATACATGCAGGTTATCCAACATGCTCTTAGGCTCCTTCCATTTTGAGGACTGCAATGCTTCTTTTGACAAAAAGGGAACTTGCCTTCCTCCAGCACACAGAGTGGATTCTATCTGGATTGGGTAATTTGAGGTGCCCATGCTGAAGGACATGGTGACTTCGGTCACTCTTCTGTCCCTCTTCTCCTCATTCTCAGCTATGTGGAGAGGTCCCTAAGCCCCTCAGTCAGTCTATGCATGTGGCAGCAGGTTGGCAAAGTAGCAGGGATAGCACTCAGGCAGCCCACAAGCCTCTGAGCTCTGGCTGCCAAATCCACATGGATGACTGCTCATAAGCATGAATCTATCCCAAGCCTTCAGCAGTCACAGGGCTTTTGTCTCCCTCCTCTTCCCAAGAAGCAGATTGCAAAATCACCAAGCCACAGAAACAAGCAGCATCTGAATGGGCTCAGGAACCAGTCCATGCCCATATGCGGCTCCTGGGAAACAGCTTCCTATGGAGCGGGAGAAGCTGAGCGTGCTGAGAAGTGAAGCCACCTGCTGAGTATGTAGCTATCCTGTTTTCCCAGAGAACAGAAATGCTTCTCTGTAACATGCTGATAACTCCTGGATCTATTGGGGAAAAAAAAAAGCCACCTCTCAACATCAGTAGTTGCATCTTACTCCTGGATCTCCATGGCCCTTCTACTGTAAGAGCATTAGCAACCTTGCCCCATCTCAACTCTCCCTACACCATTTCTCCCAGCCTGCCAGCCTTCTGGCTCCAAAAGCATCACTCCTTGCTCCCATACGTGCAGACCCAGTGAAGATGGCACAGGAACAGCTGAGATGGCGCCATCCTTTGTGTCACCCTTCAGCAAACAGCTGCTATCTCCCATCCTCTCATGGTAACCCTTAAGGTCAGGCTCTGGACAGGACAGATGAGGCCCTTTGGGTGGATTTACTGCTGGAGCAACATCTGGAGAAGAAAAATGCAACTTGAGATCTCCTTAAATGCCCTGTCTTGACAGATGATGCTTATTCTTTCATCAAATATTATTTTTTGGTTTGGAAAATTCATCCCTGTTCACGGAAGCAGTGAGTCCTGCTTATTTTCCACTTGACACTGAGCATTGAAGAGGGTCTTAAGTAGAACATCCAGCCATGGCTGGGAGGTGATCGTGATAAATATGTACATCCTTCCCCAAGCCCTACCCTTCCCATAACTGCTGCCAGTGTTTCCACCTACTTAGTACAAATACAGGAACAGACACAACAGGAAGTGGTTCTCTAGGATAAAACAGGCTTTTGAGGACTTCAGAAGCTGAGACTGGGCACAAACTCTCCCTGGGGAGCACTGGGATGGGGCCCGGCATTCGGCATGTGCCCGTTTCATGGCAAGTGACTCATCACAGCAGTGTGTCTGCTGATTTTCATATCATCAGGAATGGCAAACAAAAGGATGCTCTGATTTCCCAGGGGTCAAATATCACTCCTGATGGAAAGCTTGCAAAGATGTAGGAATGCAAATGGTGGAGAGGATTGATTCCACACCATCTATGTTTCTTCCCTTTATCCTCCCACCTGAAGAGACACCTGTGCAGGGTGCAGAGCTGCTGAGATGGTCTGCGGCTGGCTTACTGATACTGGGAAGAGGAAAAGGGAGCTAGCATCTTCTCCATGTGGCCTGTGGCTGGTCACTTGACAGGAAACAGGGAGAGTCCAGCAACCTCTCTGAAAAAGACATCTTTTTGCATAGATCAAAGCATAGGACTATTTCCAGGGTGAGAAAATAAATAGAAAGCGTGAGATATGTTAGCTCATTTAGAAAAGAGGCAGAAGGAGAATGTGCTTCTCAGGCATGGCCAGAAAGCCAAGGAGTTGGGCTCACAGAGGTGGAATGACAGATCACAGCAACATTTCCACGACTGCTCAGAGACAGAGATGAGGGTTTAATTATTCTCAGATACAACAGAAAGAGGTTAAAAACATTTGTTTGTGAATCCAGAGAATAATTAAGAGTGAGTCACGGAAAGTGTTGTTCCAGCTATGGTAAAAACAAGCCAGCGCTGAAGGGTCTGCTGGTCATTTGAAAGCATCGAGAGCTTCAGCCCAAGATTCCTTTCTTAATTGCACCACTTTTGGGCACTTGCTTTAAATTAAGCGGACTGGAGCACAAGGGAGCTAATGCAGTGCTCTGAAAGGCAAACTATTAAGCAAAGTGTCTCTTAGATGTTTAACTTCAAGGAGGCACAATTGAAATCTCATCAATTATGATCAACGGACATGAGAAGGGTTTAAAGTTCATCCGTAACGTAATTTGCAGAATAACAGAAATTAAAGATGCAAAATCTCTTTTAGGTTGAGTCTACTTCAGTCCCCAGAGAGAGCTAGATGTGTTTCTGAATCATGCTTCCCACAGTGCTGCATGCATGCAACAAATGCAACACAAGAAAACTTTCCCCGATGCACATTTATGACTCAGAGGATGTTGCTATTGAATAATTAAGCTTACAGACACGAGTCCTTTCTGTGCTGCCCCAGGCATGTTCCCTGCCTTTGTCATCATTTTCAGTTTTCTCTTTCCAAAGCACACCAAGCTACTCTCACAGCTCTTCTCCTGGATTGCAAACAGCTCTCTGCTGTCCCTGGCATCCTCCTCCCTGAAACTTTTCGCCCAAGTCCCCTGCCCTCAGCAGTCAATGTGAACAATGAGCTTAAGGGAAGACCGTGACATTCCCAACTGAAAAACAAGATTGAGTCCTTCACTTCCCACTGTGCTGCTGACAGTAATACTACTTAGCACTCTTACCCTATGACGCATTACCCAAACATTAGCTAATTATCCTGCCTGACTCCTTAGAAAGTAGGCAATTAAGCAGTTAGCTCCACTCTCCAGATAGGGAAACCTGGGCAGAAAACGTGGTTAACAGGGGAAAGGCCAACCCTATAGTGTAGGATGGTGAGTATCCCTGCAGACCAGGGGAGGGATGTCAAGCATGGTGCTTATCTTGCTTATCTCAGTTGCTTGCAATACTGATGAGCTTCTTCTAGAGTGGGCATAAGAACAGCAACATCTTGGTACAGGGATTCATCCTCACCAAAACCGTGTCCCATTGTGGAAGGCTGGAATATTCTAGAAGAAGCACCCAAGGAGTCCACTTTCTCCATACTGCTGAAGGCAAGAGGAGGATCCTCGTTGGTACAGGTGCCCCGAGCAGGTTGTGCAAGTCCTCTCCAAACCATATACAGCAAAGTTGCTGAGATCAGTGCTTGAGAACTCCTGAATCCTGGAAATACTCAGCTGGTGTCATTGCAGCTGACTTTGAGGAACATTTTGGAGCACCCAATGCCAGAGCACCACAACTCCCACAGCGCAAAAAGCAGGCTACAAACTCTGTCCCTCCACACAGCTGGAGACGTGTTCTCTACCAGCCATGAATTGCGGCTATGTTTGGAGGGATACAGATGCTGAAACAAACTATTTTTAATGCAGAGAGTTGATGTTTAACAGAGAGGTCTTTAGAATAAAGCAGCAGAAGGAGTCCAAGCCTAATAACAAGAGCTCTAGCCATTGTGACTAACTACTCCATAAAATGTGTAATTACAGCACTATAGCAACTATTGAATTCCAAGGCACATTTTGCATCTGAAACATAGGACGAAGCATCCTCCCTGGGTGATTCAGAGCAATAATCACAATGCCCAAGCGCTTCACTTGGAAGGAGGAGAAGCACTGAAGCACGAGATGAGCAGAGTGCAATGGCTGTGCAAGCATGTCACTGTGAGAGCACTGTGCACAGGATGCATGCACCTGCCAGAGGAAGAATAAGTATTTTAAATTAATTTTAGCTGGGATTATCTCATCTGCTTCCTAAGAGCGCTCGCTGCCTTTGTGGAGGGGAGCACAATGTCGGCTGCATCACACCAGAGTCGACAACACAGCGGTGACATTTGAGAGGTGCCTTTTACTGAAGCTCACTGAATGCCCACCTAAGCAGCTCTTCCTGCCCTCGAGCACCTTATTTCAGTTCGTGCAGGGCTGAGTGCACAAGGGCACCAAGATCCTCTTTCCCCACTGCAGTTCAGAGCCACTCACATCCCCTTAAATGGCACTTCCTGGCTCAGATACCCTCTCCTCCATTGTCTGGGGCATGTTTGCAGCTGGAGACTGATGAATGAAGCTGAGTTACTGACCTTGATGTAAAAAAAACCAAAAAAACAAAAAAACAAAAACATCATAGAAGTGTGTTTGTGCTTTGTAAAACAAGCCTTTTAAAGCTGGCATTTATGCAAAGAAAAATGCCAATATGCATATGGAAGCTCTGGTATTTAAGGCCCTTTTCAACCTTCCAGATTGCCAGCAAGCTTTCACTGATTCAAGCCTTTAACCAATGAACAGGTGCTCTAAGAGCTGGTGAAGAGTTCTTAGACAGGTATTTAAGTGAATGGCCTAGGAGCAGATGCTTGGATCAGAGTCTACACAACTAGACCTATTTTCTTATGCTGAAAGAAGTACTGTTTCACTGTGCTATAAGGAGGTACAGATGATCCCTTGCTCCAAATGGATGAGAGCAAGGGACAAATTACATAACCTGTCTTTGAGGCCTGCTCTCACCCCTCTTTTTATACAGAAATTCATTCAGGCTCTGCAGAAAATGCATTTCAAACAGCTTCACCACAATTTTTTCCCCATTCACGTTAACAAAATGAGATAATAATTAGTGAGGCCACTTTGGGGAATTTTTTGGAATTGCTCTGGTCCTGCTCTGGTCCATAGGCTAATGGTGTTTTTCTTTGAAGACCCTATGGGAGGTCTTGGAAGATACTCTCCAGCTGGAGCGTTGTGTAGGCAGGCAGGTTTATTTCCCCAGCACAGAGCACTGAGTTAAAGCCAGGGCTTCATTTTGCAGAGGGAGCTCACTTAGGTGAGCAAGCATTGCCAAAATCTGTTGTGACAATACCCGATCAAGCCAGTGCTCTGATTCTGCTCAGAAAACAATAGGCGTTTACACAACTACAACCCACTGGAGGTTTTTGACTTGCTGAGCAACAAGACCCCAAATGTTATAGCTCTGCCTCATGTCCTTGGCTCTGTCCTGCTTTGGAAGAGAACATGCTGTGGCCTGCACTGCCAATGCTATTTCCTCTCACTTGTCTTTAAAGGTCTCTTTTTCCAACAGCTGATCGGCTCTGCAGCTCCGGAGTGTACGTGAGATCCGGCTGGCCCACGGTCTAGCTGGTATGGCTGCGTGCCATGTTGTTGTTTGTATTGCTTTCATTTTTTTGGCGTTACTTGGCTCTTCCAGGCAACTTGTTTTCATCCTGAACTATGTGCTCATTACATATCCAAACACCCACGCAGGTTTTGCATGAGGAAACTCGAAACACACGCGCAGCAGAGAAGCAAATTTGCAAAGGGGGCAATGAGGTATTTGTCTCAAGGCAGACACAAACAATTGTCAGATCCCTGAGCTGTCCGTGGTTGGATTTCAGACCTACTGATGACAAGCGTGTTAACACTGTGTGCGCATTCTCCTGGCAGAGAGATGTAGGGGACATCTCCTGTGGTCACCTTCAACAACCCCAGCTACCATTCCTGGCACACATTCAGGGACCTCCTACCTGTGCCCCAAAAGTTGAAGGGACCCATTTTTGCTGCTCTGCTCCCCTTCATGGCCCCATCTCCACTCCAGCCAACTGCTGCCTGCAGTGATTTACCAGCCCCCAGCCAGCTCAGGTCCTGAAGATACCTAAATGCACTGCAGGATTTCAGCAGGGTCCTAAGAGATGGGGATAGAAACATGCCTGCTTGGCATGATGGTTGTGTCATAAGTGTCCTCTTTTTGGGTTCCTCCACAGAGCAGAGGGTCTGAGTGACTGCTAGAGGTGGTACAGGGCAGCATCAGTGCCACTGGACCGCCCAGTTGCACAGATCCAATGTTGTATTAACACAGTAAACTCTCAGAGCTTAGCAGAGCAGGGCTCTGATACTCAAGTTTTCCGAGTCTCTCCCATTTTTACAGTCCCACCGTTGCTGCAGTTGAGCTCCAACAGACGTAGTGAGCTCAGCTGGAGGCTTGCAGGCTGTCCTAATCTGCGGCACGCCGCACTCCTCCCTGCTGTGCCAGGCCCGCTCTGAGCGTGGAAAAACCCTCTCCCAGCTACCGCCAGGATCTGTGCAGTGCTAGAGAGGCTGAGTCCAAGAAGCTGAGAGACTTGGTTTGTAGCTTGGGATTGCTCTGCTTTCTCGCATCCTTCCCTGCTTCCTGTGCTGCAGATGAATAAAGATTTTCCAGGGCTGTCAGTACTGCATATTTCACCAGCGTTTGCTTCTTTAGGTCCAAATTGTGCTAAAAATAAGCTGGCTTGGCGTTCACATCTTGATTCAAGTGGTAACAGGACACCGGGCAGAGAAACTCCTGGGGCTATGTGCTCTGTGCAGCAGCAAGTAGCGAGCTGATGGCGTTCCCTCTGCCTCCTCCCTACTGCTGGCATGGAGCTGGCACTCTCTGCTCATTGCAATCTCCAAAATTTCATATTTAGAAGTTAAAGTTTTATATGGCATCGCTCCTCTCTGGCTGCTTGTTAGTGAGGCTCCAAATGCCAAGGTAGAATATTTTCTCCTGGAGGAAGGCATATATTATTAGTAAGATCCTCAGTAAACTATTTCCTTTAATATTCTTGTGGTAAATTGCAGGGAAAAAAATAAAAAAAAAATAAAGGCTTTGGGTAAGTGAAATTTTAAATGCCACGTTAAGACCTCAGACTTCAAAAAACCTCATTCGTGCAGCAGCAAAGGTAGAGCTGTGGAAGTTGGTACCTTGCATGCAAGTTTTTGCTGCACTGCTGCAGTAGAAGCACCATTCCCTCAGGTCCTGAAAAAGGGTCTTGAGACAAGGCGTTTGCTGCTCCCCCTCACTTTTGAGATCCTCAGCTGACATTCAGCCTCCAAGGCTGCTGCAAGAATGTTTCATCCGCAGCCAGATTTTGTTGCAGCATTCTCACTTGCTTTCCTAAAATAAATGGCGAAAAAAAATTATCCTTGTGTTAATTTAATCTAGCCAGGCATTTTGCTGTCCTGACTGATAATATCTCTCCAATCTGTCACTTTCAACTGACAGCTGTTTATTTGTTGTCGCCTTACTGGTGTTTTTCTTGTTACTTTAGTTTTGTTTTTGTCCCTGGTCTTGAAATATCTCTTCTTATTTCTCAAGCATCCCCAAACTGCTCCAGGGATTCCTCAAGTCTTCCCTTCACTTTGGTGGGGGTTCTGGGTGAAACAATTTAATTTCTACCAAAAGAAAAAAGAAAAAAAAAGCATACAGTAACCTCAGTCCAAGAAACACATCAATAAATCCCCAATTTACATTCTTGGAAATTACATGGGTGTTTGGGATTTCAGGTCCATTCACGTAGCAGGAAAAAGCACCGAAAAGCATCATGGCATGAAACAGAGATCACAACGTGAGCATCCCTCTAAACCAGAGACAGCAATGTAAACCTGAAGAGGTCTTGGCACTGCTGGAGAACTATTCAGCAGCAGTGACAGCAACAGATGAAGTGATTAAATACAGTAGAATTCACAAGGAAGAAAAAAAAAAGAAAGAAGTTATTAAATATGAAAATGTACAAGACATGGGAAACCACCTGGGTTCCTTCCCACAGTCTGGACCCCCAGGTAACCTTTCCATGGAGCAATCAGATGAGCTGTGGTATAGACCAGAAAAGAGACAATAACCCAAAAAAAGAAGCCCAATAACCTCAATAATTATAGTACCCTCCGTTCAATTTCCAGTTGCTTGCAAATTGTTGGTCAAGCATTAAGTCTGGGCAACACTCGATTAGCTCGTTTTCATTTCACTCATTACTTACTCTTGTTTATATATTTACAGTTATTTACGGTGACTTCGATTGCTCCAATTCCTTTTTTGGAAAACAACAACAACAGAAGCATGTTGAAATTGACAGAACTGTCAAAACAAGCTGCTTCTGATACTTACAAAGTACAGAGCTACGTGGTGAAACACAAATAATAAAACGGAGTAAGAGAAAAGAACTGCACTACTCACAACAGGGATCAGCGCAGGAGCTGGACGAGGTCACATCATGCTGGGGTTTTGCTACAGCCCCTCCCCCACGCAGCTCATGGAGCATCCCCTTGACCCTACAACCCACTGCAGCCCCTCAGGGCATCCCCCTACAGCCCCATGGGATGGATCCCACAGCCCCCATACAGCCTTGCAGACACAAACTACGTCCTACCCCGAGCTCCACGGTGTCCACTGCTGCAGCCCCACAGGGCAGCCCCTTACACTCGTAGCCCACTACAGCCCCACACCACTACGACCCCAAATTACATCCCACTTCAGGTCCTACAGCCCCAACGCTCCCCTACAGCCCCACAGGGCGTCCTCCTGCAGCTCACTACGGACCAATGGGGCACCCAAAACACACCTTTAAAGCCCCAAATTACACCTCAGAGCCCACACGCCCCTCAAAGCTCCACAAGCCCACTGTAGCCCCCCACAAAGCCACACCCTATAGACCACCACAGCACCCACACAACCCCGCAGCTACAAATTACACCCCACCCCAAGCCCTACAGCTCCTAATAACCCACCACAGCCCCCAGAGACCCACCACAACCCTCAACGATCTACCAAGTTCCCCTCACAGTCCAACACAGCACTGCCCACCTCAAGCGCCCCACAGCCCCTACCCCGCCGCCCGCGCGGCCCCTTTAAGAGCTCGGCCCCGCCCCTCCCGCGGTCGCTGCCGGGGCCGCGGCGGCCGCTGCTGACAACAAGATGGCGGCGGCGGGGCCGGCGGGCCCTGAGAGCCGGGTGCTGGGTTACACCTTGCACCGCTGGAGCAGCTTCTCCTCCACCTACTTGCCTGAGTGAGTCCGGTCTCGTGCTGAGTGTCCTGACGGGGCCATGTGGGGGTAGGGGGAGAAGGCGGGAAGTATCGCGGAATGAGTGTTGGGCCTGGTTGGGAGGGTGAGGCGGGCTAGGCCCGGTGTAGGCCTGGTGTGAGGGGCTGTGGGAGAAGGTTGGGAAGGGGGATCTGAGGGGCTGAGGGGAGGGATGGGGGGTTTTTGAGGGCGAGGTGTGTGGGGGTGTGGTGGTCAGAGTGTTTTGGGGAGGATGTCTGGGAGCGTGATGATAAGAGAGCTTGGGCGGGTGCTGTGGTTGCAAGAGGGGGTTAAGTTTGGGGATCTTAGAATGGAGATCGGTTTGGGAGTGGGTTTGTGCTAATAGGGTGAGTGATCAGCTTTTAAGGACTACGTGTGTAGAAGTTTAGAACTGGGGGATCTGGAATGGGGAAGATGGTTGTGAGTGTGGGGGAAATGTGTGCATGTGAGGAGAGCAGTCACTTATGGGGGAATGTGCCCTTGGGAGGGCACAGCAGTTTTGAGAAGCTCTATGTGGAGGGGGTGGTGGCCCAGAGGTTTTAGGGGGGGTGTGTATGGAGGTGTTGTAGTTTAGAGGTTCTGGGGAGGCTGTGTATGGAGGGATGGTGGCCTGGAGGTTTTGGGGGTTGGGGGGGGGGGGGTGGCTGGGTATGGAGGCATTGTGGTCCTAAGGTTTTGGTGGACTGCATGTATGGGAATGGTGGTCCTAAGGTTTTTGGGGGGCTGCATGAGTGTGGGTGTAGTGGCCTAAAGGTTTTGGGGGCAGAGGTGCTGTGTGTGTGGGGAGAGGTGCTCATCAGCATTCAGGAGTGCTGCGTGTGTGGGAATGAGGTGGCTAGTACTGGAGAGACTGCATGTGAGGGGGAACAGTGATTCAAAGGCTGTATGGTGATGGATTCTCAGCAGTATTGGGAGGCTGTGTGGATGAAAATGTATGTTTATTTGGGGAGATGGGTGAGTATGTGGGGAAGGATTTCCATTAACCCATAGGTATTGGGGGGATGCATCTGTGGGAAGGATGGTCAGGTTTTGGGGGTTTGTGGGGAGGGGTACTCAGCAGGGTTTGGGGGGGGCTGTTTGTGTGGGAGGGGGTGCTTATCATGCTTGAGGATGTCCAGAGGGGCTGAGGTTAGTCTGAGGAAGAGTATTGGTCAGAAGCTTTGGGAGACTGTGTATGTGGGAGGAGATAGTCAGTAGGGTTTGGGGGGGTTATGTGTGGGAGTGGTGCTCAGTGTGTCTTAGGAGTGTCCTGTGGGCTGGAGGAGTGGTGAGCAGTTCAGAGTTTTAGGAGCAGCAGGTGGTCAACAGATTTAGGGGGGCTGTGTGTATGGTGGGGGGTCAGCCAGGTGGGGAAAGGTGTGAGCACCTGCCCTGGGGGGTATACGGGGAGCTGTTGATGCGCGTGCAGGTCTGGTGAGATGCTGAACTTGTTTGGAGCAGGTAGGAGAGATGCATTGAGCCACCAGTCTTTGTGGAGGCTGAGGGGAGCAATCATCTGCTATGGGTGAGGGAGATGGCCTGGGAAGGAGATGCAGCCTTTCCCCCCAGTTTTGGGCTCAGCATCATGCAGTGAAAAGACTGGTCACCAGGATGCAGGGAGAAGGATAAGTCAACTCCCTCTGCACAAGCACTGTCCTGCAGGTTTGGGGCATATCATGTGCCTGTGGCAATGTGTTTCTTGGCAGCCTGGCTTCCTCTTCTGCCCCTGACCCCTGAAAGCATGTTGGCTGGCAGTATAGTAAACGCTGTACAGTGGTCACCCATGATTTATGTGTGGTTTTGGGGGAAGGGGGTCACCTGGTGCCAGCTTGTTTCGATTTGTTTTGACTTTGAGCTCCGCAAGCAAGCAGCTATGTTTTAAATAATCAGGTTGTGCTAGAAGTGAAGTTTGTAACAAATATGTGGTCTTGTATGTATTTTTTTCACCATCCTGTCATGTGAGCTCCTGTGCTGGAGGACAGCTAGGAGTACTTTGTTTGGACACCTCAGTCATGCAAGCTTAGAGTTTTGTATAATGATTGATGGCCCTGGATTTAACAATCTCTGATTAAAGTAACTTTGTCAACCAGTCTCAACAAGTGACGACTGCTATATTTGTTAATTGTTAGTTTTCGTGGATTATCTCTACTTGCTAAAATGAGGTCAAACTTTAACAAAAGTTTTTCTGACTAAACTTGCAGTGGTTGTGTCTTTAAGTACATTTGCTTGCTTAGATATTACAAAAACAGGATTTTTTTTCTGATTATCTTTTGTAATAGTTAAGTAACTCATTTGTCTTTTTTCCCCTTAAAAAGACTGTAAGGCATTTTTTCAGGTCCGTGATTGTACTTGTTATAAATTGTTGGCCCCTGAATGGAAGGGTGACAGTCCATTATTGATCTCTCTGATGCAATATAAAAAGATAATACTCTTTCTCCTTGATATTCCTTTCCAAGGCTCCCATTAGGTTTTGGTTTTTTTTTTTGTTGCAGACTCTTATTAGGAATTAATGTTCATGTGGCCTCTTCAGTGCTGCCCAAAGTCCTTAATGTCATTGCAATCTGTGATACAATTCTGTTTCCTTTAATAGGGCTCGTGTTTTACAAATGCATGACCTTGCATTTGGCTGTTTTTTAAGACAGTGTTCAAGTGTCCTTATCGTTAAAAATAGTTGGAGTGGCTTTTGAGCATTGTTCAGCAATGGGGTTATGGACCTTGGTATGAGCTGCGCTGGTCCTTATGCTTGGGTGCTACCTTCTCATCAGCACTGACAATACCAGGCAAAGGGTTGTGGTGAAAATGGCCCTTAGGAAAGCTTTTTTTTTTTTCTGTCTGCTAATGTTTGATTCCCATGTTCTGGGAGGGAGTTTAAATGTGATCTCAAATGGAAAGAGAAGGCTTTGACCTGTGACTGAAGATAAGATTCTCAGAAGATGAAAACTTATGAAGAAAATCATACAGGAGAGTGGATATTTGGAGACAGAGTGAAGATGGAGAACTTAAAAATTGATGGTAGGGGAACACAATGTACTGTAGGAGAAATGTGCAGACAAAGCTGAAAATGGTTGTCTTGTTTAACACGCAGATCAGAATTGTGCCATTCAGGAAGGATATTGGGAGTCCTAGTTAGACCCTAGTTGAAATAAGTTTGAAAGCATAGCTAAGAAGAAACCATTTTAACTTTGAAATAGAAGAGTCTTCAGCCATAGTCTGTGTAGGAATACCTCATTACATTGCTTGTAATTGGGAGGATGTTTACTGCTGCTGTGGCATTGAGAGTAAAGTGCTTGTGGAAGGGAAACAAAGTAGATTACCCATGTTCCATGTCGGCTGAGTATGATATAAACATGCTTCTTAAATAGTTGTATGGTTTTAAGCGTAAAAACGGAAGGTATGAAGTATGACATTTTTGTCACCACTTCCCAGGGACAAGCTCTGTCTATGGCTTACATTGCATCTGCTTATCAGATACTGAACTGATACAGAAACTTGTCAGAACACTGAAATCACTTAACTGTTCTTTTTTTTATTAAGAAAGAAAAAGGAAAAGGTGATTTTTTTTTTTAGAGACTTTTCTATCCTATTCCAGGATCAGTAGCCTATTGGAAAGTACCACTTTTCTTTAGGGTGCAGAAAGTTTATTTCAGTAAATAGTAACTTCATTTTTGTTGTGTTGGTGGTTCAGCACTTACCAGTCCCTTAGTACCAAAGTTTGGTTGTGTTGCCAGTGCAGTGTTCATCGTGCATTTGCAAAGACCTTTCCAAGTGTCAAATGAGAATTGTCCTTCTCGAATCTGCAAAAGAATGGTTTTAATTTTCTTTTTCAAGCTGCTGGAGTGTTCGTTGCTCTGTTGGAAATTCAATTTCCAGCAGCTATACTGACATGGAAATTTCTTCAGATCTCGCTGGGTGGAACTGAAAGAGTTGGTCTGGTGTCTAGTTCAGTCTGCATCTTGGAGCAAGTTGTGCCTTTAGGAAGAAAACTGGTTCAAGAGCAATTTTGTCCTTGCAGTATCTGGTATTTCCAGAGACACTGGTCTTCTGCTGAGAGGCTTCAGCTTGTTGAAAATGTTCAACTCAGCAAGTTGGGTGTGACTTGCTCATCAGACCCTTCCTTGTCTCCTTGCAGTTTGTCCTGGAAGGAGTGGAGCCACAGAATCATAGAATTGCCTGGGTTGAAAAGGACCACAATGATCATCTAGTTTCAGTGCCCCTGCTGCCAGCCACCAGACCAGGCTGCCCAGAGCCACATCCAGCGTGGCCTTGAATGCCTCTAGGGCTGGGGCACCCACAACCTCCTTGGACAACCTGTTTCAGTGTGTCACCACCTTCCGAGTGAAAAACTTCTTCCTAATATCTAACCTGAACCATATGGGGTGCTTCCCAGTGTCTCACTAGGGACCGCATAAAGGCTTCCCCACCACTGGTGTTGATAACACACGAACAGTGGCATTGAGTACTGGGTGTAGTTTGACATGGGCAGAGGGAGACCTGGACTATTTTCCTCTTCCTCCTCTGGCTTTCTGCAGAAAGTGACGAGCTTAGTTGCTTTTTTTTTTTTTTGGACAGGGATGATTTAAACTATGTATAGAAGGTAATATGAGCCCTATTCAATCAAAAGCTATTTCTTTGTTTTCAGAGAAAAGCACCTTATCCTGATGTTTTTAGTACTGTTTTGTGTACTTGTTCTGCTTTAAGCTTCCTGTTATGGTGAATAAGGGGTGTATATTACTGTGCTCTCCTCAATGGCAATTACATGCCCTTCTCTACTGGAAAGTGCCTTATTACTGTACCCTAGGACTGTGGCTGCATCAGATTCCTGACTCATGATGTACTGTAGTTGGCAAATATCCTCAGGTCCTTCTGGCACTTTTAAACTGGGATTTCAGCAGTGTGGCTTCTAACAAGAAGTATTTTTTAACCTCTTTTTCTTTTACTCTGTTATGCTACTTGTGCGCCTTGGGTAGGAAGCTTTGTGCCATTCTTGTTGCTCAGGTCTTCCTGCACAATACCTCTTCAGAAGCATCACATTCTTGTGCTATTAAGAATATAAGAACAGTTTATAAGCTGGTGATTAAATTTCATCAGCAGCCTCCTTCTAATTGGTAGTCACTTCTTCATTGCAACCCCTTGTTATTTATTTGTTTGTTATTTAGTGATAGGACAAGGGGGAATGGTTTTAAACTGAGACAGGGGAGGTTTAGGTTAGATATTAGAAGGAAGTTTTTCACTCAGAGGGTGGTGAGACACTGAAACAGGTTGCCCAAGGAGGTTGTGGATGCCCCATCCCTGGAGGCATTCAAGGTGAGGCTGGATGTGGCTCTGGGCAGCCTGGTCTGGTGGTTGGAGACCCTGCACATAGCAGGGGGGTTCAAACTGGATGATCATTGTGGTCCTTTTCAACCCAGGCCATTCTATGATTTCAGTATGAACTTCAGTTATTGCAGTAATCCCTGTCTTTTCCAGTTTGACAGTGGCACTACATCAAGCTCTGAAGTCTGGATTTCTCTATTATTTCTTCCCTAAAAATCTTATTGGAACAAGAAAGTTCCAGCTGATTTGTTACAATATACTTAGAGTAATCATTTCTTTTTTTGCCAGCTTCCTGTGTTTCCATTGAACCAGGCAAAGTGAAGTAAAAGATACTTGGATAGTAAAGTACAGGTGACCGGTAGCCTCCCAAGCTAAGAATACTTTTTAACTAACGGTATGACAGTAGTTCCTGCTCAGTCTAACCAACCATCTACTGTTGTCTTGTCTTTACTCTGAAACAAAGATGTACTGTACAAATTTAAGGGATTCCAGAGCATTAGTAAGAAGTACTGAGAGTGTGCATAGCAAACTTTTTGGGTGAAGTCTTCAAAGATTTTGAAACAAAAAATCAAACCCTTCTTCTGAAAATACTCTGGATTCCAACAACCCTGTTCTTTGTGATTTCTGTAACAAGAAAAAAACATGTATTCGTGGCTAGTGAAACATGATTTCAAGTTTCTCCTACCACATGAAACTGATGATTCAGAATCTGTATCTTTTAGGTTCATAAATCTTGTTATAGATGCATCTAAGTCTTGAAGGATCTCACCCTTGAATTAAGGTCAGTCATGACTAACAAGAAGGTTTGCTTTCCCTATTCTGTTTGCTGCTCACCGAGCTGTTTCCATAACTAGCTGAAGACATCTTCTGTTGAGGTCTCACCAGTTAAAAACTGTCTAAATAGCAGACAAGCAAAATGTGCTTTAGAGCTTTTCTAGCAGGATGAACTGGGCTAATCATCCATACAATGGAAACTGTAATGATACTGCTTGTTTCCCTGGTTTCTTAAATAACTTTGGCTGTGCAGCAGTGATGACTTCCACTTTAGCTGTAGGACCACAACTTTTTTTTTCCACAAATGTCATGGTTTTATTATTTTTAGTTATCGGTATTCCACATCATAACATCATGCAGTGTACTGGGAGTTAAAGAGCAAATGCTCTAGTTCCGGGTACTTCTTCGGAAGAGAAGAAGAACTACGTTCCCCAGAAGACTGTTTGAGTTCTGTTATCATTTCCTGCTCAGGGGAACAGATATAAGGCCTGTAGGTCACCTGACCTGGGTCCTTTCTTCTCGTCTCGTCGTGCTCACTTTTGGTTCGTCTCGCTGCTGCTTCCAACTGCACGCAAGGCTTCAGTATTAGTGTAAGGCCTTTAGCTTTGCAAAAAAAAAAAATCCCTCCGCCCCACTAGTCATGGAACTGGGACTGACCAGCCCGTAAACTGTTGACAAGCCTGAGTCTTTTTTTTTTTCCCCCACCTTAAAGTGTCAGCTCTTAGTTGCACTTGAACATCCTAATTTAGCCAGTTCACTTTCCTGGTTCAGTCACTTCATCCACAGATACTGGAAGATGAACAGGCGCACCTGCTAGCTGTCTGTAATTATGTGCTCATGGTGTGTTTGCAATATAGATCAATACGTGTCACATCTGCAAAGAGGAATGCGAGTGCTGACAAATGAAGTGAGCTGGCTGAATCTGTTCTCCTCAATGATTCTGAGGATCCTGTTAAAAGTAGGATTTTTTCTTCACTTGTTTCTCTGGTTTTTCTGGATGTTCCTAGATTTCTTTTCCTAACAGGCACTTCTTCACTTCTGTAGCTTGGAATTTTTCTCTGGATGCTGAAATAGAGAACTTGAAAGCTCAAATATATCTGTAGGAAATCACTGCCTACAGACTGAATTAAGCTTAACTTGGTGAAAAGATGGAGTGGTGAGAGAGAGGTTGGGAGAGGTGAGAGAGTGAAGATGACCGCAAAACGAAGTTGTTCATGCCTTACATTAGAAGTCCGTTACCTTGTTATAGAAGTTTCTTCCTGAGTGAAAGCGCAAATGCTGTGGAATGAGAAGGAAATTCTTTATGCTTCGATTAAAATATAACCATTATTTAGGAGGTTGGATGGTTTTATTCCCTGGCAGAATGGTGAAGGTAAACTGTTAATTGTTGTGATGTGACTAAGCTTGTGTTACCTGTAGTGTTTTGAAGTTCAGCCCTTCTGGGATGGCATTTTTGGGGAACATTAAGATTGTAAAATTTTCGTTGGAGGTATTAACAACATCAGATTATGGATCATTTGTTCTGTATATGGTTTTATATCCTGCGAGCTTAATGAAAGCTTTCTACATTGTGATTACTAATTACTCACTTAGAGTAAAATAATATTTCAAGCATGTTTTCCTTTGATAACTGTTGTTATTGCTGAGCCAGCATCTGCAGTCTGATTTTTTTTTAATGGCAAAGAATATAGTTTCTTATTCTGCACATTCATCTTTTTAGCAAATCAGTGTTAAAATGCACTGCTAGGTTTAATGCTGCAATTGATTTTATGATGCATTGACTATTTTTCTGTTGAGGTTAAGTGGTATATTCAGTCAGTAGTTATGTGAAGGTCACATCTTCTAAACTTCCAAAACAAGCCAGTTCTTCATTTGCTTTAGTTGCATGTAAATAGAAACCTCTTAAAGGAAATTTATTTTATTTTACTACAGCCTACAGAATTTTGTAGGAACAGTGGTTTGTAAGTTTAACTTGGTCTAAATTGAATAATGTAACAGCTGTTGGGAGGAAGGATGGTGGTGAAGATGTTCTGTGGTTTGTTACCTTACATAGTTACAGTTTTAGTTATTACTTAACACTCAGCATGCATATCTTTGAGAAATTATTTCTTGGATCAATTTAAATCAAGAAGCACGGCTGCTTATTTGAGTTGGGGATAGCAGCCTGTGTGCCTGAATTTAAACTGCAAAAGCAAATGCTTTAAAAAGCTTGCTGCTATGTGGGTACGTGCTACAGTTCCTGAAAAAGGGCACAATATTGATAATGGTGCATTGGTCATGATGGATTTTGTTTTCCTTGGAATGCACCAACTTTGCTCCCCAGGCTGGGTTTTCACTGCTGGGTTCTCAGTGCTGCTGCCGAGCTGTGGGAGGCAGTCTGTGGTGGAAGAAAATAAATTAGGATTCGGTGAATTGACCTCTGAGTAAGGAACTGCTGAATGAGCTCCCACCCTCCTCTCCCTGATGGAGTGCTCTATGCTAACTTTCACTTTCTGTCTTCTAAAAAAAAAAAAACCAAAAAAAAAAAAAAAAAAAAAAAAAACCCCTGCCTTCTGCTACAGTCTTCGGAGCCTGCCAAACCTGGAACTAATGCTGCCTTGGGAACCTGTATGAGCATGAGTTCATTTATATTGCTCCAAAATAAGAAATTATTCTAGCACTAGGGGCAACTGGTTCTAATTTGTAGCACGGTTCCCCAAATAGCCAGTTCTTAACAGGGTGATGTTCCTTCATTTTCCTGGGCCAATATTTGTAGAGCTGCATGATTTGTGAGATAACCTTGATTTTGAAAGGAAATGTAATGCAGGGAATGTGTTTCCACCTGGAGTCAGCAGGAACTGCTTTTGCAGAATTTAGGTTAAAAAAAAATGAAAGTTCAATTCTTGACAGTAGTTTGGACATGAGGGGCTTCAATCTCTTCTGCTGAACACAGTCTTCCTTAAATTCTTTTCCAGGCATCATTTTTTGGGTGAGCTTTTTACTGAGTGTGAAGTTCCTGTGTTGATGAGTATTAAAGATGTGTTTATGGTGCTGTGAATTTATATCTTTACATGTAATCAGTCTGTTTTATTGGATTCCTCCTTTGAGTGGAAATACGAAGTGTTGTGGCACGTAGGAGCATTGTTGCAATGCTGTGAAGTCATGGAAGATCTAAGCCTGCTACTTGGCCTGCATAACATTTTTCCATTTGTGCATTAGTTAAGTAAAATCACTACCAAGAGGTTTGTGATCCTCCCAGAATGTAGCACAGGGGATTCACTCCGAAGTGTGCTGGATGTAGCTCTCCGCTCATCTTGTGAAGGGTTTGTGGGGGGAATGTAGCATTACTGTGCTACACTGCCAATACTCAGGCAGATGTGGAAAGTGCATGTTCTATGCCTTTTCTGGTAAGTGCTGGCAGTAGAAATCTGTGTTCAAACTACCAGCCAAACTCCATTTTCTCAGGAAGAAGTGTGTGGTTGTTTTTATTAAATAAATTAAGAACAGAACTCTGTAGTAAATTGGCAGTGCCTGATGATGTCTTGAACTCCAACAAATTTTAACTGTGGGATTTCATCTCTTGACTGCAGATCCAGTGAGCTGCAGGACCTAACCTCCTCATCTTTCCTTAATATCAGTGGGTAGAATTTATACTCTTCTTGGTCTTTTTATCAAGCCTGGGATTTATTTCTGTTCTGGGAATCTCCAGGAGTGTCACCTAGGTTGAATGCACGCAATGTCGCTTCCCTTAGTGTTTTATGGATTGCTTGAAAGGTTGGATTTCAAACATCCTTGAATGTTTGATGTGTAGAAATGAATTCTTCAGTGTAAGAATACATAGTCCAGATAGTCTTATGTGTACTAACATCAGCTCACTAGTTGATCAGTTGAAACAGTCTCTTTGTAAATAATCACAGAATTATTTACAGACCTTAAAATCACGAAGTCCAACTATCAACCTAACACTACTGAGTCCCATCTCCATGCCATGTCCCTCAGTGCCATGTCCACGTGTCTCCTAAATACCTCCAGGATGGGGACTCCTCCAGTGCTCTGGGCAGCCTGTTCAAATGCTTGGTCACCCTATGCATGAAGAATAGATCTCTTCCTGATATCTAGTCTGAATTGCTGCAGTTTGTGGTGGTTTCTGAGCATCTGAAGTTATCTATTTTTTTTTTTTTAATAGGCACTGTGTACATGGGAAAGTTCTGTTATTTCAGCGATCTAACAACATTTATTGTTAGATTTAAAACCAAAGCTGGCTGGGAGAGAGAACAAATCTTTAACTTCTAGGCTTCAAGGTTCATCATCACTTACTTTCATCAAAAGTATAATCTGTAAATGCTGGGAAGAATTAAGCTGATAAACACGTGATAGACAGCAGATAGACACGTCTGAAGTCCCTGTGATTACCATTATGTGTGAATAAGCTTGACTTTTATTTTTCTCCCATTTGTTTTTCTGCTGTCCTGTGACTGACTGGACCAACTTGGAGCTGGGGCCTCTTGCTCCTAGGGGCTTAGGTTGCTCATTGCTATGATGTAGTCAAAAGTTTCATCTGCGATTTTGGGTTACTGAGTGTCATTGGGATAGAAGTTGTTTATCAGTGCCCTGATAACTCATTGGGAATTCACTACAATGCTGCAGTTTCAGTCACTATTGATAACATTTAATTCCTGGCATGTCAGGAAGTGGCACCGTCGAATCAGAAATGCTTTGTTTAGAGTCTTGGTTGGACATGGGGTGAAGAGGACTATGTTCTATGTCTGTGACAACGTCATTTTGTATTTGTTTGTTTTTTAATAAGAACTTTTGCCTGTCTTTGGGTTGGCATTGTGTAAAGATGGCTTAAAAGAAAAAAAAATAGGTAAACTGATCATTGAAAGATATGTTTGAGAAACTGACTTGAATGAACTTATTTCTAGGCCTGAGCCAGATGATACCTGTTTTCTTGTCCAGTGGAGTCGACTGTGATCTAATGACCGTGTTTCTGTAGGGTGATGGTTTTAAGGTGGTGTTTTTTATATGCTATACTTAGCTATTTGTCTTTTGACAGAAGCAAATTTATACTAAGTCAGTTGTGTTTGTGAAAAGGCTGCTGAGGAGATGGAAGCAAATTTGAGCATTAAGTTGACAAATCTCACAACAATACAGTACTTCGAATCGAACATTTACGTACATCATTACCTCCAGCATCTTTTGTCTTGCTGTGCAGGAGACCCTCCCGTGTGTGTTCCAGCCAAGACATTTTCATGTTTTCATGCATTTATGCCATTTTAAGGAGTGAACTTTCACAACAGAAGGGAGAAAAACTTTATGATGAAATCTAGAAAGCTTTTTTTTCTGAACCACTGTATGGGTTTGCTGTAGGTACATATTGCTTTTTGAACATCGCAGCTAGGTAGTTTGAAATCAACATTAAATACAGTAAGGTTCTGGGAGCTGGAGTGAGTTGTATAGATAAAATATTATTCATGTCTTTATAGATGTTAGGGTTTTGGTGGATTTTTTTTGTTTGTTTTATTTTTGGATGCATGTGTTTTTTGGTTTTTTTTTTTGTGCACTGTCCTCCCCCCATTTGGTTAAGTATCTCCATCACAGCTTTGTGCTGGCCAGTTTGATGGTACCCCACGTCTGAAATAGTTGAAATAGTTGGCCAACCGCATCTTAGTCCTCCGTAAAGTGGACTTTGAGGCAATGAATTCACTTTTGAAGTTGCTTTATTCTTGCTACTTTGTCTTAAGATGGTTCTAGGAAAAAATAATAAAAAATGATGACATGGACAACCCTGAAAGAAGGTACCTTGCTGGCTTTCAGTCATGCTGTTTTCCTAGCACTGAACATCCTTTTTGCTATTTAATGGTGTGCTGCCTCAGTGGTTTTCTAGCAGAGCTACGTCTGAGTTCCAAGTCCTCTTGGAGATATGTGCGTGCTCTTTTCTGCACAGCTGCTCTCTGAAGAGCAATTCCAAATGTGCCAAGCAGAGCTAGTGTTTTGGATTTGTTTATTCTTAAGGACTTGTTCCTAAAGTCATTGGTTTCTTTAATAGCAGCCTTTATGAAAATATTTGGGTTGAATGCAAATTGTATCTGCTTAAACCTAATTTGCAGTGTGTTTTGCTAAGTCATCTCACTCCTCCCTTTTCACCCCCCTTTCTCAAAAGCTAAAAAAACCTCTCCCTTTGTGATTGTCGTATCAGAAACCACATTGCTTCTTGCATAGATGAGTCCTCTGGAAATACCAGGCGTGGGGACATCTCTGTAATTCTAGTGGAAATCAACCAGTGGTTCGTACAGTGGACATAGCAGTATCTGGGTTGGTAAACGGAAAAGTTATCTACTTCCAGCAGTTGCAAGAGCAGTCTCTGCATGGGTAATAAAAAGAAACTTCCATTTTGTTCTGCCAAGAGTGCTTTCTACGTGAAGCAGCCAGAACGATCCGCTTCTCTCACTTGGCAAAGGGTGTGCTTACAGTAAAAGCTGAGATACAAATAGCTGTGAAGGAAGCTAGTTTGAAGACTTGAGGCACACCAGTTCTACTTCTGGACGTGTTCTTGCTGGTGGTACAAATAAGGCTTTTGGGTGCAAGGTAAGAGTACCACAAAGCTGCTGAGGTACTATGACACTCATTTCTCTAGCAGCTTATAGGAGAATGGTATTGAGAGTTCACGCCAGTGGGAACTCTTGGCCCAGCTGCTGTCATCTTTTTTTCCTTTTGTGCTGGCACTAATGGTAAGCTGGAGAACTGTTGTGACTGAAAAAGTTATTTATGGTACTCTTTTTTTCATTATAGTTGCTGGTGGAGGAAGGAGGAGGATCAAGCACAAGTGGGTGGAATAGTCACTCTTGGCAGTATTGTAGATTTATGCTAGACTAGATCTCATATCTACAGTTTATGGTTATGAATTATCTCAGACCATGTCTAATGAGTTCCTTTTTTTTTTTTTTTTCCCGTAGGGAAAACATGCTCAAAGTTATTGGCATTTGTATTTGCAGCTCCTTGAGCCACTACCTTTAATTTCATGTGAGAACTGTGTTGAAAGTCATCAAGTCGGTGTAATTTTCATTTCTGAAGTTTCTCAGAGGTTTTAATTTAGGTGCTGTGTCTGAGAGCATAGAATCATAGAATGGCCTGGGTTGAAAAGGACCACAATGATCATCCAGTTTCAACCCCCTGCTGTGTGCAGGGTCACCAACCACCAGACCAGGATGCCCAGAGCCACATCCAGCCTGGCCTTGTATGCCTCCAGGGTTGGGGCATCCACAACCTCCTTGGGCAACCTGTTCCAGTGTCTCACCACCCTGTCTGTGAAAAACTTCCTCCTCCTGTTTAAGATTTTGACAATGTCTCAGAAAAGGGCTTTGCATGGCAAGAGGCATCTGTCACTAGGAGATGTGTTTGTTTTTTACTGCCTCAGGACTGCTGGAATGCTTGAATTCCTCCAAGTTTCTGAGCGCATAAATTTTCCTAAACCATTATGGTAAATTAAGTTTGTGTGGACTGAATTCTGTCCTCACCATTTGTTTAAACTTATTAAACCACCCATGTATTTTTAAACTTTTTTAATAACTCTTGGTGATACTGTCTTTTTTTAAAAATTTCGTTTTAGCCTTAATTTTGTGTGAGCTATCCATTCCTTTTCTTTCTGCGCATGGATTTCTCTCTCGTCTTGTTGTACTGAATGAGCTCCTCATTGGTTGTGGCAAAATGATCTTTGACCTGGAGAAGCAAACAAATCTACTTCTAAAAATACGATCTTTGGGATCTGTCCCAGTTATAAAATACCTCCTTCCAGCAGGGCATTATCTGACTGTATAACAGTGCCAAGTCCTGCAAATGTTGCTCAATGCATGAAGGGCCTACCGTCTAATGTTTAAACAAATGTAATATTATAAATAAAATTTTTTTCTAGGGTGAATTGTTTCTTGCATGCAGAGTTAAAGCTTCCAAAGGAGAAAAGCAATACAGCGTTAACGTTTTTTTTTCCTGTCTCCATGTCCCTTAAGGACATATTACAGTACAAGATTCAAATCTTCAAAAGTAACTTTTTCTCCAGTTATAAAGAGGTGTTAAGACATCACTAAATGTCATTTTGCCTTGCCTGTGACATGCCATAGGAGGCTGTGGGTATGAGTCTTCTTACAGCAAGTGCATTTTGTTTTTTAGTGGTGACAAAACTTCACATCTGGCAACTTCTATTAGAAATCTGTGTATCTTAACGATGTCCAAAATCTTTCTCTCTGTTCAGTTGGTTCGTTTTTTCCCTGTTGTAATTAAGAAAGGCAGTAGCTATGTTTTCTTCTGGAGTTGAGCGTCTTTTTGCTGCAACCTTGGAGTTCCCAGCTGAGTGACTATTTGTGCAGACCGATGCCTCAACCTTTCCTGTATTGATGGGTTAGCGTAAGAGGGTAATTTGTGGCTGTAAGCTGTTTAGATGCATTTTCTGCACTGGGCATGTGTCCATAAATCAGCTGATGTTGCTGTGTTGCTAAACGATATGTTGTGATAGAAACGAGCCAAAGGGAGAGGGAGTTTGAGTTTTGTTCCCATGCCATATAAAATCCTTATGTATCTTCTGTAAAGCCAGTAGACGGCCATCTGCTCTTACGTATTTGGAGGGGTCACCCTATTCTAGCTCCTTGCCTTGTCCCTCATGGTGCAGTGATTTTTGTCTGCCCAGTGTGGAAAGAGTGAGTTAATTTGTCTGTTAATGCTCAACCTCTAACTTAACCTCTTTCCCTTCTGAGCTTTCATAGCAGTCTTTTTTCCTCCTACGTAGCAGATGTAGATGGCATGAGCCTTTTGATGACTCTGTCCTTTTCACATAAGTTTTATGAGCTGGTGACATTGTTAGTTGGGCTTGCCCTGTCCAGCAGGTGCTGTATCATTACCTCCCATGAGGAATGATGTAACTATGTATTTTAACATATATTTTTTTTGTTTCTAAACTCATCTGTGTGGTGAATTGATGGATAGCCTTACTATGCAGGAAAGAGGAAGAGCGGTCCTTCATGGGGATTATCATTATGAAATTATTTCATTTTAGCCAACGCAGTATTCTGAATTTGTTAATTACCTAAATGCTGTACAATTTCAAACTGTATGAAAGCAATCAAAATATTAACTTGTTGGCTGAAGTATTGAACATCTGATTCTTGTGTGTTGTTCTAGGCTTGTGGCTCATGTGAAAAATACGTGTTCAAATTTGGTGAGAGTTAGATGATCATCTTCTATGCACCAACAAAACTTAAGTAGGTTAGCAGTTCACGCTCTCTGTTCCAGTTTGGCCAACCTAGTAAGGCAGAGATTGACTTGCTAACTGTCTTACTGCTCATCATTTTTAACCTCATCGAAAAATTCCCAACTTGTAGAGGTGAATGAGGCTTGGAGATGTATTTTAATAGATCCTGTAAAATAGAAAGTAGAATATATATATTTTAAATTCTACTTAAAGGAGGAGAACCTCAGTCTCTGCTGAGAATTTTTGTTAGTTGCATGAGAATGTTATTGATCTGTTTGTTGGACAGCTCTTACTGGAGATGCAACTGCCATGTTTTATTTTACTTAAATGACTTTTGGCTTTTTGTTTTTAAGGAACATTTTGGTGGATAAGCCCAATGATCAGTCCTCGAGGTGGTCTTCTGAAAGCAATTATCCTCCCCAGGTAAGCATCTGAATCTCTGCAGATATACAGCTGTGTTGTACTGCGTAATGTACAATTAAATTTTTATTTTAAGCATAGGTTGCTACTGTTTATAATGGCGGGCTTTATGAATCACCTACTCATTTCATTAAAATGTAAATACCTAATGTACCAATAACATGCATTTCCAGCAATATATTCGTGATCTTTCAAAGATCTTTTTTTTGTAGGGGAAGAGTTTCGCATTTCAGCCTTGAAAATCACCGTCATACTGGAAATAATCTAGCCTTATGGTTAGATTAAGCTGCTAATGAGGCATGTGGGTCCCCCTTTGTCAGCGCTATTGGAAACTGCTGTAGACTGCTGGCCTTGAATCCTAGATCTAAGGAGCTTGTGTTTGTTTCCCTTAATAGCACATTTAGAAATGTAGAATCTTTATAGACGTGAAAGTCACCTCATCTGCTGGTTAACCACCTTATTAAAGCAGAATTTGTATTGATTCTTAGCTTCTAATTTGCCTTTTTATTATTAAATTGTTTGATCATCTGAAAAAAGATACTTATCCGTTAACTTATTATTTTTCCTTCAATAAAAGCTTTACAGATTTAGCATAAAGAGAATGGTTACAGTGGTACTATTTGCTCAGCTTCTCCTGTATCTGTTACACTGGGTTTTTGAAGTCCTTTTGTTCAAGTACTGATGTGCAGCAGGATATCTCCCATGCAAAGTTACTTTACTTACCTATACATACAATAAGTACACGTAATTCAGATATTCCTCATGAGTTAAGTCTCTGGATTTTTCCTGTAGGTAAATCTTGCTGCTATGCTGTGAAGGTATGTTGAAAATCTATACAACTGGCAGCTCCGTATCACAGTGGGGTCATCTCATCCAGCTGAAAGGCTTTCATCCTAATTTTCTTGATAGTATTATATACTGTTGTCTCTGAAAGTGTTTTCTAACAAGGGAGAGAGGGCTATGTTGTCCATACTGTTAGTGTTTTGTAAACTTGCTTGTGATGACTGATCTGCATCTACTATTCACTTTATTTTTTTTAATATATCTACTTTTTGTTAAACAGCACGGGAGTTTCATCCATAGCTTGAAGCAGTTCTAATCTGTCTAGTACATATTGATTGCAGGGTAATCGGTTTTGAGCATGTGTTGCATCTCAAACTGTGCCATCCTTTACCTTGTTTTGTTCAGAAAGCACGTTTGTTTTTTTTTTTTTTTTACTTTGAGCTCTCTTATGCATTCAGAAGGCAAGGTTGGTTGTGGTGTAGCTTTAGACTGCTTTTTTGTTTTCGGGGCAATCCTGAATATTTTGTCTGTTTTCAAACTGATTCTGAAATGGGAATGCGTTTCTTGTGTCTGGATGCTTTACAGTATTCCCATTTGATGGTTAAAGCTGACAAGCAGCAATACAAGTTCATAGAATCATTTGAGGTGAAGGAGACCTTTAAAGGTCATCTAATGTAACTCCCCCGTGATGAACAGGGACACCTACAGGTAGATCAGGTTGCTCAGAGCCTAGTCCAGCCTGATCTTAAATGTGTTGAGGAATGGGATATCAGCCACCTCTCTGGGCAACCTATTCCAATGCTTCACTTCCTTTCATTCCCACAGCTCATATTGATAGTGGGGGTTGCTGTGACTGAAGTTATATCAAGAACGCAGAATAAGCAGAGAATAATCAGAATCACTTGATCAAGTTCATGTGGTTTTTATTTAAGAGAGATTTTTCCATCAATTTTACGTGTATTGAGCATGGAGTGAATGAAGATGTTATTGTGCATCTTCTGCATCCAGCCCAGGAGAACTGGATGTTGCCCTGCATACTAAGCAAGTAATTTAAACCAAACTTTTGACTGGAGAATTAAATGTGTGTGGGGGAGGTATGCAGATAGTGGCAACTGAGATTAGTAAGACAGTGTCTCAGTTTTACTCTGTTTCCTTTAAAGACAAAAATGCAAAAAAGAACTGTATGCCCAAGTGGAAAAGACAGTCCTGTGGGACTCCCCTTGCTTGAATCTCTGCATGCAACACCAAGAAGACAAAATGATGCCTAGTTGCTTGTTTGATCAGTAAGCCCAATCCTGAACACCGTGTAAGAGAGAAGATGTCTTTGCAGCGTCTCTAATCTGTATTTTAGCTAACTCTCATGCTTCTTATATAAGAGTTTAGTGACTAGTTTAAAGCGTATTTGCTGGTGTTAACTTACCTGTTGTAAAAACAACTGGGAAGAAGGATTGCAGAATTAACATTTGCAAAAGAGGCCTCTATGTGAAGGGTGGGTGTAGCTTTTACTATTGCTGTGCACGTGAAGAAACCGTTCCAAGTTAACGTTGTCTCATACTCGATCAAAGAACTTCAGATTTGGTTATGTTTTACTCAGAATAGATACTTCTCACACGTACAACAGTGAAAGATTGCCACAGTTTGGTGCAGGTACAAGTTACAGACAAAATGTGTTTCCTCATTTTCATAAATGGGTGGGGTTCTAAAGGTAGACAGCTTGGAGAACTTCAGTTGAAATAATAGCTATCAAATAACATGGTGGGGAGAGAGGCTGAGGGAAATTGGTTGCATTCTGATTATTTCATATTCCAGAAGTAAAATGTATGCATCCATGTGATTTTTCATCTCCAAAATGTTGAGCATCCTATGGAAAATGAAGTTGTAAAGCATTTTATGGTTTTTGTGTTGGCATTTCTTCATTTAAAAGTTGGTCGCTTTTACAGTGATGCTGTTGTTAAAATGTGTGGGTGGTCATAATGGTCAGGGACAGGAAATGCTGTAAAGCTTGGTGAAATACAGCTTTCCTTGTTTCAGCTGAATCAAGGACTAAGACACAACACAAGGGCTAATGCAGCTCAGGCTCGTTGGCACATGCTGGGGGGTATTTTAATAAGCTGCAACCCTAATTGCTGATTTGTCTCATCAGTGCATCTCACCTTTGTGTAAGAGTTTACTAATTTGCCAGTGGTGGAAAATATGAGCGAGCCCCTAAGTATTGTGTTACCTGTTTTCCCAGCTGATTGGGAAAAAAAGCTCTCCAGACACCTTTCTGTCAGAGTATTCCTCTTGCTAGGATAAGCATGACTCAAAAGAACATATGTGAACTTCAGGGTTCGTACAGTGTCTCAGGGCAGATCTGTGCTCTATAGCAAGTGTGGTGAAGTGTGTACAAAAAGTTTATAAAGAAGGAAAGAAAATGAAAGTGGAAGTATAAATATTTGAAATGCTGTTCTCTGGCTGTATATAATAAAGAGTCTTTCTAACTGTATGGGTATGGTAGAGTTAAATCATTCTTGCGGCCATGAAAGCCAGGAGTTATGAATGAGTGCCAGTGAAAGGAAATATATATGACAGCTGTTTTTTTGTTTATTAAACTAGATATCTTTCTTGGGTCTTGAAATAGAATGACCCAGAAATTATATATTCAATAACAAACCTGTTATGTAGTAACCTATTCAGGCAGAAGAGGCCTGATAGTTCTATTTTTGAACTAGTTCTAGGCTTACATAGGAAGTGTGAAGCAGGAAGGCTGGTAATGCTGAAGGCTGTGGCTCTGTTCTAAATGTGCATCCTGATGGTTCCAGTGATGGTCTGGCTCAGGAGGCTGCATGCAGAACACTGAGTTCCCTTCATGGCATGATTAATAATGTACAGAACAAAAGGACAAACTTAATTACAAAAACAATGGGTACGTTTGTGTAGTAGCCAGTGTCAGATCCTGTCAAGTATTTTGATTATTTTCTGCTTTTATTTTCAAATACAAAGTAAGTTTCATCGCTCCCTAATAAAGTGTGTGTAGTGCTGTACTGCAGTGGTTGATAAGCAGAAATGGTTAAAGAGGAAAATAAGTAAGTATGATCTGAGTCTGTACACAGGCATCTTGTGTAGTGCAGTTTGGAATCAGTTTCATTTTCTTTAATGCAGAGGTACAGATTCTGAGTTGTTAAAGAGCACATGTAGAATGTTAGTGGCACTCTCCAAAGAATTGGTTTCATTTTTGCATCTGCGGAGAGCAGTTTTCCACTCCTGATTTGCATCCTACTGTAGATCATATCAGCAACTAATTTAAAACACATTAGTAAAATTTATACTCAGTCGTGTGATGCAGAAGCGTGCATGTGGTTGTCATCAAGTGGTAGCACGGACCAGAGCTTCAAAAAAGTCTGGAACTGGTCACAACTCCCAGTGTGACAGGTCTGGATTTGTGTTCTTGGGTGCATGTAACTGGCTGTCGAGGTGCTGTGCTCTGCTCTTTGTGCATCTTCACTTACTGACGTGCTTTATCACAGAGCAGAAGTCTTGCTCTTCCAATGCACTGTAGCATCATGTCTGTAAGTGTGGTAATTTGAAGCTCAGCAATTAGGCTGAGCTTTTTGTGCAGCTATTCCAGTTAGTGTCAGTATGCCATGCCTCTAATGAACAAATATTTAAGCTTATAACTTGAATTTTTGGAATACTTCCTGAATGCTCCAGTGTTAAATGAACTGATGCTGCTTATAGCAGTATAATTGAAAAGTGTTATGTAGTATATGAATGCCTGAAACCTCATAGACCTGTTCTATTCAGATTTCTTCAGATATCTTCATAATGTGATAGAAATGTAAGATCAAATCTTTGAAAGCTATAGAGAATAGTCTGTGACACTTAAAATCCTGGTGACACTCCAGAAACAACACTGCTGCCACCTGTTTGCAGTTCTTGAGAGGATGTGTGTGTATAGATGTATGTGTGTATGTATACACACACATTCAAGTGTGTGAGATCTGTAGCCTGCACCCACAGTGGTCTCTCTGTGTGTATATATCTCTCTATGTATACAAAATCTGCATATAATAAAACCTACATCTGTATTTTTGTATTTTGTGTGTGTTTACATGCATGTATATATATTTTTTTTTATACAAAGGATGCTCTGAAAGTAATTCCTCCTATTTTATTATGTTTGTTTGGCATGTAGACTCTCGTTTGTTGCTGGCAAAAATACATAGCGAATGGCAGTGACTGCTGAAAAATAGTGTTTTGTAGCTGAGAGTTTGCTCAATTGAATAGTGTTTTTTTGCCCTTTGTGTCTCTTGTGTTTTCCATGGAAACGAATAGGGGGCATTACTTTCAGAGCAACCTGTGTATATAAGAAGAACTACAAAACGCATAGCTAGGTTCAGGTATCAGGCCGCAGGCTTTGAGGAACACTTGTCTTCTACTTCCATACCAGTCTTCAGCTTTTGTGTTGGTGTCCTTTAATCTGTGTGTGACTCAGCAGGTGCTGGGATGTGTGGGAGCAGGAAGGAGAGCTGTCTGTAGCCTTCAAAAATAACTTCTGGCCGTGTGGAGCAATTGCTGTGACTTACTCTGCTTTAGACATCCTTTGGAAAGGATTTATCTATGTTCCTGGATTACTTTGTATTTCTTTAGAGTAAGAGTCTAATAACGCAGGATGAAATTTATGTCAAGGTTTTGGATATCTTGCAGAGCACCTGGGAAGGTATTCCTCTCTGCCCCAAGCAGGAGGTCTGTGATTCCAGCAAGATTAAGAATCACAGTTCCTGATGCTAGCAGTGCTGGTGTCACTTGTTCAGCTGTGGGAGAAATCTGCAGGGAGGATCTGATGGTGTAGGAGGAGCTCTTAGATGATGTTGTGTACTGTCTGTTCTGCATGGGAATTTTGGCAGCTGGCTGTGCTGTGTATCAAGTACTGCCATGCTACAGGACCATCCCCTTACTCATCCCTTCCTTCTTGCTGTCTTAATTTTGTTTTCTGTATAAAATTGTTGTTTTTTTCCCCAAAGTTTGGAAATTACTTTGAGACAGAAGCGTAGCTTTCTGCTAGTTAGCTGAGGTTATGTTCTGACATTCAGATGAGGGGCACAAAACTAAGGAGTTTTCATTGAAATACTTAAAGGAAAAATGAATGTCTGGAAAAACACCAAAGCATTCTTTTGTTGCATCCTAGCACTACTTATTTTCTTCATTGCTGGAAACACCTTTGGCTGTAATTCCTCTGTATCCTTAAAAGGTACCCATCTGCATTATTCAAGATAACTGCTGCTTGTGGAGCATTTTTCCTAAGCTTAAACTTTTTGTAAGTCATAGAATCGTTAAGGCTGGAAAGGACCACTAAGATCATTTAGTCCAGCCATCTCCAGGAGCTCCCTGTGCCTGCAGCACACACTCCCTAGTTGGCTAAGCCAGCTCTCCTGTCTCCTTTGTAGTAAGAACCAATACTTGAGATCACCTGTTTATCCTGATGCTCTCTAGAACAACATCATTGCTGCTCTTGTGTTCAGAATTAATTGCTTTATATAGCCATGGTGGGACAGGGATGAGATTCTCTACGGAGATGGGAAAAGCTTGTTCTGTTTCTCACCTGGGACATGTCCTTCTAGGGTAAGATTGTCCCTCTGATGGAGCTGCTTAGCACAAGCAGGGTAGTTTTCACAGCACTTCGTGGAAAGTTGCTGCTTTCTGCTGAGAGACTGTAGGAGCAGTCACATGCATGCAAACACTATATGGCTAAGTGTTGTTGAAAGACTTGAAATACTGCATCATGTGTGCTTTGGCAGTATTGCTTTCTGGAAAAAGGGCCACTGGGAGTGCCTGCAGCAGCAGGAGGTGTTCCACACCACCTTAGTTGTCTGCTGGAAGCGTACTCTTCATCATAGGGTTTTGTAACCAAATCCAGAGTGATGGGTAATTTTGATTCTGCTCTTAGTCTCATTTTATCTGCTGTGCTGCTTATTTCTGAGAAGTTAGACAAGAAAATTAAACACTGTTTTCAGGTATGAGTCTCAATGCATTCTGTGAAGCAGGATGTCTCCAGAGTCCCTCCATTGTGGCCCACTTTGTAGTGGAAGGTTAAATAAGCTTGGTGCTCGATGGTTCCTGATGAATGACGCAAAAATTCTGTGTACGCTTTTCAAGTGGAAGAGATCTTTTGCTCCAGTAGTGCTGGGAAGCTGTTAGCTGTGGTCTGAATGTAAATAATCTGCTGACTTGATCTCTACACTGCCAAGGGATGTCTGTGTTAGGAGGAGCAAATGTTTACAAAGGAGAACATTTTCATCACATCATGTGTAAGGCCCCTTTATTATCAGTTAAGTGGTTAGGTTTTATTTGGGATGCCTAATAAGCAGTTGGCTCCTATATTAGCCACAAAATCAAGCTTAGTCTGTATTCAGTGGTTAAATAGTGTCAGCCTAGAGAGGAAAAGTATTTGATGTTCTCTTAGCATGTGGAACATACTGTATTTATCTAATTGTGCATTCAGTTTAGGTTTCATTTCAGGCTCTGGTGGGTGTCTGAGTCATCATTCTTGTTAGATCCATCTTATTTGCTAGATTTTGGGAAGTCTTGCATCCAACTTGAAGGAATGTATGTTAGCCTTGAATAGCAATGCTAGGAATAGGCACTTCAACCCAGTCTTTTTCCTGAATAGTTTTTTTTTAAAAAGTTATATTCCTAAAAAGCTTTTGCTTATTTCCAGAAACTAGGAAGGAAACATTATAATGGGGGTGCTTACCTTAATTTTCGTTTTATTAACAGAATATTTGAAGGTAGCCTTTGCTTTAATATTGAAATTCACTATTATCTCTTCCACAGTATTTGATTCTGAAACTTGAAAGACCTGCCATAGTCCAGAGTATCACATTTGGCAAATATGAAAAAACGCATGTCTGCAATTTAAAGAAGTTTAAAGTCTTCGGTGGGATGAATGAGGAAAACATGACAGATCTCTTGTCCAGGTAAGATGTGATTTCATCAGGTATGATAATCATAAAGGCTGGACCAAAATGCTCTTCCCTTTCACTGCCAAAAAGATAGGTGGTTAACAGTGTAAAGGAAACTCTTGTGATCCTGAAATTAGCTGCCCTTGTGTTTATGATCAGGTCAGAGAGCAGCAAACCCAACACTTGCTCTAGGAAACCTTTCTTCTCTTGCTCTAACCACAGAATTTGTGGAGAATGTGCTCCTGGACACTTGAAAGACCTTGAGAGCAAGATACAACATTGGATTTGTGATTTCTTTCTTCCTTGTGCCTGAGGCACAGTATAAATGATTCCCCAGGTGTGGGTAACTTAAAGAAGCTTTTAAAAGCACAAGTAGCCTACCTATGTCAAGAGCCTCACTGCAGCTATAAGGATCTAAGCCAGTCAGCTGCTCTGTCTAGCTTCAAATAAATAAATCAGATAAGCAAATAGAAAGCCTGTGTTTTTCTTTAGTTTGATTTCTAGTTATGCTGGTAAGGACTAATGAAAGAGCCTTTGGGCTGTTCAGGCCTTATTGTGAGCTTCTGAGAAATTGCTAATGTAAATTTGCAAGGGCCTTTTAAGGTCTCGTCTGTTTCAGAAAGGGGAATGATTTAAATACCTAGGAGCACAAGATGAGTAGCAAGAACTAATCTATTTTTGGAGGTCTACAGAAGGAAACTCCACCTCCACGGAATGTATTGGTGTACGTCATCTTTAGTCAAGTAAATTAGCCATGGAGAAACATGGGACATTCTTTGTTTGCAGGTGTCCTTCTAGCCACAATTTCTCCCTGTCCCTCCCCCCTCTTTAGGTAGACTAGTCTTGCAATTTAGCTTTATTGCTTCTGGAAATTTTCTGGGGTAGAGGTTTTAGTAGTGTAGTAGTTACTGATATCTAGTGTTGTTTCACTTGTACCAAAGTTTAATTAAATCTTTATTTTTGGACCTGTGGCTACATCTTCAGTACAAATGGACCCAAGATTTTCAACAAGTTATACTAAATAGTTTTTATCAAGTGTTGCTCATAAATGGATCACGAAACACTTCAGCAGTGTGATAATTCTGGGAGTTGGGTTGTCTCCATCTCAAACAGAAAAGCGCAATTCAAATTGCTTGCTGAAGTCACAGGGTCACTACTGCAGGCAAGCAGCATTGATCTGCTGTCAGTTCCACCCCCAAAACCACTAACCAGTGCTGCTTCCCAGGGAGATAAGATGGTGGATAGCAGTCCAGGCATTGGTCCAGCATGCATACTTATGATTTATAGTAATATGAAACAAGCATCGCATTTCAGGCATGACCTAGATTGCATTTGTTAGCTAGTTCTAAAATACAAGGTAAGATTTAGTAACTTTATTTATTTTTTCCCACAGTGGCTTAAAGAATGATTATAACAAAGAAACATTCACCTTGAAGCATAAAATTGATGAGCAGATGTTCCCCTGTCGATTCATTAAGATAGGTAAATGCATTTTTTCGGCATTCTGAGTAGAAAATGATCTCTTTTTAGGCTTGTGCCAGTCTTGGCACTTGTGACTTAATTGTACTAGGAAGAGCATCCAAAGTATAGCTGTTCCATTTCATGATCTTTCAGGCTGGTTAGTTTGGAACACAGTGAAGGCCTGTTACTAAGAAATAATAGCTACATAACATAAATCCTAGGGACTGAAAGCAAAATGCTGTAATTTCCAGAAATGCTGTTGTTGAGCCAACTAATTGCTGGAGAAGCTGCTTACTGTCCTACTATAAATCGCTATGTAGAGTTGGAAAAAAAAAAAAAAAAAATCTGTAAGCTAAATGCAAGTAAAAGTTCCTGTACTGACAACTGTAGAACTTGGAAAAGTTTCTTTTTTTTTTCCCCCAAACTCTCATTCAGTATAAAGCAACAGCAGGAGCCTTTGTTTTGTTTTTGTCATCTTGCTACTCTAATCTTGAAGTCTCACTTCTGCTTAAAGATGCTATCCAGGAGCAAGGAAGAGTTATACTTTGTGATTTCTAGAATGGTCTCTCCAGTGAAGCTTGCTAAAGGGGGAGACGGGGGGGGAAATGATGCCTGATTACTGTGACTTTTGAGGGGAGCAGGGCTGGTTTTTTTTTCTTGCTTTCTTCATACGTAAGAGAGAATAAGTGTCTTAGAGTCACCATTATTTATACTAGTTGGATTTAAAGCATTAATTTAGAGCCTTTCACCTTTACATAGGTAAGCAGATTTATCTTCCCCTTCCTATCTGCCAAGACAGTAAAAGCATTACTATTTTTATGCTGTTTGAGGTGAAAGACCAAGGAGATAGCTGCTGAAAAATAGAATGAGATCCTTGTTGACTAGCTCAGGAACTCAGGAGTGTTTTCAAGTGTTGTGTAGTTCCTTTGCCAGGACTTCGGTGGTGGCTGCTCCCTTGGGGCCCTTTGCTCTGCCTTCGCAGGTTTCCGAATCACCTCTCATGTTGATCTGAGAAAGTGAAAGCATCCGTTTAGGAACTGCATGATCATTTGTGTGCTGTAAATCAGGTGTTTCCCATTTTTTAGAAAAGTGGAGAAATTAGTTGTTGGTTGTTATTGTTTTGTTTTGGGTTTTTTTGGCTACTTCTTTTGGAAGCATCTGGCATCCACTTGGCTTTAGGAAATCTGAAGCAGAGCAAGGAAATAGTTTAAGGCTGACAGTGTCACAAAAGTTAAATTGATTTTTAACAGTTTTTTTTAACGGTTAAATTGATTTTTTTGGGGCAGTATTGTAAATGCATATATCTATTTTTAATGGCTAGCAAACAGCAAATAGTTACTGGAGGTCTAAAAGGGTGAATAGAACAATTCCTAGCTACTGCTCTGGATGTTTAAATTGTATTCTTGCAAAATACATTCTACCTGAATGTTAGGAAGCATAGCACTGTACTGGAATTTGTTAGGAAAGTGAAGTGCTGATGAATTCTACTACCAAGACTCTTCTCTGACTTGACGCGAGTGAGTTGTGTTATATAGGTGGCTTGCTTTGTTGAGATGGCTTCCTTACATAGCAATAAGTATCCTGTATTGCAGAAAGGCATGTTTCATTGTCACTTGCTCACCAGTTATTGTTTGAGATTAATTTTCCTTTCATTTCTTGAAGCATCTTCTATGAGGAAATTACTGTGCTAGCTCAAAAATTAATATGATCTCTGGACCAACACATATTAATTTCTAGTTGTTGCTAGCATCATTTTGTTTATAAAGTTGACTGTTCTTTCTACTGTGAAACAACTGTAAAATGATATTATGAAATTCTGTTATTTCTCAGGTTCACAGCGTGAATATGTTTTCAGTTTGTTAAAATTTCCAAGCTGCTAGCCAAAGTAACTCAAAATTCGAAATACCGTGCTGTGTTCCTTGTAATGCTGCCAGTAAACACGAGGCCAAAATCTGCCCTTTTGGACTTGTGGAGAATGACACTTCAGAAGTTATTGTTATCAGTGAAGCTTGCGTGTTTGGAGAGGGTGTTATTTAGTTCAGCAGCCACTTGCATAAGGCATTTGCTTTATAATTCTGAAGATAGCCAGGTCTGTATACAGCTACTAACAGTACAGCAGTGAGGGTCTTTTATTTTTTAGGGGGAAACAGGAGAAATATGGCATGGGTATACCTGTGAGAGGCTGAGGAGAAGCTTCCTAAAACTTCTGTTGCCCGTATTTCAGACTGGTAGGAAGCAGAAGAAATGAGATCCTTCTCTCAACTTGTGTCAGGAAGAGACTTGTGCTTCTTTCAGTTTAATTAGTTCAACATCAGTTCCTTAGTGCTGAAATGCCCAGTTGTGGGCTTCTGACCTACTTGACAAGTAATTTCTCTGTTTCATGTAGCACCTCATTAAAGAGCTTAGGAAAGGGAAGGAAGATATTTATCTGGAAAAAAATAGTGAGGAAAAAACTTCTTAATACTGTGAACTTTGTGACTCTTCGTTTATTTTTCTTTTTTCATGGTTTCTCCAGGCAGAGATTTTTTTGTGTGTGCTGTGTCCTTGAAAGCAGAAGGTGTTGTAAAGAATGATTGCTGTGAAAGAGTTGGAAGACGTGCTAGGTGTAATTCTCATGCCAATTTGTTACTAGCATGGGAATTACTAACTGCATCGTGGTTTTTGTGTATTAGAAATGAGCAGTGCTTTCTTTATGGTTGGTTCCTACATTAAATGTATAGACTACAGCTGTACCTGCGTTTTTTCTAAACATGTTGCAACTACTGTGTGTAGATGAGACACAGAAATTAGCTTGAGGGATGTCTTCTAAGTGGTTGTACTGCCTAGCATCTAAGCTACTGCTTTCTGTAGTATACAGGATTGCAATCTTTGTCAAGGCGTAGCTTGCGATTATTGATAAATATCCCCTAAAATCATTCTTGTGCAGATAAAAACCTGCTGAAGTGACCTAAATACACACCTTCTGCTTCTGTTAAAGAGGTATTGATTTTTATTTTATTACTATTTTTTCCTCTCTGCGGGACACCTCTCGCTGTGTGGTGATGGTTCAGCTGGTCTGAACAGTTGTTTGCATTTCAGGACGGATTGCTATAGTACATGCAGCCAAAAAATCCAAGCTGAGATAGCTTTATGGTAAAAATTGAAGAAATATTCTAGTGTTAGGCTTCAGGTTCATCAGCTTTGGTGCTAGCATTTTTCTATCTCAAAGGAGTGTGTGTGTTTGTGTGTATAGGAGGAGGAAAAAAGCAATACGGAAAAGAGTAGGCAGAATGGGGTGTGGTTCCTGCAAATATATTGCAGGGTAGAATCAGTAAGGCTGGGAAAGACCACTGAGATTGTCTAGTCCAACCATTAACTCATCACCACCATGCCCAGTAACCCACGACGTGACCTCTTTGCCAGGAGTAGAAGTCAGACTAATCTGCAGTTCTGCCTTGCGTCCTTTCATAATATTGTGGAGTAACTTAAAAGATCAGACTCAGATTTCTATGCCTATTTTATGTTAGGGAAGCATTTATTTTGTGTTCCCTGTGCATTTTCACTTCTGTGTCTTCACTAAAGTTTGAACTAGTCTGTCAAAATCAGTTTTTTGGGGGATCAGAACATTAAACAGGGCTGTTGAAAGCTCTGAGTTAACTGAAGAGGGGTGTCAGTAAGCTGATAGTTTTGCATTTCTCGTGATTGGTAGCTACATAGCATCCTTACATACATTGCTATTCTTATTTAGGACTGTAGTTGGCTACTGAGGTGAGAGGGTGAATTGTTAATTGTACCAGGAGAAGCTGATGTAAGTTCTGAGAGGTACTAAAAAGAAATATAGAGGTGGACTCTTGGTTTTTCAAATTTTTTTTTATTTATTTTTCCTGGAAGGAGGTGGTAAAGCTGTAATATTTAAGTTTGGTTTTTCACCTCATTAACTCAACCTTAAGAAACCAGCCTCAAGCTCACCATCAGGAAATTTATGGTCTCAGTCCATTTGAGGTGGTCTGTGGCTTGGTTCAGTGTTTCAGCTGAAGAAACTGATGAACAGATTTTGATTCTTTATAGCTGAATGAATACCAAATCTAGCTTCAGTTTGGCCTGTGTGTTCAGGTTTGAGGGTAAAGAAAAGGTTTTACCCATTCCTGTGGTGTCTGTCTGTCATCTTAATATGAGGAATGCCTGGATTGTTCACTATCTCTAGCATTTGGAAGTTTGTTGTCCTCCCAGGGAACGTGAGAAAACAATCACATTGTGACTGTTGATGCCTTCTTGTGTTTCTGTGCAAAGAATGTAGTATCTTTTCACATAGAACGTGCATCAGTTATTTGATCAATTCCCATAGTGTCTCTGGTAACAACTTTAAACTTACTGATATGTTTGAATTTAAAAGTAGTAAGGTTTTATGATATTAAGATAAAACACCTGGCTTAGCTTTTTCTCTACATAAAAGAAGCTTATTGGGCAGACTGTATGTAATGTAGAGGACAGGTGGTTTTCCTTACCAGGTACTTGTCTCCTGTCTCCCCATACACAAACTGACTAGGAACTGCTCTGAGATCGTCTCACTTGTGAGTGTTGAACAATCAAGTAGAAATAAACTGTTTGGGATGATTTTAAAATCACAAAGAATTATATACTCAGAATATCTTTGAGTCTTTTCTAAAAATCTGTTCTCCAGATGACTGTTCCCAGAAGCTGTTCTAAGTCCTTAACAATAGGTTTGTAGAAACACCTTTTAAAGTTCAGAATACCATGCATTTGAACATAGGCTCTGTGCCCAAACGCATTGCAGAAAATAATGGATCTAACTTGAAGTACAGTTAAGCAGCTAAGAGCCTTTAACAGTAGCAACCTTAAGACAGATTTTGGGTTTCACTTCTTCAGTGAGTATGTCAGAATACCTCTAGTTCAAGCAGTTAGTAATCTCGTGGTACTTTCTAGTGGTTTGAAAGACAGCTAGCAATGATTCTGTGGGAAGAATAATTTCTGTGGAAGGGAGGAAGTAGTGGACTCCATGCTGTTGCTGGTAACAAATCATTCATCTCTAAATGCTATCTTTCCTGTTGATCAGTTATGGCCAAATAGAAAGGATGCAGGAGAGGAAACCATTTGATTTCACTGAAAGTTTGTGTTCTCATAATTCCAACTCCCAAAAAGTTTTTGTTTTGAAGCAAAACCAACTCTTAACCTGCAGGCTAAGTTTGATAGGTCAATACAAGAAAGCAGATGTTACAACAAATTAGAAGAGAAGCCTGAGACACTGCAGTGTGTTTCACAATTAGTATGCTTGTCCTGATACCCAAATAAAACAGTATTGGCCAAAAAAGCTGCATGTGTCTAAGCTTTTTTTCAAAAAAAGAAAAAATTAGATACAGCTTTTAATTTGGAAACTGACAGTTTTCCCTCCCTCCCTCCTCCACAACTTGCAGACGTTACTAATTTTGTAAAATTCAGAATACATGAGCTACTTGTCTTCACTGTTAGGGAAAATAATTATTGCTGACAGAAGTGAAAATAAATGCACTGTGAGAAGCAAATACCATCTCTAGTATGCTTGTGCTTTCCATCCATGTCAAAGCTTTTTGTCTCCTAGTTGTTTTAAATGATAACATATTTTTGCTCTTTTACTTAAAGCAAGATTCTGCTTTGTAATGATCTTCTGTGTTAATGCTGTTTAGCACAGGTTGCTTTAAATGACAGCTTTAACATGATGTGTGATAATTTTTCCTAAACTTTCTTAAACTAAAACTTGTATAAAATCATAAATACCGAATTTTATTAAACTTTCAGAAGTGTTCTGTTGAAGTAGTACTATGTATAGCCTGTTAAGACTTGTATAACGTTTGGTATTCATGTGTCCTTTTTCTCCTTTTCCTTTCTTCTCCAGTTCCACTCTTATCCTGGGGACCTAGCTTCAATTTTAGTATCTGGTATGTTGAACTTAATGGCATTGATGATCCGGATGTGGTCCAACCGTGCCTCAACTGGTACAGCAAGGTAGGCCTGCATTTTAGGTGCCTGTTTGCTTGAGGTTTTGTCATCTCAGAATCTTGTGAAGCTTCTTATACTGGAATTATGTGACCTTTTCATTCCTTGAATATCGGCTATTGAAACAACAAACACACATAGTTAAAACTCAAACCACATGGCTGACTTTGACTTTGAGTCTTTTTGTATCTGCAATTTTGATAAAAGAAAATAACAAAAACCTGCTAGGTAGCATCACAAGAAAAACTTAAAGGAATGTGGAGTCAAAAGGAGACAATGTGATTAAAATAATGTTTGTATTGGAAAAGGAAATAAGTCTTAAAGATTCCACTTCTGCCTCTGCTTGTCTTTTGATTAGTCTTTCTTTTACCATACAGTTCAACTCTTCTACAGAGCTCTGTGTGAGTCTGGAGGCATCTGGGTTAACTATGTAGCTTTTGTTACAGGATATGGGTTTGTTTAAAGAGAACCCTCTTTAGTGTCTTTACTTGCTGCAGATCTTTGCACTTCTGATATTTCCTTCCTAATATCATTCTGTTGAATATTCTGAAATTGAGGGGAGCCGACACTGCTGGATTGTGAGATGAGATGATTTATGCCATTTGTCACTTTGATGGACAGAAAGTTCAAGGGTTTCTAAACATTATTTGTATAAGCTGTACATAATTGAGTACAGCAAATGTTCTATGGGAGAATGAATTAAAAACCAGAATTTATTTTAATGCTATTTTTAATGCGTATAACTTCTCTGTAATACCATGTGAATTTCATGAATTGTTCCAGAAGAAATTCTTCTCAGTTGAATGAAAACTGAGCAGTGGAGCATCATATCTCTGCTTCCAAAATGAAGAAGTCAAAAAGGAGATAGGCAAAAAGGAGAAGGCTGTTGATGGTAATACTGGGACTCCTTCCCCACTGTATGGTGCTGCCAGCTGAATTAGAGCTGTTAGTATGGCCACAGGGTTTCTTTACCCTACTGTCTGATTTGTAAATATTTGCAGCAACATCACAGGCTCCTTCCTGGAGGATTTCAGAGCAGCACTAATAGTCACAGAAGAAGTTGTAGCTGCTTTAATTGTAAAGTGTTATTTTGGTCATTAAGGTGCTAATTGCTGATGTTCGGTTAATAGAAGCTGCTGATGGTTTTCTGTGCTTTTTCTTCCTAACTCTGCACAAGGTGGTCTCTTTGGCATTTTTCACTAAATGCAACTATGAGGTTATGATTTTTGTTTCACATCTTTTTTTTGTTCAAGAACAGTCTGATGACGATGTTGACATCTGTTTTGTTATGTCTTGACCCATGGAATCCACACTTCTCATGGTCTGCATTTTATGTAGTGACAGCTTCTTCAAGGGGTGCCAGCATTGTTCTCCTAAAGCTTGGAGCCCTAAAGCAGCAAGACAGAGACTTAGTCATGACTGTTTGGATCATTTGCCAAGTTTTTGGTGATCGTGTGTCAGTGTTCTCCCATGGTCTGGAGAGGCTGCTGTTACCAAAGCCATGTAGGAGGATATAAGCTGACCCTTATGTGGGGAAAGACAGCAAACTTATCTGTTTTTTCCATTCAAGGTAGTGTGGGTATTATGCTGCATATTCTTGAAAGTCTGAAAGAAATGGAAATCTAATAATTGTTCTCTATTGCCTGAGACATCAGACAAGAAGGTTCTCCTCAAAGTTGCCCATCCTTTTTGTTCTGTGTGTTTCAACCAACAAAATCTTCCTCTTCGTGAGGGAACAGAATTAGGCGTGACAGATAATAACTGGAAACAAAAGTAGGCTTTCTCCTCGGTTGGCACTTTACTCCTTTTTCCTTATTGTTTAGCTCACCTGACAGCCTCCTGCAAGCCTTACCACTTCAGTTTTACTGAAGTGTGAGCATATTTTGGCATCTAAAAGTGGCAGTTTATGGATGGCTGTCATTTTTGTTTTTCATAGTGAACAATGTAAAATATTTTTAATTCTAACTGTATATTTCACAGTGTTAACATCTTAGTCTCACACTCTAGATAAGTTTTTAACTAAAGTAATTATTTACAGATTCAGATCAAAGCCATTCTTTGATTTGTGATCTTTTTAAACCTGCATGACAACATGTAAAGAGGAGCCTCTTATATACTTTTTAGACTCTTTTTTTTGCATAAAATATTTTTATACTTAGCTTCTGTAATACTACTATCGTGTCAGTGAAGTACCAACTTCTATATTACATCAATTGGCCAACCTGCCAATAGTCAATCCATGTTTTATAAGCCAGGTTTATTGATCGTGAGATGCTCAGTAGCAGTACACAAAGTTTATACATTTAGTCTAATGGCCAAGTTTCGGGAGCTGAAGATGCAGAAGTTTGTTATTAGAGACATACATCTATCCTTCTGCTTGCTATCCCTTGGAGCAACAAAGAATGTAGGGTGATGATGAATGCAAGTGAACATTTGCTTGAAGTCAGCCTTAAGTTTCTCTTTAAAAGAAAAATCCAGTTGTGCTCTAAAGCTGTGTTTTAGCTTTCATACTCCTTTGTCAGTGGGTTGCATTTTTATTGGTATGTGTCTTTGGCCTTTTTCATGTGGGCTGGGAACTGATTTTCTAAAAACGCATAGTTCTGGTTATTTGCAGCTGTATAATACTGATGGATTAAGAACTAAAAATACAGCACATGGCCATGTTTCTTTTTAGCTGTGTTTCAGTTGTAGATTCTTGCTATAGAGCTGTTATTTCAGAAGCACTGATTTGTTCTGAATGTTGGTGTAAGTTTTCATGCTTTCAGAAAGGTTCTGTTCATATAGATTTCATGCACTGAATGTGGAGCAGTGGAGTCAGTTTAAGATAAAATCTTCTAGTTGTATTTTGATTGCTTTTAGAGATGCCTAAGTTGGATTCATTCTTTACCACACCAAATTATGTGCGTTAAAGATGAAAATCAACAATTACATATTTTTAATGCTTTAGAGCTTGACTTTGAGGGATCTGCATGAAATAAGTGGTTCTGGATGTCTGAGCTACTTATAAACATACAAATCTGTATCACTTATGCATAATGTTAGCAGCTTTGAATATGCAGTGGATGACTCGGTACGTTAACTGCGTGAGCTGTAGTTCTTAAATAGAATTTACTACTTCCTCATATTTCTGTACCTCTATTTTTGATGCTGTGTGGGTTTCCCTAGCCTTTCCCACCCTCCCACATTTGAGTGGGAAACGGACAGCTTTGGCTAATCTGTAGTATGAAGGCAAGGGTTCCACTTTAAGACTTGTGGGGAATATTTTGAAGGTAAAATTTTGGCATGCGTGTAAATACTTGCTGTTGTTGATCCGAAATCCTTGCAAACTTGCAGGATTTGTGGTTAGCCGTACGTTCTGCTTTTCCATTACAGGAGCGGTGGTCATTACAAGTATTTATATTCTAATGTTTTTTTTTTTCCTTCTGCTTCTAGAAAAGCTGTGACCTACTTACTCTTCTAAATTATTTTGTTACATAAGAGTCATACAATCAAATTATGTAACGCTGATAGCAACGGCTTTTTCCTGCCCTGTGTGCCGTGTAGGCCTCAAACAGCAGGACCAAGCAGATGGGGGAAGTAATGGTCACTTTGGAGATCTGGGACACTGTAGTTTCTTCTTGTGTGTCGATTAAATTGCATTCTTGATATGAAGCTGTATAATTTCTATACTGTTGAAAAGTTAACGTCTGCACAGCTTCCAATGTCTTTGATAGTGTTTCTCTGTAAGCTTATAAGGAATTTATGTGCAGTGTGTAAGATCCCATCTCCAGACTGATTCATAGGTAGATGCCAACTGTGCTAGTAAAAGCGAAATCTGCATGTCTCATAGATTTTCTTGTGTTCCAGTAGTACCGTGAACAGGAAGCCATTCGCCTTTGCCTAAAGCATTTTCGTCAGCACAACTACACTGAAGCTTTTGAGTCGCTACAGAAGAAAACCAGGATTGCTCTGGAACACCCTATGTTGACAGACCTGCATGACAAACTAGTGTTGAAGGGAGACTTTGATGCTTGTGAAGAACTGATAGAAAAAGCTGTGAATGGTAAGAATCAGAGGTGGCTGGGGATATTAAAAACTAAACAAAAAGACACTGAAGTGTTATTGCTTTCAATATTAATGTACGTAACAGTAGAATTGTCAGTTCCATGTGCTATTTCATAGTGTGGGGTCCCATCAAATTCTGGATTTTATATGCATGATGAAAACTGAAAATTAATTTATGAAATAACTTACCACAACTACATTTGGAGCCTCTCTGCTTTGAAGATGACAACTTGATGAGTTTAAAATCAGTAAAGATAGGTTCTTCATGCAGGAGGCTGGCACACTGGAGTTGGGTGTGGCTATCAGAAGTAAACTGGAGTGATGAGCATAGAAAAGCAGCAAGGGAAACAGAAGCGTAGAACTTGTGTTCTCAGTAATGATCTTTATCGTGATTTCTGGTTAGGACTTACCAGTTGGTGGGTATTTCAGCAGAACTTCAGCTGTGTTTGAGAATGCTGTCTTTGTGAAGAAAATACTCCCTGGAGGATGTCTTAAGAGAAGTTATGATGATTGGAAGCAGAGACTGTCTTCACTTACCGGTTTCTTTGTAACTACTATTAATTTTTTACTTGGAACCTTTCAACTTAGAAGCACTGTGTATAAACGGCTTTCATCTCCTGAGATGGAGGAGATTTACTTTCTGTTGATAGAATGAGATACAAGAATTGAGCTTTTGCAGTGAAGTGTCTCCAAAGATCTGTGCAGCGGTTTTGGATTGCAATTTGATAAACAGAGGTACTCTTGTTTGTGGGTGTCTTTTTTTGACTGCGTGCAATTGCTATTCATGGAAAACCTGTACTGGCATAAGAGATTCTCTTGTCTGTGGAGTTGGAAACTAAGTGGGCCAATTTAATGGGTGTCTGGCGCCAAAGGTTTGTGTTGGTGGTTTTGTTTTTGTTTTGTTTTAAATTCTGGGCAAATCAATCATTTTGAAATATCTCTTAGAATAAGTAGCAGCATATATGATTGATCACCTCTTTCATGGTAAAACCACTGAAGTTGCAAGTGATTCTTAGGATATGGTAGAGATAATAGGTTTAAAATCCACATTTGTCTTCCATGAAAATCACAATGCTTTCATGAGGAAGCTGTTCAACAGAGCACAATTTTAGGGAGTTTATTGCAACAGGCTGTCAAAAAATGCAGTAAATGGCTTTCTGTGAGTTTTGACAGAAGACTTGTGAACTATATAAGCAGAACAGCTCAACTGCCGTGTGCCAAACTCCCTGAGCAGCTACAAGCATTGAGCCTGAGAAGAGCCTCTGTTCATCCTTGTCCTTCTGAGTGCTGCTTGTCCTCCTGAGACGTAGTGGTGGTGTTGGCTTGGAAGGGAGTGTAAACAGATTCCTGCAATGCAGAGGCATTCTTCAACTGGCAACTTCCTGCTGAATCTAAGAGTACGTGAGGGTTGTAGGAGGAAAGAGCAGTGGGGGCTGTGGCTGGCTCTTGCTATGTCGTTGCAGTGTTACTTAAGGAAGGGAATGTCAGAGGGAGCTTATGAACCCACCAAACTGAGGCAGTGGGATGCTGTATGCTGATGATTGTGATCTTGCCAAGGGATCAGTCTGTTGCCTTGGCTGTGGCTTCATCTCGTCAGTGCTTAGAGGCTTTCCTCTTTCCACCTCATTGCAGACTGTAGTAGAAGCTACTTCTTGAATGGAATTTCACTAGAGATCTAGAATGTGCTGAATAAGGTCCCTCAAAAACTGACCTTTTTCCCCACAGGCACTAATGAATTGAATGTTTGTGGCTTTGTTTTGCCCTGTCACATACTAATTCTTTTCACCACTTAATGCGTAGCATACTGAAGTTATTGCATCCAATAGTTTTCCCCTGAGACTAGAACTGAGGAGGTACTTCTGTGCCTCCCCAATATATCGACAGCAAAATTGCTGTCTGTAATGCTCAACTTTACCAGGTGTGGAAGTATGGACAAAAGATTTCCCTGGCAGAAAATTCCAAGTCTTGTACTGACAGATGGACAATTTGATGTGAATAATCCTCTTTCCCTTGTTCCTGTAATCATGTTCCTTTTTAGAGGCTGGAGAACTTTGCATCTCTTAAGCAACCTAGAAAAATAGTGTGGTTTTATCACTCCTTTTTTTGTTTTGTTTTGTTCCAGCAAGTACTGAAACAAATATTTATAGCAACACACTATGGGTAACTTAGCAGGAGAGTCTCCAAGCAGCAGAGTTAAGTTTCCTTACTGTTTCTGAGGGACAGAATAATGTGCACGGGTGTGTTTATATTGCTTCTTTTTAATCTAGCACCTGGCTAGCTGAAGTTAAATGTAAGTGTATGCATCTCCCATTGCTCTGTTGCTTATCCTTAACATTTTTGCTTGTCTTTGAATACAGTGACCTGCCTTCCCCTTTCCCTTCTGCAATTTTTTTTGCTGTCTTCAGCTTTTGTACCCATTTAAAGCTCTATCACCTCCCAGCACCCTTCAGTGAGAAGTGATGTCTATCTCAAGACACTGAGGCTGCATCCCATATTTTTTTGTAAGCTGGCAGAACTTTAACTGGGTCAATCCCTACTCAGGACAGTGTGTGCCCTGGCCCCTTGCTTGGTGGCACTGGTGCTTGTGTTGCCACATGGTAAGCTGGGTCAGGGAGCTAATTCAGCTATAGTGGGGGAAAGGGCAGGAACTAAAACATGAAACTGCTGCTGAAAGAGTTTGTCTATGGTTACACCAGTTGACTGTCATAAGGCAAGTAGCTGAACATGCCTGGTATCTCACAGCTGGGTCTTTCCCTTTCTTGCTAGGATGGGAATAGATATTTTCAGTCTTCAACACTTTCTCCTACAGTATCAGCTCCTTGTGGTCCTCTGCAGTTACCCCTCCTTGCTTTGTTCTCAGTGTCTCTGAAGCACTTCTGTTTGAAAAAGGCTTGTTTGCACCCAACTCCTCACTTTCTTGGTAGCTTGGTTGTGCAGTCTTCTAGCTTGCTACTGAGTTTTGAAAGTATGGGTTTTATAACGGAGCTCTCCACTACATTTTCTTGTCAAACAGATGCAGATTAACTTTAGTCCTGTGTATGATGAGTGAGTGTAGTTAAGTGTAGAGTTAATTTTAAGAATCTGTGTATCTCAGTTATCTCTGTTACGGAACAGTTTGCTCTTTGAACAGACTGGACGTGAATATGTGAACTGCTGACCTCTTGCTGATCTGAGAGTTCATAGCCTTAAAGGAACCAACAGAGTGCAGTGAGGTTGACAGTGATACTGCTTGCTCCATGCAGCCTAAGATTTGATTTGTAGAGGCTAATATTTGCAGTGATAGGTATTTAAAAAGTGAAATGTGATACATCTTTTGTACGCTATTTCCATAGGCTTAGTCATGTAGAAAAAGTGTAGGTGGTCAAGAATTAGTGCTAGCAGAGCTAAACTCTTGTTCTTTTGCATTGCTAATGGTGAACGCTGTCTTCCACCTCACATCACCAGATGATTTCTTTTGAGAGCTCAGTGGCAGGCAGCCACACTTTTCCCGCAGATTCTTTTGACTTGTGCATTAGACTTAGAAAATGGGCAAATGGAAACTCTGGCAGCTGCCTGACTTCCTCTCAAAAATAAAAGGTTCCTTAAATCTCAGCTGGTTCACAGAGTTGGTTCAAATGCTTCACATTTGGATTCATTCCTATAGCTTTCAACTAGCCTATATTACTGAAGAAAAAAATCTGCTTAGTATTCCTACAGAGAGCATGAGGAGTGCAAATTACTTGGTGAACTGGTTGCAACTACTGGAGGCATAGAAGGCTGCTTGAAATGTATTGAAGATCTGCTAGGTTTGCTGTGTATTAGTATTCCAGGGACCCATTTGGTCCTTCTGGCAAGTCTTCTATCTGTATGCAGTACATTGTCCATCTGCTGACACATTGGCCCCATATGATGAATAAGATGGTGGTTTACAGCCTGAAGGCTCAAATGTCTCCCAAAACTTGAGGTGTATGGGAACATCTGTATTCTCCTGGAAGCTGCTGACCAACAACTTAAATTTAACTTCAAATACTTTGGGGTTCATGTTTGAGAGAGTATAGACTGGTTTGTTGCTCTGTGTTCTGGGATAGATGGAGGAGAGAAGCTTGCTAGGGATCCAAGGCCTATGGTAAGTAGATTGCAGAACTGTGGAATCCTAGGGGCTGGAAGGAACCTCTGGAGATAATCAGGTCCCACCCCTCTTACAGCAGGCTGCAGATGGTATGGTGTGATGGTACAGGGGTATGGTTTGCGTGGAAGCAGGTATCTTGTAGGAGAGCAAACCTAGCATCCTGACTGGTTTCTCTTATTAAGAAGAAAGTAAGAGTAAGTCACAGTTTTGAGGCTTGAAAATTCATGTTTTGTTGTTGCTTTCACATCTTAAGGAAATTACATGGTGGCTGGACTCTTGTCTGATGTCATCTTTTTCTGCCTCTGATTTTGTTTGGAAGCATTTTACTACAAGAACTTTTTTTTACCAAAAAACAAAAACAAACAAACAAACAAAAAAAACCAACCCTAGAACCCCCAACAAAACAAAACCCCAAACTCCGGAAGTCGTGGACAAAATGTTGCTTTGAAGTTTTTCATGCCACTAATAGTGAAGTGAGTAGATTTCAGTACTTATGTCTTGAGGTGTGTGTTGCCTAAGATTAAACTTAATACAGCTTTTACTTGTTTCTGATCGGCTTCACAAAGTTAAATGTTTTGGTCTGCAGTGTTTGTTTTTATTCTGTTCTGGGTAATGTGTAATTGATGGACAAAATTAAGCCTTCAGTTACCAGATGAAATTTACTAGCTTTAACTATTGTGAAGTTCATGTGTTACATCCAAAATGCGTCACAACTTGTTGCAAAGTGTTTGTAAATAGTACAAAATAAAAGTACCATGTTTGGCTGCAGTTCTACAGAGTAAACATGGACATTGAGATGGGAGACCTCAGGGCCTAAGGAAACTACTTCTTTTAAAAGCTTGCACTTCACACTTTTTCTACAGTGAGCTTGAAATTTATTTTAAACTACTGATTCATTGGAAACAGCTGACGAACATAAGTAGGCCTGGATCTGATCTTCAGTGCCTTGCAGAAACTTTGGAGACTTTTTGGTCAGCAGCTCTATCCTGGCAAGAGACACAAGGAGTACGCTAGAAGTCTGGCATCAGATACAGAATCCACCTAGAAATCCCTTTTTTCTTTTTTTCCCCTCTTCTCCCTGTGGTGTCAGACAGGTGGTGATTCAGCTCCTAAAACAAGCTGCTTCTGGTTTGCGGTGCAAATAGAATGAATGTGGAACTGCTCCCAACAGAAAGAAACATTTCTGGGAAGCAAGCTGGAGTATTTCCAAACCAATGTCCCATGGAAGACAAGAAGCATTATTAAAAGAGGCTGAAAGCGCAGTAGGGGAGAAGTATCATATCTTGACAAGTGCAGCCTGTGGGTGTTGAGCATGAGAGAGAGGTTAAATCACCCTTTCAGATCATATGTGGTGTAATTCATCCTCTTGAGCTATTTATGTCCAATTATCTATTGGCTGCCATAGGGATAAATACAGTTTTGTCTTTGGTCTTAAAGACTGAAAAATGATAACCAAGAGGCTCAGTTTCTATCTAGATTTGTGGCTGGAAAAATCTGACTCAGTATGGAATTGTTTACAGCGCATATATTTGTTCTGCTGGAAGGAAGTTGGCTTTTCTGAATCAGAATTCATGAAATCTCAAGCCTCTTGTGTTTTCTTCCACCTTTATTAATCCTGAAGAAATCCAAGTAACATTCCCAGTCTTAAAACTGAAACAAGCCTTTCTACGTATGGTGTGAGCAAACTTCTGACTTTCCTCTATTTCCTAATACTAGGAGAGCGCTGATGTTTTTGACAGGTGAGAGTAAAATGTTTTTGATGTTGTTGACAGGTGAGAGTAAAATCTGCCCTGCTTTAATAGAGTAATAAGTCTGGAAAAACTTGCAGAACACAGTTGAAGAAAGTTGAAAGCAGTTTTGTATTTTAAGACCAAATTCAGCACTTTTCAGGAACTCTTGAGTGCCTTTAGTTTCCCTATTAGATGGTTTCTAAATAGAGTATTCATCTTCTCCCAGGAAGGCCTTGCTGGCTTAGGTTTTAATTAAAACCTGGACTGCAGTCATGAAAAAGTGCAGGATGCCAGGAAATGTTCTAAAATATCCTCTGAATGTTGTGTCACGCTTACCAAAGATTCTTACCTTTTTCGTAAGTAAATAGGTACATGTGCGGTAAAGAATGATCTTTTTTTTTGTCTCTGTGCCCACCAAGGGATTTGTATAAATAAATGGAGGCATTTACAATCTGTTACATTCTTACCTCAAAGCCACATTTACTGGGGTTGCAAGAACTGAAAAGTGTTACGTAGAACTTAGTAATTTCATTTTTCCTTTCTCTGCTGAGGAATGCAAAAGTGATTCTTGAGCTATTTGGCTAGGTCTGATTCTAGCGAAGAGCAAAGCTGTTAGGAGCATGATTAAAGAATTCTGAATGCATCCTGCACTTGACCGAGCAGCCTATGTGCAATGTTCTGTTTCATTACAAAGCCATGTAAATCTGTCATTGGAATTCTGAGTCTGCTTGTGTTAGTTATTATAGCAGTAGTGGTGTAAAACTGGCTGTCTGAACTCACAGGTTTTTTTTTTTTTCAGATACTGTATAAGTGGAGTACAAATGCTTGTAATAAATATGTCTTGAGATGGTGGGGTAATGGTTGGCATATAGGCAGGTGGGCGCTAAGGGAAACAGTGATCAGGAGGCTGGCCACTAGCAGTCTAGTACTTTGATAAACATGCAGAAAGTTAGGGAGTTTTTCTTAATGAAGTCATTTGAAGACTGATACAAGTTTCTCACAATGCTTGCTAAGCTATTCTCAGACTGAAGAAGAGCTTCAGAAAATTAAATATTTGTCTATTAAGCTCATGACACATGTAGAACACAATTAGGAACTGACCTCTTGATGCTAAGCAAGTTACATCTGGTAGGAGTACAGAGGGAGAGAAGAATGCCCATGGAATGTGGCTAAAGTGCTGCAAGTTACTGCTTCTTACAGAAATGCTGCAGTTGGCATATCTGACCAGTGACCTAATGTTTCTTATGTTTCTCTTCTTGTTTAAGTCTCTGAAGAGAATGTAAGCTATTATTTTGTTTCTCATCCAATGCTTGGTTGTCCTGTGTTGTAGCTTTTAATCTGCTTTTCTTTTTTAGGTGAAGCTCCAGAGATACTACCTGACCTAGTTTTGAATTAACATGTGTTAAAATGGTTGAATTTGATACGCATTGGCAACTTCTCTTTTGGTTAAATAAGGGGGTGGGACTCTATTCTTAACTAAATACACTACACTGGAGAATTATAGATGATTGGCATGACCTGGCAGACAGACTTTGTAGTTCTTCATTGATCTAGTAATGAGTACTCTTCTTATTGTAGTGCTTCCACATTAAGTTCATTAGCAAGTTTAACAAATTTACCGATGTCTTCATTTTAGATAAATTCTTTATATACGTCATAGAGTCGTTAAATTCATCTAGTCTAACCATCAACTCATCACCACCATGCCCACTAAGCCATGTCCCTCAGTACCTGCAAAGCACCAACAAAAAGCACTTTCTGACTTTCTGGGATGTGCATGGTACATCTCAAACACTTGCAGTGCAAGGCCATTGCTGTGACAACCTGTCAGAGGTTATCAGGGAGGTAGTGGAGCCCATTACCTCACGGGATAGTCCTGCTTTGCTGACAAATGGGCATACCTTTTGGAAGAGTATACTGAATTGACTGCTTTAGAAGTCGTTTTTCTTCCTCTATAGTTGAAATGTAAACCTTTTAAACAGCAAGAGTTTTGTTTTGCAGATGGCTTATTCAATCAGTATATCAGTCAACAAGAATACAAACCTCGCTGGGGACAGATTATCCCCAAAAGCTCCAAAGGTAAGGATTTTTCTGAAGCTATAGCCCTCATACTGCTCATTCTTTCATGCTCCTTTCTGGATATAGAGCAAGACGCTGATGCAAGAAGGACAGCTGTTCTGGGAAATGGTATCATCTGTGAAAATTTTGCTGTTTGTCTGCAAATCAATGAAATGTAACCTGCTCTCTGGTTGAATAAGGAATGCTCCAGGAACACTAGCTGTCACTTCAAGGATAACTAATCATTTCACAAGTAAAACTCAGACTATAAGTTACCTGTAGGACTAGGTTTAATGTGTGGAGTCATCTTAGAGGGAAATGTACAGCGAAGAGTGGCAAATAGATGCTTTATCTTAACATGGAGTATTTCAGATTTGAAGTGTATCTTTTGAAATCTTCATCTATTTTACAGTAAATCTTAACTGCAGAATCTACCCCCAGATGTTGACTACAAAGGACAAAAATGACTGTTGTGCAGCAACTTTAGGATTCAAAGTGCCAATCACCAAACATGGAGCCCCATACCTAAACCTTTTGGGAGGGATTATGTATGAATATAAACAGACTTATATTCCAGTGGAATATGGGTTCTGTTTCTAATACTGCTTCCCTGTCCTGAACGATTAAGAAATCTGAAGTGGCTGGAAAACTGCTTTAATTGGACAGTTGGAATTCCTTTATGTGAGAACAAATAATTGGTGCAAAGCTAACTGTTATATCCTTATCATTAGCCCTTTGCTTCCCTCCCTTGGGTACAGTGCTGTGTTGTTTGAGTATCTGTTCTCACTTGTCTGCCTTCAAGCAGCATTGGGTGAGAGAGGAAAGGAGAGCGTAAGATCTTCTGTGTTACCACTACTGCAAAGTTTCAAAGATAGCTCAGACCTCATTTGTGAGGACCTGCATGCTTCAGGAAGTCTTAGGATCCTTTGGAAGGTTCCTAGAGTTGCAGTAGAGTACTGTATTCACTTCAGTTATTTATTGGGGCAGTCAGCATGTAACTGTACAGTTTTATATTGAATTTTACAGTGTATGGAAGAATACTAACCGAATAAAGTGTTAAAATTTAAAAACGATGAGTTAAGTTGCCCCGCTTTTGTATAATACTTCAACTATACATGAAGTTCTTTCTGTTTAAGGTCTTATAACAGATGACATTCTCTCATTCCTCTTTTTATTTTTTTTAAAAGGTGATGGGGAAGACAGCCGACCAGGTATGAGAGGAGGCCATCAGATGGTTATAGATGTTCAAACAGGTGAGTAGTTATTGATGTTTTTTCTCAACTAATTTGGTTACTTAATGAGATTTTTTCACATAAGTATTGCAAATATATTCTTTTGAGAATGCCTTAATTTTAATTTGTGTAGAAAAATCGTACTTTTTTAATAACTGCTTTAAATAATCTGCTTTCTTTGCCTGGAGCATATTCCAATTGCTTTCCCCACTCGCTTCTTCCCTGCTAATACCCCTTCGGGCCTTTGACTTCTTGCTACTTTGCTAAGAAGCCAAGAACCATTGGTTTAAATAATTTGTGTGTGTCTTCCCCCTTTTGAGCAGGTGCTTATACAAGAGAAGAGAAATTTGGGGTGATTTTTGTCCCTTATCTCTCCTATATACCATCTGCTTTGGAATAGCACTTGAGCAATAAATCTGACGTACTGGAATATTCCTTGTATTTTGGTTAGAATGGCTTCTAACTTCTGCTATTTTTGTGCAGGAAGTTCCATTTAAATATAATTTACTTGATGCTTTTTATGAAAATGTTTTCAATAGCTATTAAAATGGTTCAACCTTGTTTTGAAGAGCCCATAGAGAAGAAGGGAGGGTATAGGTAACAGTTTTGATGAACTCTGTACTCTATAATTTTCTGTAGCTTTGTCTTGCTTTTATTTAATCAGATTTCTGTGGTGCGTCATTCCTGACTAAAGTGACTGTTCACTTAAGCTTCCCTGCCTGCATCTTTGCTAAACAAATAATTTGTATGAGTAATGGAGCTTTTCTTAGGAAAGAAGAAACAAGATCAGGGTTGTCAGTAGCAGAGAGGAGTACAGAGCGGCAACGAGGGAGTTGGCAAAAAAACTGACATAGCTGTCTCTGTTGTGGTCATATGGAGAGGGATTGAAGCATGTGACAGGATAGTACCTTCAAGAGTAATTTGCTAAGTCATAGTGAACAAGCAAAAATGCAGCAGTCACTGCAGTCTTTGGCTTTTACTCTAGAATGTAGTTTTTGCTCTAGAGGAAGCACTCGAGTTATTTTGTATATGAAAGCAAACTTTTTTTGTTGGAAGAGATTCATTAGAATAAAATGCTGCTGGAGGATTGCTTGTATATGCCTACAAAAGAAGCTGTGAACGCTCCCTAGTGGTCCTAGTGAGTAAGTAGCAGTGTCTGTTTCGCAAGTATGCCAAAGAGATGCCAAGCACTTCAGTCTGGCAGTGACAGTCCTTTAGACCTGCTGAAAGCAATAAAACGATGGTAGCATGAGAGCATGAGTGTTTGTTTCCATTTCTGTTGATTTTTCTTAAGTCTTATTGAGCATAGCATCTCTGCATTTCACTTATCACTCTGCTTTAATAAAGCAGTATAAAGCACAGATATTTTTTTCCTTTTTTTTTTTCCCCTCTCCCTAATTGCTTAAAACTGGTTGGAGAGCATCTACAGAGGAAGAGTCTCAAGGTGTGAGAAGTGGGTTCCTATGTCATGTTAGTCCCCTTTTGCTGCAGCTCTCCAGTGGTGGCAGGATATGCTCCTTCAGAAAGTTTTTCTGTGGAACATTTAGGAAGTTTGGGAAGTTGCCCTTACTTTTGCTTCCAGGCCCATTGAGGCTTGTAAAAGCTTGTATGTTTTTGAGATTAAAAGCTTTGCCATGTAATTTAGCTTACAAACAGGCCAGGGGAAGTTCTTGGTACTGTTTGTATTCTTAAAACCAGCTGCTGCTGACTTCTTGAGTTTTGTTTTGAACATAGGTAGCATTTAGTGAGACTGTGGGAGTTTGGCCAGTTTGGTCAGAGTGTGTTTTACAGGCTAGAATTGGTCTCCCTGGTCAGCCATGAGCAAATCAAGTATTAACAGAAAAAGGAGCAGCAGCACACTCGCAGACATCATCCATTCCTTACCCACACGCTGAACTGTTTTCCCAAAGATTTTTGGAAGCTGAAGAAGCTTCCAATCCTTCCTCAAATGGGTGAAGTGCTTATCAAAGATGAATATTTTCCTCAGCTTTAGTATTTTAGAAACAACCTTGAATACCAAAACTGGGCTTGCATGAATCATGAGAACCTTCTTATTACATAAAAGTAGTAAGGTTTGGAAGCAAACTTTAATCACTCATGCCCAGATGCTGTAACTGTGGATATAGCTGCAGCTGGTTCTGCTTTTAGATGAACCTCAAGGAAATATTAACCAGTTGCTACTGATTATAATAATAAACATTTATTTTTTACTAAGTTTTGTGTAACATAGAGCCTGCCAGATGCACATGTGTTAATGTCAGAATAGAGGAGATGAATTGATAAGCAGTTGAGCTAGATCATGAGTTACTGATAATGATTTGATCTGCTGAGTCTCTTGTTTTTACTCTTAGTTTCAGGTAGGATATAGTCAAACTTGGTACAAACTGTCTTTTAGCATGTTTTATCTTCCAATTAGAAAAGGCTGAAAGTAACCAAGAGAGCAATTATGGCATCTCTATTGGCATAGAGTAACTTGTGGTGTAGCTCACTTCTGTCTGATGTTCATGCATTTAATACTTGCTGCAGATGTATAGATACTTGTGTAGATGGGGGTGTAGAACTTTCCTTCTACATGGAAAAAATTGGTAATCAATAACTCTCACAGTTTTTTTTCCAGACTTCTATTTGTATTAGCACTCAGATTGGGATGATCTGGGTGGCAGAATTAGGAAGTTGTTCTTGGTGTGCTTATGGAGAAACATGTACTATGAGACATTCCTAGTTGTAGTTGGAAACTGCTGTTGCACGTGCTAAGACTCTAGACTGTAAGTGAAAACAGAAGGATTATGTTTCTGCTTCTTGTGTAAGGTACTTGTCTTATGTAGCTCTCGGTATGAGAGGCTACAGTGTTTTATGCTCCCTTTTCTGAGGAAGGAGAAGTGTTAGGGTAGTCAGAATGGGGGGTATAGATTAAAAATACAAACAGAAGCATTCCCAGAGCACTGAAAGTGCAAGTAACCCCAAAGCTGTGCTAGGGCATTCTCTGTAAAGTGAGCTGAATATCTGTCATGAAAACCTTCTACGATTTATATAGGTCCTAGTGAAATATTCAAGCATTGAAGTGCATGCTTGTATATAGTAGTATTGCTTCCCAGATACATTAAGTGCTGATAGAATGATTGCCCAATGCAGTTCTGGAAGAGAGCATGTAGGCATCTGTTTCACACTGGTTTCTTGATTAACATAGCTTTGATTATGACCTCTCAGGACCTTCTGTAGTTCTGTTATGATATGTTTTGAAACAGCAACTCTGTAAGAAAGTGAGAACAGCTAAGCAGAGTGCCACATTCAGGTTTGAAGTTTTTAATCTGCAATTTAAGGGAGTCTTGTGTTTTGGATGTCTGGCTTGTAATTCCCTGGGTAAGGTGGGGTTTCTTCATCTGCCCTTACAGAGCAGGTACAGTTTTATGTGAATTATAGTGTAGTCTCTAAGACTACGTAACTTATTTTGGTAACAATGATTTTTTTTTTTTAGGGTTTCTAAAGAAGATGAACTAGTATTAAAGTTATTTTATTTAAAACACTCTTTGGTAATATATCCTAATTGTTTTCAAGGTTCATCATTATTTTGCTTAGATAAAGCCTCCTTATGTTTTCTGTCGTACTTGTATTAGCTTTGTCTGTTTCTCCTAAGTATGGCAACTGAAATGTATTATGAAGGAAAATATTAGTGAAATGATCTTTATCAGTGTTTGTGCTACCTCTGTTCAGTCTCTGAAGCGAAATTAATCTGTTATTTCGGGTGTATGTTACTTTGCCTTTCCTTTTGTGGGAAGGAATTATTTCATTCTGTTAGATAAGTAAAAAGAGATCTGTAGGTTGGGAACAGTGGGCGATTCAAAACAGTGGGCACAGTATGCCATAGTATATGTAGAGATGATGAAACTGTGTCAAAAGAAACATGGAGCTATGAAAAAGATGAAGCAAGAGCAGCAGACATGGGGAAGGATGCTGTTTTGCCTGGGGAAAACATTGCTATCCATAAGATATTTTATTTAAAGACAGGACTTGTGTACAAGATGAAGAGATCTCTGAAACAAAACACAGATGGCTTCTAAGCTCTGAAATACAAACAGCTGCTGCATTCTGGAGGTTACTCAACTTCATGGTGCTTTCACATTTGAGAAGATGACTTTGTGTGCATTGTATGCCTACCCAGACTAGCTAGAGCCTGAAAAAATTGTAGCCAGCCACCATCTGCACTGAAGTGATTCAGAAACTGAGTGGTGTTCAAGAGAATTCAACATCTGTCTGTGTATTTGTGCTCAGTGTGCTCCTTTACCAAGAACACGATGCAGCTTGCAGATAGCTGAAGAGGGATATGGTTGCTGCAGGAGGTGTGGAGAAAACGGGCATTCATTTCGGGGAATAGGATGAAGAGCGATGGACACATTGCAGCAAGAGAAGTTCTGGTTAGCTACGCAGAGGGGGGAAAAAAGGCACAAAACCAATAAAGATGATCCAAATATTATGAAGAATCCATCCTTATAGTTATTCAGAGCACATTTCTACACAACCTGTGTTGTTGCTGAAATTTGCTCTGCTGTGAGAGGTTAGAAAGAAGGCTATGGCAGATTTCTAGAAGTCTTACATGCAAAACTATTTCACTGATTAGTTAAATAAGTCACCAGAGTTGGAGTGTGTTCATTGCACTGATAAAACAGAGATTCTGTGGTAGACCAAACTTAATTTATCAGCCTGCCCTTAACAATATGCTATGTTACATCCTGATAGGATGAGAAAACAGTTTAGAAATATTCATAGAACATATTTAAAAGTATTGAATTTTTGTTCAGCAGTAAATGTGAAGGAGATAAGGTGCTGGAGGAGGAATTTGATGTCCAAAATGTAACTTGTAAAAGCTTTGGGCAGATGTAACTGCTTTCATGTTTTTCTTGTTGGCTTGCAGGTAGATTTGAAAAATTCTTCCAGTCTGTCCCTAAAGCAGAACAGAATTCTGCTTTAATAAAGCAATATTGGTATTGCTGTGTGACATACAGCTATGATGCAAAGAAGGAAACCCTCTGCCAGAGAATGATGTTCTTCCTGCCTGCATCTTGACTTCCCTAGTGTGACTAAAGTAGGAATAATTATACCAATGCGGGACTGCTGTTTTCCCCTCAAGCTTCACGCTCCAGCTGCCTGAAAGCTTGTAGTCTGTTCCCTGTGTCTGACCTCCTCTTTAGGCATATACTGATGCATTGTTAAGATGTTGTGGCAATACCAGGGAATGCTGAAGTTGTACTCTGGGTCCATCTTAGTGGGTGCTTTCCTTGGAAAAAGTAACCCTTCTCGTGAAATCTGAATTGAAAAATAGACTGGAAGGTGTGATACCGGTTGTGAAAGAGAGAGAAGTTCAACTTTTGTTTTGAAAAAACAAATGCTCCTCTCCCCCCCGCCCCAACTGATTTTTCCTTATAATTTGGGAGAACAATTGTGAACTTTGAAAAATGAACTATTGAAAAATGATTTTCCTGACATTACCAGTAGCAGATGAATTTACATATTAAACAGTGTTTTTGTTACTTCTGTAATACAATTAAAAATGATGGTCATTCTGGGTCTAGATAGTGATGGAGTCTCTTTCATCTGGACTAGAGTTTTATCTCAAGATAAAGAAGAAATTTGGTATATAGTTCATGTATGCTCGTGTTGTTGCTGTTGTTCAGGGTATTTGGGGATGCTCACAGTTCACACTACATGACTCTACCCCTTTTTGGTCCTTATACATCACTTAGTTCTGTGAGCTTGATCTAGGTGACTTTTAAAATCTCAGTTTTCATCAAATTCATTCAGATTTGCTATTAAATTTCATCTGAGACAACAAAGCCTTTACAGGCAGGCATGACATTTTGGCAAGGCCCCAGTAGGATACTTAGCCAGTGCCAAATCTTTTATTTTTCTCAGCTATCAATGAAGCTGTTGTGGTAATGTGGGTTTTGTGAGCTGTGAGAATTTATGCGCACAAAGGGACCTGCTCTTAGCAGGGAACACTGGGAGCCCTGAGTCCAGGAGGAAGGGTAATTAAAGTTAATGAACCAGGGTAACCTTTCCATGGTGATGACCACTATCCTGATGGTAGGTAAGGGTCAGGGACTATTTCCATTTTATAATCACACTTCTAGCTCTGCTCTTTAATTGGTGTTGGATTAAAAATTGGCTGTTACCTTTATAATAGATCTGGCTTGTGGATTTTAAAGAAGTTTTTTAAAGCTCTGTGATTCTTCAGTGGCTCATTCTTGGACTTGGTTTTGTGTTGTGTTAATGCAGTCTGAAGATGAAATATTTTTAGAATTCAAGACCAGATAGTGATGTTACTGTAATGGAAGTGGCTTAATCATCTCTCAGTGTCATAACAGAGACTTATTCCTTATATACCTCCCATGTTGGAGGCTTCATTTAGTTTCATCAGTGAGTCTGATAAGCTTTTGAACTTGCTGTGCTTGGAGTGGTTGTGAATTTAAGGTAACATGCTCTAAGGATGAGCCTGGAATGCTGACTTAAACTGTTACTGCTCTACTGACATGCTTTTGTGACATCAGATAAATTATATTATGCAAGCCATTTTCCTTGAAGAGGATTTCATAACTGAAGCAAGTTCTCCTGTATAAGAGATCAATGAAATAAAAGAGGTTTTTGGCTGCTGTCTCAGAAATCTTTGTAAGTTTTGCATCAAGCAGGGAACAAACAGATTTCACTCATTAAGATTAATAATGACTATTGGCACTGGTGGACAAAGGAAGGGAAACTGATGAAGTCTGCCTGGACTTATGTCAAAGGCCTTGCACAGTCCTGCATCCATCTCTAAATTGGAGAGAGATGGAGTTGAAGGCTGAACTATTCGATGGATAAAGAATATTCTTGATTGGATGGTTGTACTGCCACATGGAGGCTGGTTATGAGTGGTATCTTCTTGGGCTGGTCTTAGCTCTTTAACATCTTCATCAGTGACCCAGACTGAGTGAACCTCAGCAAGTTTGCAGATGATGTCAAGCTGAGTGGTACAGGTGATGCAACAGAAGAATGGGATACCATCCAGAGGGACCTGTATAGGCTTGAACTACAGTCTATTTATCACAGGTGTTTTGTAGATATTTATGTGTTTAAAGGCATTCTTTTTTTTAAATAAAATTAATGTGTTCTTCCTTTTTTTATTAGAAACTGTTTATTTGTTTGGTGGTTGGGATGGAACTCAAGACCTGGCTGACTTCTGGGCATACAGCGTGAAGGAGAACCAGTGGACTTGTATATCCAGAGATACTGAAAAAGAGGCAAGTTGTACATTCATACTGTTAATAGTGTATGAATTATTGTACAGAAAAATGCCGTATTTCTGAAGTGCTTGTAAATATGAATAGTGTGCCAAAATTGTGGAAAAAAAAAATAAAATCAAATTTTCAAGTTCAGAAGACTTGAAATAAGACTAGGAAAATGTGAAATGGAAGTGAAATTCAAGTGTTAACAATCACTGGGGGAAAGGTTTATTTCCCAGGAGTAGACTGATCAGGCAAAAATCAGTTCAGTGAGTAAAACATGAGTTAAATAATGTGATAAGATTGAACCAGGCTGCCAAAAAAAACATTTCAGACCTGATGCTGGTGTTGAGGTTCAGTAAAAGCTTTTTAGCTTCTGTCAGAAATGTGAGTAGAAATGGACAACCAGGAGGTGGAAATATAGAGAACAGAGAGTAACTGCCAGAGGCCATGCAATCCCAGGAGTTTTCATGGCATTCAAACCGTTTTCCTTGGCCTGTTTTGCTTGCTATTTGACATATGAAATCTTTGAGGTGAATGTAGATTGGGTTATAGGAGGTAACAAAAAGAGTTCCAACCTTTGACTCATGTAATTCTCATGACATTTCACAGTATATAGTAAAAATTTCCTGTCGTTATTGTGTTCATAGTTCATTACTTGTTTGCCAGAGCATAACTGAAGTAAATTCATGCAGCATTGTCTTAAAGGATTGAAAAGATTTCTAAAATGATACCTAAATTCAGGAACTGATCTCCCCAAGTATTTGCAAAAGGCATAAACATATATTTTTTTTCTCATTTGAATTTTTCTGGGTTCTTGTCACTAGCTTAATTTATGATCTTAAGAGCATTTGAATATCGCTATTTTTTCCTAGCAAAGGTGTTTAGAGGTTGTAAGCAAGTAGGACAAATAGCCTTAGCTGAAAATCTCACAGTAAGGCTCTTTCCCTAGCCTTTATATCCGTGTGTCGTGTACAGAGTTTTTAATGCTATTTAAAAAATGAGCAATAACGGATCTGATTGCGGTATTCTAGATCTATTTTAATAGTGCTGTATAAAGGTTAAAAATTGTCCTTATGTTTCATATCCCTGTGAGTTTTTTTACTCTTAACCCTTTCATCACTGCTTGTAACTCTGTACTTCTCACGGCTTCTCATGCATGTAGCAATACGATGTTGAAACTGGATTTGGTCTTTCAGTGCTGTAGGGTCAGCTTGTGTAGCTTCTGTTTACATCTGGAACTGTGGGTTTCACTTGGGGAAAAAAAAAAGAGTTCTTACTGTTCACCCAAAATGAAGCGGGATATGTGTGATGTAATGATGAGGAAATCGGGTTTTAACTCTTTTATCTACTTATATCCAGAAGATAAAAGCTAGACTATCTTTAAACATGATCCAGAAAATAAAGAACCAGTAATAGTGAAAACAAACAATTTTAACTGCGGCCTGTTTCACTTTTTTTCTTGTTTTGTAGCTACCCAGGGCGTGCATTTTTTGTCTAACTCAGGATGCAATGTAACAAGGCCTTCCTGTCAAAAAGGGTGACTGTGTTTTCTTCCTGCACAAACCAGTGTGGGTAGTTCTGGTGTTTTTTTTTTTAAGGGGTTCATTTTCTGGTGGGTTTTTTTGCTCCTTTTTTTTTTTTTTTTTGCTGGGATTCTTTCTTACCCAGTTGAGCTTCTGTAGAGCTTGGGAGGCCTGGCTAGGATGCAAGGCATGAAACAGTGCCAGAATGAGCGTATGTTTTCTGAGTTCCTCGTGCCTGACTATATTCCCATCCCAGCATTACCCTGCTAAAAGAATATAGAAAAGAACAGCTGTGGAGGAGACAGATTTTGGAGGAAGTAAAATTAAATTGTGATGGCAGGTCAGGATTCAAGTGGAAGTTGGAGGGGCTGTGGGCTGAGAAGAAGCAAGGTCACAAAATTAAGAAAAGATGAGGGTTCAGTTGAATGCATGGGGAACTTTGAAAAAGACGCATACTTAATATAAGTGGAGAAGTATTTAGAAATGGAGTTCCAGAATGGCTTTATGTTTGGATGTAGCCTGAAGTGGGTGTCAGAAGACAACAGCCTACTGAGGCATAGTCCAGGGTTTTGGTGACTTAAAGAAGCACATTGAACTGGCTGCCAGCACTTGCCAGCAGTGTTTTTTGTTGCTTTTTTTTTTTTCTGTTGGAGTTCTGGGTAAAACCTGATTTAGAAGTGAAAAGGTCAATCTCAAATGGAGAAGTAAATTAAAAAACAAAGACTCCAGATGTTTCTCTAATAGGAACATCAACTATTCGCAAACAACTTGCTGAAAGGAAATGTCTGTTGACATGGCATTTTTGAAAATATTCAAAGCAGAGTCCAATAGAACTTAATCTTGTTTTTGTGTTATATTGTGTTTGTTCTGCTTCTAGCTATTTTATCCCACTTAATTTGTGATGCTGGTTGAATTACCCACTGAATATTTAAGCTTGGATAAGAGAAGATGGTAAAAGTTGCGTATTATCCAACATCATCTTAAGGGTAACATAAAGCAACTCTTTCAGAGTAAAGGTACTGATAACTTCTGATGCAATGCCAGATTATCTTCATCCACTTGGCACCGCGGTACAAAGAATTTGCGGTGACCTTTTCAGTAAATGGTGTTGCTTCTATTTTTCTAAGTTTGCCAGTGAGTTGGAGAAAGGTCTCTTTGTCACCTTAAGTTGCATTTGTATTCTTAACAGTTCAACTACCAGTGCTAATTTTCCACAATCCTTCTTATCTCAGGAAGAAATGCTTGCAGGAATAGTGAAATAACTGATTGCCTATGTTCTTTAAGAAAAAAAAAAAAAAGCATCATGAACTAAAGTGCAGTATTGTGTTGAGTTTCCAGAATATGTACCTTAGCAGCTGATAGGCAGACCTAAATTAGAACTTCCCAACCTCGTTCATGATTGTGTCCTTGCACTGTGACCTCTCAGATGGGCCCACAACTTCTGTCTCCTCTGTGCAGAGCTTGAGTGTGCAACATCTTGGCACAAGGCATGGCCAAAGCATGTGAAGTCTAAGAGTCTTTAAGAATCTGTACCCTGAACCAAGTGGAATGTTCTAACAAATGTTGTCTCTAGGGTGTATTAGCAGTTGTAGATTAGTGGACATTTTCAGGATTTGGGAATAGTTTTAAAATATCAAACCTTGTCATTTCTTGAGCATTTTGGTACAAAGCATTTAGGTTCAAAATGCTGAGAGATATTGATGGTTCTAAAGATTCAATAATTGGAAATTGGGAAGCACTATATTTTGTATGTCTGTAGTGTTCGTATACCCTATCTTGGTACCTCCTGTAGACATCAGAAGAGATGTAAGGTCCTCCTGGAAACAGTGTTTTACTGTGCAAAGTGGTAGCTTCTGTTGTGCGTTTGTGTTGATTCATTGTCACTCTGGCCTTATGCTCACACGTCAGCCCTGTGAAGGACATGGATATTGTGTAAATGGGTTAGGTTTATGTGACACTGTTTCTCAAACTTTTAAGTGTTTCTTGTCAAAGACTCTTCAGTAGCAGACAAGGTCTTTCCATGGGTTAATTGGTTAAGAGGATAAATTCTTTCTGACAATACAGGAAAGTGTAGGGCAACAAGTGTCTACTGTTACTAAGTTAAAAATGGTCTAGAAAATTGGCTTATGGTAAGGTGACAATTTGCTGCTAACATTAAATACTTTTCTAGGCTACATACAATAAAGGCTGACAAATTTAGATCTCATGGTACTGAGAGACAACCTGAATGTCACCTGCTATTGTATTTCCAGTTAATTTTTCTATGTTGTATGGATGCATTGCCTATGTTTGTTGACATGGATGCGTTTACCCAAAACTTCCAATGTCGTTGTAACAGAAGCATTATATTTGTGTTTGTGACATGATTTTTTTGTAAGCTGGGGTGATGTTCAAATATATAAACTTATCTGTGTAAAACTTTTACTCCATGCTGTTTTTAAGAGTAGGCACTGAAAACGTCTCAAATATTGATCCCTTCCTGCAGATGGTGATGTGATTTGGACGATGCTTCAAGTAATTTGGGGATTTTTTTTGTTTTGTTTCAAATACAGTGATGTTTATGGAATAGAGATCTAATACACTGAATCTGCCATGTCTGAGTAGTTCTAGTTGTTAAAAGTTGCTCAGTTGTAAGAGATTCCTGGTACCACAAAAGCTCATAGGGAGAAAGCAGCTGTCCCCAAAAGCCTGCAGCGGAAACTTGGATCCTGCAGGTGTACCTCTGTGCCAACTTCTTAAATAGTGTAAATGCCTACAAGAGTAGGGACAAAGGCGGCACATACTGAAGTGAACACAGTATAATGCATTCTGGGCAGGTCCTGAATATTACATGCTACTGTTTTATTTCCCCTCCTGAATAGTAGTATAATAGTTTAAAACCAGTATTTATTCTCCAAAATGTTAGAGGATTTCAGATATGTTTGACTAGCTTCTTCAGTGATATGCCGTCATCCTAAAACAAAAATATCCTGTGGAGTATCTTACAGAAAAATAAGTTAGAAAATGTTTTCTACTTTTAAAGGTAACTTTAATTTATACTAGCTTGTGTGATTAAGAGCTCTGTCCTTCTACTCTTGTTTCTTTGTCTTTTAACTGAAATTTTAAAATAGAAGATACGATCTTTATTTTATAAAGCTCTGAGTCTTAAGTTATTCAGTTCCATTGTGAAGTGCCCATAGTTCTTGTTTCCAGCATGTAAAAAGTGCAGGAAAACCAGCCAAACTTCAGTTATTCCTAACACCAGATGTTTCAGTGTGTAGAGATCCCTTTTGGATATTGAAGCCAGTCTCGTAGGGAAAGGAGTACTTAAATGAATGCATTATGCATGGTATTCTGAAGGCTGCAAAACTTTGGCAGTCCTGGAGCTTGCACGTGCCAGTCTTCAGATTATACATGGACTTCCTAGGCATCGTAAAGCCTTCAGTTGCAAAGGCTGCAGCCTTTGCAACTAAGAACTGCTTTTATACCTTGAAGTAATACATCTTGAATAGTTGATTTGTGGCATTTATGTTCTGTTGAAAATCACCGCGTCGACTCTAGCTTACAATGGACATACTGGCCTGATTCCCTTATCTGGAGTACAGCTTCATTTTACTTTAACTTTGTTAGGAATGTGTTGCACCATTCTCTCCCTTGTGAATTACCTTTAAAGCAGTATGCAGAGGCATGCTAGGGTGGCTGTGCACACATCTTGGGGAAGATAACACCTTTTTGTACTGCTTGAAGTATTATGGAACTTTCAGGTAAGGATTTAGTAAAGTGAAGAATGTTACTATTTAAAAAAAAAAAGCTGACTTATGTACTTCCAGGTTTTACTGGCAAAACAGGCACCTGGAACACAACAGCAGGCTGGAATCCTTAGTATCCTGCATTGCCCCTCCCATTGTTTGGGGAGAATGGCAGGAACAGAGAAGGTAGGGGTAGAAGGTGGGAGGAAAGTTTGTTCTCTTGCCAGCAAGGTCAAAGTAGCTTCACACATGAATCAGCACTGCCTTGGGAGTAGTCTCCTGTTTCAGCTAGTCGGTAAAAGGCTTCCATTACATTAGCACTCCTCAAGCTGTGCAAATACAGGAATCCCTAAAGAAATATCAGTTACCCAGTGTGGTAACACAGGGGAAGTATTTTCATTAGTATTATAGACACATTCTTAGTTAATTTGTCTGGATAATTACATGTTTGAAAATCTGCTAAGTTTTTGTGGATCTTGCTGCTATAATGAGTCTATTTCTGCCACCAGGCTCTGAAGACAGTTAAACTTTCTGGACAAACCCTGACTGAATGGATGTAGCACATTGATATGTTCAGCTTTCAGACCCTGAAAGAGCTTAGTATGTTTAGTGGGACTTAATCCATGAACTTTCCAGGGCTTGCTAGTGCTGAGGGACCAAGGGATTTTATTTATACTAGGATTAAGAAATTGCATTGCCTTTGTATTCTTTGTTTTATCTTCTGTTTTTTTCTCTGACATCCCATGCAAATTACTGCAAAATTGAAGATGACTTGTTCCTGAAAGTGTCATGCAGCAAAGACTGTGTGCTACACTTTGTGGTAATTGATGCAATTCGTGCAGCTGGATAATCAAATTATGTTCTGAGAATAGCTGACGAGTGATATAAATAAAAATTTCAGAAGCTACATCTTTTCTGATGTGTCACTTAGTTTCAAAGAAGATATGGCCATTTCCACAGCGCTATTTTTTTTAACATATTTCTGTTGCGTGTGTGTGTGTATTATATCTTTTTCTTGGCATGTTGCTATAAAAGCTAACGGAACATGCCTACATTGAACTCTACTTAGTATCTGAGAAGGCAGTCTCATAAGCCATGGGTTAGCCCGAGGGGAAAAATTACACAGCCACTTCTATGATGTTGTGACACCTCTAGGTCCATGCTATTCCTTTTCTTCTCCTTAAAGCTGTCATCACTTTCCAGGAAACATCTGTGGTTTTGTGGGTGTCCTGAATTGCTTAGATCAATATGAAATGTCAAAGTTTATTACCTCTTTTCAAAAACAATTAATAAAAATTATTTCTAGCTCTGCTATGCCCTCATGAAGGTTTCAAAACTGGGACATGTTTCACATCTTTGGTTAAACAACTCATAAGTTACAAGTTCAAATATCTTCAGCCTACCAACCTGTTGGTCTGTTTTAAGCCAAATAACTTGCGTTTGCAGAATAATCTTTCTCTTAGCTGGACTTCTTTGTTAACCATTGTTACTGGTAATCAGAGGGCAGTGTGAACTTAGCAGTGCGTTTGAACATGACCTTACTCAACATCCTACAATGGTTCATGGGGTTAGTTGAATTCAGCCCACAAAGGACGTTGTCCTGAGGGCCCGTATCTCAGACTTGGTGGCAGATTGTCTGTTATGTTTCATCAGCATTACTAAAAGCAAAACTGAGCGGATGATGGGTAACAAACTGATAATTTGCTTGTTAAAACTTAATAAGCTCCAGTTTTTACTATTCACATTTAATTGCTGTGAGTAGCACTGGTTTTGTAGCTTGTTTTGTTAGAAGTAGCACAGTATTAATGTTCTTTTGTTGCCAAGTTGTTTTGTGTGAGAAAATCACTCCAGTACTTCACCTATTTGCATTTGTAAGCTGAATCAAGTAGACTGGATGATCTATTTTTGACTGCAAACTGACACCTGAATAAGACCTTCATGTGTGTTCTTGCAGCCCACTTCATAAAATTGAAAGAACTTTTACCTGTGCCTTGTGTGTTTGAAGCTGTGGGTTTTTTTTTTTCCTTCCCTCTTTTCATTATTCTACTGCTTGCATAGAAACTCTCTTGATAATTGGATGACTTGGTTTACTGTAACATGATGTTCTGCAGTACTGGAAGGCCTTGGTTATACCTAGGTGTGAGAGCAAGCCAGTTGAGAACACACTGCTCAGACAAGGCCTGGGAATATGGCTTCTTGAAGGTACAGTGATGCAGATATCAGTAACTAAAGCTGTTTCTCACAGTAGGTAGGCTCACACACACAGCTCTCAAAACAAGGACATTGGTGCTTTGGAAAGTTTTCAGGTCAATTTAAAGGACATATTTTATTTCCTTGAGTTTCAATAATTGCAGTTCACCAAAAGCCAATAGGTCATGAGCTAGTTCATTTATGTTATGAAAATACCTCGACATTAGTTGTTTCTGCAAGCAGGCCTGCTGGGAGACTAATTTTTAACAGATAATTTAATGGGAGGAGAACATAAGCATCTGTTCATTTTCATAGCAGCGTTCATGTGCTGCACTGTCTCTGCTTATCTGTGTGGTAATGAACCTGCACTGCTCCCTGAAGGATGGAGCAGACAATCTGAGTAAATTCTTACGTAGGGATGGAAGGGATGATCTGCCCACAGGTCATCAAATCCTGGCCACTGCATTCAAAGGGTCGTGTTATGTATCTGAGCTCAATCATTTGATTTATAAGTTCATTGAACCATCTTTCACAAATAGAACATGGGACAATTTAATTTTTCTTCTAAGCAAAGAAAGTTTCTTTAGGGACTGTAAAGCTTGAGGGTGTGTAGTATCAACACTGAGTATCCCAAATGTATATACACTTCAGGAAAAAAAGCTTAATCCTGTTAAATTTTTTTTTCTCACCCAAAATGAGCAATATAGATGAATCAAAACTATGTACTAAAAGCTGCCTCTGACTTTAAGCTGCTCCATCGTGTCCAAGTCAGATTCCCAGAAAGGACTTTGCAACTAAATCTATTTTATTGCATTGCTATAGGAGGTTACTCGTAAGCAGATTAGGCACAGCTCAAATACTATGTCAACTGCCTGACTGAAGGATAGGTTCTTTGTTTTAGCTGAAACTAGATACGTTAATAGCCTGGTATTTGCAAATACTTGTCAGCAACTTTCTGATATCCAAGCCTAATATTTATCATAAGACATTCTACTTTGTGTGAAAAATGGTGTAGGTGCATGTCTTTCCAACACTGGCCTTGGGGGGTTTTAAGGGTCGTGCTTCTTAGTCAGGTTCTGATCTGCTTAATAGGTTTCCTAAAATATTTATTGGCAGAATATATTTAACTCATACATTCTCAAAGTATCTTCTTTATAGCTGGCACGGCAACTGTGAAAGTAAGTTATAATAGCCATTATATTTCATAAATAAGAACAAGAGTATCTTAAGGCTAAATGAAAACACAAGGCTGCCGACCTATTGTAGCTTCATATGCTACTTTAAGCTTTTACCTAAAGCAAACTTGCAGAGCAATCGGATGAATTGAATGTATGTTGAGTATGCAGAATATATATATGTGTATATACATAATTTTTTTTGAGCTACTCTTGTGTTCTTTAAAACATGTGAAATTCTAGTTCCTTGCTGCATATACCTTCTGTGAAGTTCAGAGGTTATTTTTGCATTTTGTGATAGAGCTGTCAAGTCCTAGACATCAAATAACACACATAGCACTGATTTTTGCCATCATATTGAGTAAGGTAGCTGGGGTGCGAGAGGCTCTTGCACCCTTTAAAAACCCTTGCAGGTGGCTCACATCTATAGTGTGCACGTTGTGTGATTCAGCACTTATGGTTAGTTGGTAATTGTATGAGCATTAAGAGCAGGGCAACAGCCTCCACTCACTTTGTTTGGGGTTGATGGGCAATACTGGTGTCGTGTGTTACCATAGAAAGCACTAGATATATGCTTTTAATAGATTTCTGGCATCTTCAGTTATGAGAAATATGAAACGCTTTCTGTGAGCAACTAATATGAGATGGAGATTTTTTTTTGTGTTGCTGTAGCTTCTCTTGCTGACTTTAGAAATTATCTAAAGCAAATCACATCCTTATGAGCTGCTGCTTAGATTAAATGTCTTTGGAGTATGCATTATCTGAACACTTGCACTGATACAGTATTAACAATCTTAAAGGGCATAAAGATTTGATTGTGATTCTGTGAATGCCAAGATTCATATGCATTTCCTTTTATTTTCAAGACTGTGTAGAACTTCATCCTTTATTTTGGGATGATGCTGGTGAAGGAGGAGGAAATAAATTATATTCCGAATCTGCTGAAATGCGTTTTGAAACTGGGAAATGAGACCAATTAATCTCCACAGCGGTGTGTAGGCAGGAGGGACTATTTGTTGTATGACAGCCTGCTCTCAGAATGGGAAACAAAGTAGGTTGTCTGTGTCTTTTTATGTCTTTGTCCCAGTTTGCTTTAGGACAAGAGCATTTACTTCACGACGCTTATTTTTGAACTTTATACTGGAGACAATGTTCACATTCCATTCAGTCTTTTAAAGCACCAAGAAGGGAGAATTAGTCAGCTGTTCTTTGTTTTTATTTCCCTGACTCTTGAACAGGGTCCAGGCTTGCTCCTGAGGTTTTTCATCTGGATCAGTCTGAGTAAAACAGAACTTCTTGCGACTGAAAACCCTTTATTTGCAAAAGGTTATGATAACCAAAAGAAGCCAAGCTCCCCAATTTCTTGTTTTGGAGGTGAGAAGTTGAACCAGCTTTGTGGAGTTCAGTTCACATTAAAGGAGGTTTGTAGGACGCTAATTTAAAAAGTAAAACAAAAAAAGAAAGCTATCATGTTAGTGCCTTAGCAGAGCATGCCAGGATGCTGTTGCTAAGATGATGCATGGTGATTCTGGCATAAATAGTTACTGGAGCAGACCTACCCTAAGGAGTCCCAATCCTTTCTCTCCTGTATAGGAACAAATCAATTATTCTAAGGAGGCAGTGTTGTCTCTCGATGCTGTTGTGTTGCTTTTTGAAAACGTTTTGTAAGTTAGTCCTTAAGTGGGATAATTGCTTTCAGCATTTGCAAGTTAAATGAAGAAAGCTCTAATTAGATTTTATAAAGTGGCTTAGCATGTTGAGAAGGCTTTTCATAAAGTATACTGTGTATTTGCTTGGCGTTGCGCAACTGAATTTTGTGAGGCGCTGACAAAACTAAAAGATCCTGTTTGGCCATGGCTGCTTCTAGGCACTTAAAAGATTGAAACCTTGTCTTAGGTACTCCTAGCTATATGTACTCTGTTCTTTTCCCTACATCCTTTGGGTTGGTTATTTCTATCTAGAGTCTGGAGCAGTTGCAGTCAAGACTATGCTGCTTGAGGACTGTATTGTTAAAGTAGGGAACAGAAGCTTGGTATTCTGCACCACTTGAAAATGGTGCCATGGCACACAGTGTTTGATCTGTCTTGATTGTTATTATGCTGTGCTAATTGTACAGTGGTACTGGGTGGTAGAGAGCCACTTTATTCAGGTTAGTCTTAGCTCTGTGGGGGCTCTGGTTGAGTTGTACAGAAGCCAAAGTGCCCAAGTGCTCAAGCTTAGTAATCTGTAGTATTGCTTGGTGTCCTGTAGATCTGAAATGCGATACGCTAATGCTTTATTATTGCCACCACAGCATTGGCATAAATGGAGGGACTGGCCAAAGCAGCTTAACACATTGTTAGCCATCTGAATAAGAATTTAGCCTGGTCAAAAGCTTCTTTCACGTGTGGTTTCTGCAGTGTGTGTGCCAGAAGCTTCATGGTGAGAACTGGAAAGTGTTCCCAAAGCCAGTGTTTATTCAGATCATTTGGGCACTGTTGCTTGATATGACTTACTAGAGTCTATTTTAACTGGCTGTGCTGTTTGGAGAGTAATGCCTCTGCTAACTCAGTTGATTGGTTCTTAGAATTATAGAATCATTAAGGTTGAAAAAAACCTCTAAGACCATCTACTCCAACTGTCAACTTATTGCCACCATGTCCCTAAGTTCAACATCTACTCATGAAGCTTAATTTGCAAAAGCATTTATCACATGTGCTAGGAACCTTGGAGATAACAGTTCAGTGAAACTAGACCTAAAGGAAGTACTACTTAATGGAAAGTCCTGCATTGATCTGCAATCACTTGTGATTACCCCAAGATAAGGTAAATGCAGGCTAGCCGGAATTTTCTTTGACTTTTACTCTGCTCAGTAAGACTTGACTTTGCTTAATCTTCTAGGTTTATCAGTGTGCAGGTGAAACTCTTTATTATCTCCAGATTTTTGGGAATGGTAGGTAGTATGTTTTGTGGGTTAGCAGGTACCAAAATTAATAATTAATAATTAATGCTGTCAGTTTATTTTTGATGGTAAGGCCCAGATTTTAACGAGACTGTAGATATTTCTAGTGCAACATACCTTATGGCGTTAACTAATAGATCATGGACCAGTCTACATCTGAGCAGGAGGAGAAAAAAGGGTTGTTCTGCCCTCTCTGTTTGATGTCTCTTGTGATAGGTTGAAGAGAGTCGTGGCTATTAGTCAGTTTTTTTCACTTATTAATAACAGGGCAATTCCTTTAATACTCCTGGAATCAATTCTTGTCTGTTTGAATTTGGTGGGTCACTTTCTCCATGACAAATTGGAGTAGAGTGTTCTTTGAGCAACAGGCTCACTATTGTAGCTGTGTAAAGGAGACTTTGGATCAACATTTGTAGCCTCCCACAGACTCTTGATTCATTTTACCACACATGCCTTGAAGTTTTAGTCATTTTTCAGTGTCTTCCCATATCTGTCTCTATAAATGGACTTTGTGTCTCCCACTGAATTATGTTCATACTACAAGGGCTTTTTTAAGCAAAGTGGGTAGCCCTCATATAAACTGTTGTTTAACTTATTTACTCCTATTGGTGATCATACAGCATACGCACTTGGTTCCACATGACCTTGTAAGTGGTATAGAGGAATAATTTCAATTGTCTTTGAAAAGATGATGAACTGGAGGAAGCCTTCTGTATGACAAGATGCAATCCATTCTATAGCAGGTTCTACAAGTTCAAGTCAGAGGTAAAATTCTTGTGAGCTTGAGGTGAAGTTTCTCTGCCTGTGGTCTGTAGATTAAGTGGTCAAACTTAATGCCTTTAAAAAGTCATACATGACTAATACACAACTGTTATCTTTATGAACAACACGTTTTTCTTGAATTTGTTTTTCATCTTGTCATAGTCTTAAGATTTGAAGCTTGTTTTCTGTAGTACCTGTGCAGTTAACTCCATTGGCTTAACACTAGTGTTGCATGTACTGAGTGCCTGAGCCTTCTGCCTGTACTCAAATTTCATTTGAAGATCCATCTCTTCTACAATGCAACGCAGGTTAAGAAATTAATAAGCTTGGAGATTTGTTCTTGAAAGTTTCTAAGACATTATTTAAGCAAATCTCATACTATCTGTTGTAGCTCAGAGTGACCATATAGTGTTGTGGGAGTGAAATATTTAAATCAGTGGGTTCATTTAAAAAGAAAATTGCAGTGACATGACAAAGGGGAAGGGATCAGAAAGGACTGATTTCAGATGTGGGTCTTACAATTCCATCTAGGTAGTAGCTGTGCCAAGGCAATAACATGCTCTTTGGCAGAGGAACAGAGGAACATCCTTCAGTATCCTCCATAACAAGAGATGGACTTTGTCTATAGGGGGTTGCTTTCTTGTGAATCAGGGACTACCTCTGTGAACATGAGTCGACGTCTATCATGGAAAGAAACTATCTCATGTGTTCTGAATAGGATTCTTTGGAATATGGTAATTTGTTTTTTCCAGGGTCAAGATCAAGTTTGTTGCTACCTTCTCTTTTACCTTCTTCCACATGACTGAAGGCAGTGAATGAACTTTTGCTGTATTTTAGGATTTCATACTAATGTTTCACTTCTGTCAGTATTTTTTTCTGAAAAGAAAATTATCTTAATCACTATGAAATAGCTAATTCTCAAATTTGTAATTATTGCTGGCATGCTTTGTATTTACCAAATATGAGCAATTTAGTTCACGTCTTTCTATTGTTTAGTTAACTCAAACAGTAGTTACAGCAACTATTTTTTTAATGAAGAATTCTTTTTATCAAACTTAGTGAAGAATATTCCGTCAGTATACTTTAATTTTGGTTTGTTTTGAATGAAATGATACAATTAATATATATATATATGTATATATGTATATATGTAAGTGAGGCAGTATTTAGTGGCATGTGGAGCAAATTCTGTTATTATTTGGTATAGCATGACTAACTTTCCTTAACTGTAAGACTTGTAATAAACGGTGATTTATACATTTTGTCTTTCATTCTTCAGTCATGCTTATGTGCATCTTACCATTTTTAGTTGACAATGGAAATTTTCCCACTTCTCCTGTTGCTTTCCAGGTTGCCTTTTCAGATTCCCAATACCAACCTTTGTGGATGTTTTCTATGTGATTTCTGTTTCTTATCTTCTAGACTCTTGAGAAGATTCTCAAAGCTAGCTGCACAGCCTTGTTCTGTCATTCTCATTTAAATGCTTTCCAAAATTACATAAAGGTGAAATAAATACAGAATTTATCTGTAAGCATAACACTAGTTACTTTCTTCTGTCTGGCCTCTTGCAAATTAGGCTTTCCCCACCTTAATTTCTAGTATTTTGAAGTACAGCAACATCACTTGTGTGCTTCAAGATGAGTATAGGAAGGCTTTCAAAACTAGGGTTGACTGAAGTAGAAGGCAGTACTGTCCAGTACTGCATAGTATCATCTAAATGTCACTGAATAAATTACTGTGTGATTTGAAGTTGAGCACCTTGGATGGATAAGTGCGTAATAATTTGACAGTGTCTTCTCTCTGAAGATCGTAACTCAGGGCAGTTTTGCTTACTGTAAGAAACTTTCCTGTAGTTGGAGCTGGAATAACAGTATCTGTTTCGTGAAGGATGGAGTGCTTTTGTTGCCTTTAAAGACCCATTACAGGATATGATTGCTTGTGGGAGTGTCTGGTTATGATCTGTTAGAAAACAGTCTATTAATAAAACAGAGCCTCATGTAATAGAGCACGTCTTAATCTTCTTCCTAAGTAGTTATTTATAGGCTGTGACATCTTAATTTGCTCTCATGTCCATCAGCTTCTGTTATTTTAAAAGATCAAGTAGCTTTCACATGCCTCTGAGCATCAGTTCTGGAGGGAATGAATGGTCTGTTTTCTAAGGAATCTTACAAAAAGGCATTATGTTAGAAGTTTTATTGTTTTGTTTTGCTGGTGTTTTTCTAATGCATAAAGAAGTTACAGTATGTCCTGTTATATTGATATTTATATATTAGTCCTGTATTTGACTGACACAAAGTTTCCTGAACATTCAAAGGATTTCCACTTCCTGATGATATTTATTTGTCCTGAATGGGTAGTGATCTATCTGGAGCAGTGTTAAATGTGCTATACTCTTCATTTTTGTGGTTGTTTTCCTTATTAGAGTGGTCCCAGTGCCAGATCTTGTCACAAAATGTGCATTGATATTCAACGAAGACAGATCTACACGCTGGGTCGCTACCTGGATTCCTCTGTGAGGAATAGCAAATCTCTGAAAAGTGACTTCTATCGCTATGACATTGATACAAACACATGGATGCTACTGAGTGAAGACACTGCAGCTGATGGGGGTCCAAAGCTGGTGTTCGATCATCAGGTCAGCTACACTGATATTTTAGCACAAGTTCCTATATATATACGTTTTTATCAATGTTTGTGAATCATAATTTTGATCATAGCCTGTTTGTGATTTAGAATTGCTATGCCAGATAACATTGCAGTGATGGGGGAAGTTGCAATTTGCACTCAATTTCTAATAGCATTGTTGTCTAATGCTGTTGATTACTGGTATTCCAATGAAATTGAGTTGGATCACAAAAACATTTTTAGACTAATTCATTTTATTTATTAAGACACATTTTGTTAAAGCTGAAAGCACAGTTCATCTGTTTTTAATCAGACTTGCTGAGCTGGGTTTGCAGATCAGCCTATTGAGTAGACATTGGGGAGCAATTTGCAAAGCTGTGTGTGCTACCTTCAGAAGAATACTGTAAGCAAGACACTGAAATGAGGCCAACAGGATCAGGATTCCTAAAAAAAAATCTATTATCTTTAATTTTGTGAAATGCTCTTGCTTTGTAGAGATTGAAACCTTACAGGAGTAGCTACTAATCTTTTAAAAAGCTGCACCTCTCCATATATTCAAATTACTCTATTTTTAATCATGTTGTTTATTCAGTGGCTTTTGTGTCCTTGAAAAAGATATTTAGTTCTTAGTTGTTTTTATAAAACATGGCCAAGAGATAATACATCAGTATTTGTTTTTAAAGTGTCCCAAGAACTTACTGGTGTTGTTTTGTAACCAAAGCTGCTGTCTGCCAGCACAATATGAATTTTTGCTGACACCATAAATTAGATGTGTTGCCTGCAGAACAAAAGCCAATCAATCTTTCTGTTCTATTAATAACAAATATCAGTCTTCCAGGTGTTGAGCAAAAGCAAATGATCAGCTGGCAAGACCACTTTGGGTACCTTGTTTGCCTCCTTCTGAAATTTTCTTCTTTCCTTGCTATCTCTGAGGAAAGAATGTCCTCCCTGAATTCTTTCTCAATCTACAGCTTTCTCTTTTCTCCCTCACTGTGTACTATGATACCAGGTTTTGTTTAACCTTCACAAAAATGTGCTGCCTGGGAAAAGTTGCGTGTAGGCTTTTCTGAGTAGAATCTGTCTTGCTGTGTTCTTCTGTCTTTCCCCTGGTGTTTTGTAGACATCTCCATTGCACTGTCTGAAAACTTCACCTGGTATCAGGGAGTTCTGTTTGATTTGTACTGATGCATCTTGTGTGTGCTATAACTTGAATTCTGGCTTAGGGGATAGACTTTCTTCTGCTGCAGTCTCCTCAAGGATTACTGGCCAGGTTACAGCCCTACTTTATGTTGAAGTAGTCAAGGCAACGATAAATATGTGATTGAGATGGAAGCTGAGTAACATACACTGATTGTTTTTGGATCAGTTGTGTTGCATTTAGTAAACTAGCAGTGACTTTGTTTACTTCTTGGCAGACTTTTTTATGGATCCTGGATAAAAATAATAATTTTTTTCCCTAACGTCAGCAATTAGAATCACATGAGTGTAGCCCTTTTTTGCTCATTAAATTGTCAAGCTGACATTAGATTCAAGCTCTAAACTAAGGAGCTGTTTTCTGAGTTTAATAACTGTCAACCACCAAGACATCTGTGCTCTTATCTGTTCACAAGAGTTTCAGATGTGCAGAGTACTATCTAATTTACTAGATATCACTTGTAGGGGAGGGATGCCTAATAATAAATCTGAGCATGTTCAGATCTTAATGTGCTTCCTTAAAAACTTCTCTTGTTCTTACAGATGTGTATGGATTCCGAAAAACACATGATATATACCTTTGGGGGCAGAATTTTGACCTGTAATGGCAGTGTTGATGACAGCAGAGCCAGTGAACCACAGTTCAGTGGTTTGTTTGCTTTTGACTGCCAGTGTCAGACATGGAAACTTCTGAGAGAGGATTCCTGTAATGCTGGACCTGAGGATATCCAATCCCGAATAGGACACTGTATGTTGTTCCATTCTGTAAGTATCCACACCATACCTTGATTCATGGTGCCTGACCTTAAAGAGAACATCTGGTTTTGATTGTCTTGCAGGCTCTTTAATCTTCCAAGTGAAGTGTTGTCTCACTTGATTTTATGTTCAATGACGTTCTAATGCTTTTTTTGTAAGTGCAGGCAGTATTGAAGTCTCAGGCAAAGTTTTCATGACTTAAACTGAATAGAAATTAAAGTAAAAGCAAGGTGAATTCTAAATTGATTCTAATTAAACAAGAGCATTTAACCGCAGTCCAGTGGTTGAATTTACTCAGTAGTGTTTTCCTTTCAGCATTAGTAAAGCATCTTGGAGTCTTCTGTAATTACATAACGTATTTACTAGACTAGGAAAGGTAAACTTGACTAGTGCAGGGCTTACCTGGTGTGCATTCGGAAGCACAGGCACCCAGCTGCTGCCTGTTATCATGATCAGCTGTTAAGTTTGGTTCAGATGGCATTATGGGCTCTTAATCCAGAGCCTGATGGGGAATGGCAGTGTGTTTGATGATAGAGGTTGTGTGTAGCACTTTTTTCTGTTTATCTACTCAGTAATATAAAAATCTTCTGTTGTTTTTTCCACTTGTTCTCATCACCTATTTAAGTGCAGGACATAGGATTTTCAGGATGAGGGTTGTAAAGCATTGTATATGCACTGGACTACCTTTCTGTACAGATACTTTCAGTAGAACAACACAGTACAGAGGGGATTCCTATCAACTACGAAGCTTCCATAGGCAGATGTGGTGTAATGGCAGTTCTGCACTGAATTTACATGTTTCTACAGTTTCTTAGTGGCAGCAAACGAGTTTTCAGAGTCTTGCTGATGCTGAACTTTGATTTGGGGATGGGAGGAGGAAGGGAATGGGACTTAATATTGTGGCATTTGCACGTGTTCTGACAGTACAATTGAAAACTGACCAGTTTTGAAGAGTTTTTCCCTTTCAAATGAAAGAATGGAAGTTTCATAGTGATTGATATGCTTTTAGAGCTTTGAATTCCGTTTTTGCTTTTAATGACTCTGTAAAATTTAGTTTTATAAAAAAGAAGAGAGAACAGTGCCACACAATTCTGCATAGGTACGAGAAGATTTAAGTATATGCCCATGGTAAACTTAGGAAGGCAGATTTCGATAAGCAGAGTTCATGACAATATTTAGGTACTTTGCTGTTTTTTCAATCTTTTTTAAGAAAAACAATCTGCCTCTTATGGGCTTTCTACTTGATGAGCTTGAAAGAAGTGATAAACCTGGCTTTCTGCATATTTGCCTGTTCTTAGCATGTTGGTACCTGGATAGTTACTCTTAATTTCTTTGTTCCTGGTTTAAACTGTGAAATTATCATCTAGTGGGTTTTTTTTTTTGACACTATACCACTTAGATTGGAGAAGACCCTTAAGATCATCAAGTGCAGTCATCACCTAATGCTGCCAAGTCTGCCACTAAGCAGGGTCTCCTAGTGCCATGTCCTCACGTCTCTTAAATACCTGCATGAATGGGGAGGTCCACCACTGCCCTGAGCAGCCTGTTATAATGCCTGACTACCCTTCCCATGAAGAAATTCTTCCTACATCTAGTCTGTATTTCCCCTGCTGCAACTTGAGGCTACTTCCTTGTGTCCCTTGAGACTGCTCACTCTTCTATATTAGACTTGAAAAATGAATTGCTGTTTCAAAATGCTGACCTTACAGTTTGGTTGGGCAGGGTTATAACCATTACTATGTAAAATTTGCCTGGTTACTCTGGAATGGATATTTTGTTGGATCCAGATTTATAGTTGTACTTAAACTGAGAAAATAATATCTTCTAAAATTGCATTTGTTTGAGGTGCAGAAACGGGAATCCCTCAGTGGTATAGCTCTTGAAACTGAGACGACATGACTTCAGGAATGAGAAAGATTAAAAATGGAATCAAGAATTATACAGTTTTTACTAAGTCTGCGAATAATAAACTGTTGTGCATAACTCTGTGAATCTTTGTGGATATGGAAGTAATAGATGTTTACCAAATTAAAGGCATGTTTTTAAATTTTGAAGAAAAATCTGTTACTCTTTCAGTCATGAACGTTTCTGTGAAACAGAAATAAAGAACTTGGTTAAAGAATACCTTTTTGTTCCTTTCTAGAAAAATCGCTGCTTATACGTATTTGGTGGCCAGAGATCAAAAACGTACTTGAATGATTTCTTCAGCTACGATGTAGACAGCGACCATGTGGATATCATATCAGATGGTACTAAGAAAGATTCAGGGATGGGTAAGAATATGACTACAAAATATCTTCACATTGGTACAAGTGAGAAATATATTGCTAAGTAGGTGAACGTCCATCTACAGAGTCCTGTGGTATCAGGTTAGCATCCTTAACCAGCCTTGTGTACCCAAGTGAACTCCACAGTATATAGGTTAAACTTATGCCAGCTCTTTTGTCCTTCTCGTCATTCGATATCTCCATCTTTTAGCACAGTACAAATAATTGATGCATGAAACCATATGCCCCATCAAAAAACAAACAAAACAAAGAAACCCCTCCAAAACAAAAAAAACAAATAACCCTGCCCCTCCAGCAAAATTAAACTTAGAAGAACATTTCTGCAATTTCAGCAAAGATGAGAGGAAAAACTTAAAAATAATTGTGGAAACAGGGTAGGAGAGGACAGCTTTTTAACTTTTACAAAGTGAAAGGTGCTGTGAAACAGTAATCATTAGCTTGGTTTGAGATGCAGGAAGGCAGGTAGGATGTCCAGAGAAATGGAGCAGAGGGGCAGAGGTTATTTTGCCTGATCAGAGCTGATGAGAAAAATGAGGTTTCTGCTGCACATGTGCTGATATACTTCCTCTAAATTGAGGAAGGGGAGCTAAATCTGGTAGCAGTATAAAGTAAAGCTTCAGTCCTGTTTGGTTCGTGCCACTGGAACTATGTACAGAAGTCCTGTATAGCAGAATCCTCTAAAAACACCCAGAAGACATGGCCATCAGGAGTTGATTTTAAGCTTTTCTCGTGACACAAAGGGAGAATGGTCATTTTGGAAAAAGAATTTCTGCTTGTATAAAGCACATTGTTTTCCTATCTTGCAGATATCCTAATTTTTGAGCCTATGGCTTGGAAGTTCAAATTTGCATTGCACTGTTTACTATGATGAGAGAATTTATTAATGCTTCTGGTATTATGTGTAATGTAGTAACAAGCTCGATCTTGTTTACTGTTCTTCCAGCAACCAAAATTTTAGCTTAAATCTAGGTTTCCCTCCTTATTTTGATCAGGCTTAATTCTAAAAAGTGATTTTACTGAACTTCTGAAGTGAATTATTGCTGGTTATGAGTTGTTTGCTCGTTCAATTTAGGTATGTCAGTGAGGGAGAAGAGTACCCAAATACTTATTCTCTGGAGTGATTTATTTGCTTTGTTGCTTCCAAGAAAGAAACAGCTTGTATTGTTGACAATCTTATTTAATAAGGTGCCTGCATGTTGCCTGATGCTGCTCTGTGCACACCCACACACTGTGATCCTTAGAGCTTTCAAAGTTTTGTTCTTTTTTTTTCCTCATGGTTTTACCAGCATTCTTCCATTTTGCTTTTTTAAAACTGTATTTCTTAGTAGCCAGAACTAGTAAAGACGTCAGGCGCTGCTCTTCACTGAATATATTATCTGTAAGGTTCACTTAAGCAAGTGGTAATTAAGCATTTAACCTTCCTTCCCATTCCCACAGGCCCCTGAGTGGTGAATGGTAGGCATGGTAAGAAATGAGTCATTGAAAATAATTCACAAGATTTTCAGTTCACTGTTTCTGTATGTGTGAAAAGTAAACAAACATATTCCAATGTTTCCTTTGCTTTTGAAAGAACATGCTAAAATTCTGTGTGTCTTAACAGGAGCAGAGCAAAATGCCTGATACATACAGACAGTAAATATTGATAGCATTGTTTTTGCCCCAGAAAAGCAAGTCTCTGTGTTCTTGTTAGGTGATGATATGTTGGTTTGATCTGTGTGAACTAAGCGATTCAGTACTTAGTCGCTGTGGAGTTTTATGCTGCTTGGTGTGATGAGTCAAGTTGAAAGTGCCTGACCTAAATGTTCCTATAAAGTCCCATGATTACATTTTGTTCCTGGCTCGCGTATGGCATTCAGTTCTATTCTTAGTTGAGCTATTTTGATTTTTACTTTATCTAAAAACTTAATTGTTCATTTGTTTAAAATTTTCAGTGCAGCAGTGAGAAGGCGAGAAAAAAAATTAATGTAGGAAAACTTGAAAGCATGTCAGTAATATGAAGTGGATACTATGCCAGAAAATTATGGTGATGTTGGTTTTGTTGTTGTCTAATTTTGTGGATGAGATGTTGATGCTGTTTGGTCATTCTTTGCTCTCAGTTGTACTTTAGGTGTTGGTTGTGGAAAATCAGTTCCTTGCGTAGATAATGTACTTGAGATAAAGGACTGTAAGCTGTAGCAAGTTCAGATGTACTTTATTGATTTGGAAAATATTCAAATTTTACCAAGGTACAGCTTCTGAAAGATTGGTTTACAAATAGAGCTCTCCAGGATTTGCCTGCGAAAAATCTCATTACTGAATCTGCTTTGGGCATAGATAAGTCTCACACCTCTTTCTGTCTTCCAGTTGCACTTGACTCCTCCACAGGGTGTGCACTGGTGCTTTCTCCAGCTCAGTGCATCCAAAACACTAGTGCTTTCTCCCTATTGTCAGAGAGGGCTCCAAAATAGAGTTAAGTCATTCGTATTGGTTATCTTTCTCCTGCGTGATAAGTATCATAAGCAAGAAATTCATTAGGTCTGCTAGAGAAATGGCCAAAATGAGACTGAGGAAAGAAGATTTCAATTGTGATAATGGGTCTGATAAGAACAAAGGCAGTAGTGATGAAATTGGAGGACATATAGTATGATTGAAGAGCAGAGCCTGTGGTTGAAGAAGAGGCATGAGTGTGCATGTTGGTGGACGAACTCTTTTAGAGCAGTTATAGACTTACAATTATTCATAGAGGGGAAAAAGAAAACTAAACAACCAGCCCCCCAAAAAGTCAAACAAAACAAAAACCCAAAATAACAAAAATCTCACAAGCCACGTGTTTGTCTGAGGCATACGTATGTATTAGAGATGTCCCTGATATCGTGTGTCTTCAAAAGTTTATATTGACAGCTTGCCTGACTTGCTCAGCACACAGTGTATGACTAATCGTGGGCGGTCATTTCAGGTCCAATGTAGCTGATGGGAGCACTTGTGGTCAAGGATCCTGTGATAATCCTGTTTGGCCCTGACTCAGGTGGTGTGTCAGAGGGAGAATTTCCTGCTGCAGTAGAGCAGAGATCATCCTGTATCTAATGAGTAACCAATAGAATCAAACAAGAGCAAGCTCTATGTATTCTTACAGTTCCTTTTGATTGTGAAGTAGTTCTTAAGGACAAACCTGTCTATATAGATATATAATACATATATATATATTGTTTTTTTTTAATTCTTTGTCAAGTTTTCTCAGTTCTGCTCGGGCAGATGCTCATTGGATATGGGAAATCACACATGTTCCAGAGCTGAATTTTCATCAATAAGCACCACGGACAGAGACGACACTGCCCAGTCTGAGAAATCTCGATGTAAAGCAAAATGCTGTTGGAAAAACATTAATCAAAATAAAAAGCACAGTTTGGAGCCAGCTTGAACAATCTATCTGCATATCTCATTTTGATTGCCCGTTTGACACCTGACATGTTTTGTCCTGTGTTCATTTTAAAGTCTGTCTTGCCAGTGGCCAGCATATCTTTTAACATGGAAGTACTTTTTTTGGTGAGGTACATTATCTTTTCTTCATTCTTGAGAGGTGCTTATCTGGTAACCAATGTAAAAACATTTAGGTTTGTCTTTGAAGGTGAGGAGACTTGGCAGTCACCAAATCCTGAGAGTGCTCTGCAGGGAAGACTTAGCAGAATTTCATTTGAATTTACTAAATGATCTACTTTCTCCAAAATTTCTCACTGCTTGGGGGAGAACTTATTCATTGAACATCAGGGTTGCTCATTTGTTATTTTTTTTATATAACAACCTAACAGTTCACATGGTCTCCTTGCTGCTCCTTGGCTGGCTTCCAAACACAGTCTCATCATGAAAAATCCAAGAGAATAATTATCTTGCTGTGTCAACAGCTGGCCTGAATTACTATCCCTGTCACTCTGCTCCATTAAAGTTCAGGAGGGGTGCTGCTTCAGCTTTATGAATTACAAGGAGGAGTATGTAGCGACTTGCTGATGTACCACCTTCCCTCCCCCCCCCCAAATTTTTCTTTCAGGAATATGCTAGATTCTGGTGAACAGCAGTTATGCAATGCAGCTTTCTCTGCTCTTTTAATCATGGGGTATCGTGAGGAGGAGCATGCTTGCATCTCGCTTGTAGCAAGATTAGCAGTAGCATGTTCTGAGGGAATTGTAATTTAGGTGGCACTAAAGTGCTGTATCAATGAACTTGCTTCCCTTAGTGAATCCTTCAAAAGTGGTAGGCAAACTAAAGGTTTCATATTACATTTGCCAGTTCTATGTGTACAGAACATGTTTAAAACTTGCTATAATTTCTTGTCCAGTAAGAGATGGGATTTAAATTCCAAACCTCTGTCTAGTATTATGAAATCCACCTCTGTGTGAACTCCAGTTTATTGCTTTGCAAACTCTGCCTCTGTGTGAGAGCTCTGTTTTTCCTCTTGCTTAGATACTGGCAGCAGTCAACATTGTGCTTGAAACAACTGTAGCTGTTTGTACACGCAAGCCAAAAAATATTCAGCTTGCTGAAATGATCACCGTGATTAAAAGAAAAGTCTTTAAGTAGGGATTGTAGTAGTGGGAACATATCTGTTGCATGATTAGGTGTCACTTTTCTAGAAGACTGAGTTGACACTGTATGTGGGTACTCAGCATTTTAGCAGAGCTTTCTCAGGAATTACATCATTAGCTCTGAAAGTAACACTTCATACTTATTTCCACGGACACTACAATAGATACAAGGAGCGCAATAACACTGTCTGATAGAGCACATTCTTGGCTACAAAGCACAATTTTCCAGCATGGTAACCACCATTAGCTGCTCATTTTCACCTGCACCATTGGAAGTGACCCACTGTTTCAGTTGCTATGATAGAGCCATTACTGAAGTACAACACCCACTGCCTCACTGTGCTCATATTCACTGTTTGGTCTCCAAAAATGTTCAGCAAGCATCAATGAATGTCAGTGGGTGCAATTTTTTTTCATGTGGAGGAATTCAGTGATGCACCTTTGCTTCATATGCACTTCTATATCAGATACCATTCTGTCAGACTGCCCCTCTGCTGCCATCTGTCATGTGACAACAAAACATAACAGTGTTTGCAGGAAGGTTCAACCTCTACTGACATAACACCAACATCATGGGCTGACATAAAATAAGGCGCATTACTTTCAGAGCAGCCCTCATATTGCTTGTTTTGAGAGCAGACAGTTACATAAACTCAAGGCCTGGTTAGCTGTTTATTGTTTCAAACACAGAGGCTGTAAGCTTTTTGTTTGTACTAGATAAAACTAAAATGGCAAGTTTTGGAGGGAGGATTCAGATACCTTGCTTTCAATTAGTTGTTATCTGTCTGTACTGGGATAGTTAATGAGATTATGGGAAAAAGGTGCAGTAGCGCATGAAAAACTTTCTTCTGGACATGCTTTTGGTTTTGCATTCTGTTTAGCAATTTCTTTGCACAGCTTTTCCTCTTCAATTTGTGATGTACTGTCATAGAAGCCAAGCTGATATCACTATGCAACAGGCCAGTGTCGTGTTCAAAACAACCAGCCCTACATCCTCAGCTGCTGTTTTGTCCTTCAAGCTGTCTGCCTGCAGCTGATCTGAGTGATAGTGGGGCCTGAGAGGAACTCCAGGCTGCATGAAATCAGTGGAGCTTTGCTCCAGAGCTGATTTACATCTGCTTTTTGCAGAGAAGCAGAAGAGTGAGGGAACTTCCGTGCAGCTCTTCTTACTGCTTTATATACTTCTTGGATCCAGTACATTGCAAATATTAGCTCTCAGAGTGCACTGGCATTACTGTCTGATTCTCATTCCATGTTGTTTATGACTTTTTACTGACTCTTAAAAATATATAATTACTGTAATAATAAACAAACAAAAAAATTGCACCAACACCAAAAACAACAAGAAAGATCCTAAGCAATCTGTTATTGACATAAATTCAATTTAACATCTTGCATGCAAAATTTAATTTCCGTCCCAAAGTATGTTTTATTAGTTAAATATCACAAGGGTTTACAGCCGTTGTCCCTCTCTAATATGCTGACCTCAATCATTTGAATTATGTCCAGTGCTGACGGCAAGCCGGCTGCACTTGGAAATGATGAAGCTCTCTTACCCCCTAGTGGCAGTATTTGTCAGTCATGATGATTTTATGTAGCCCTTTTCTCTGTGAAGGATTAGAGTTTATAGGCAAGCATCTCTGATGTTTCTATTGTAAAATATCGCAGCATCTCCCTCTTACTGTGTGGTAGTTTGCCTTATTTCCCTTTTGTTTTATTTTCAGGGACTTGTTCATCAAATCTATTGTACTTTTTTTCCCCTCAAGTTATATTGCACCTATCTTTCTCCTGTCTTCTGCAAAAGGCTAGCTGTCAGCTTCCTATGCCTTGTGTGCTTTGTCTGCTTCAGTATGGTTTCTGCCTAATTACTTAGGTCAGAGTTGATGCAAGTTTCTCCTCATCTTAAGTCCCTACTAAATGCAGTTTATATATACATATATATAAAAGACTTAAGGACTTAAGATGAGGAGAAACTTGTATCAACTGTATGCGTGTATATATATGTGTATATATATAAATATATGTGTATATATATTTTTATATATATAAAGTATATGTATATATATTTATAGGTATGTATTTATGTATATATATATATATTTGGTTATAAATTTTTCTAGACTTTCTACATTTAGTCTCAAGAGTAGGCTAACATGGCACTGTGCGGAGCTTGGAAAGACTTGAATTTGGTTTTGATTGAAGTTGCTGCATGTGAATGCTATTTTATTACCAAGAGTTTAAAAAAAAAAAACAAAACAAAACAACAGCAAAACAAATAAATAAATAACGGGAACTTCTCCCTCTTTCATGATATAAATAATAATTTCGGCTTCAGGAAATCAAGCATGAGCTAGATACGGAATACATTTTAACGTTTCAGGAGGGATGAGACTTCCATAAGCAAGTTTCATATACTTTCTGTATCAGTGATAATATGCTAACCATATTCCTCATGATTATAATAATTTTCATTTCAGTGAGCCTAGAGTATTAATGCTCTGAAGATTTGCATGCTTTTTTTTTAATAACCCGACATGGTCTTGAATGTTAAAAGCAGCAGATAAGGTTGCGAAGGCATTTTCCATCTACATTAGCATTGCTGATCAAATTTAGATGCCTCTCGTCAGAAATATCTCACACATATGCCTTGGATTTAATCCTTTTGGGTCAATGATTCAGTCCCTGACAGTGCAAAAAGACATGCTATATGATGTTTTTCAAAAATTAGTCTTTAATTGTCTTTTTTTGCGATCAGTTTCCTCATTGGGTGACTTTCACAGTACTCCTTAGACTGATTTAGAAACTTGCTCATGGTTACCAAATAAACAAAGCATAAAGTTGTTCTAGATCTAGTGTTGTTTCCTGCTTTTCTTTTCTCCTTTGCTCAGTACCCATTTGCTTACAAACTGGATGATCTTTCCTTTGAAACTTCATGGCAAAACAAAGGTCAAAATAGGCAGGTTTATGGTGATGAGGGCTTGAAAGGCTCTGCCTCTTGCTTTCCCATAAAAACAGTAAGCAAGGATTTGGTTGTCAGGGCTCTAAAAGTGACTTAACAGTATACATTTCAGTTCTTACTTACATTTACATAAAAGGTAATTGTTTTTAAGAAATGTTTGCTTTTCAGTTTTGCTAAACATTCTGGTAACGCTTTTTTGCCTAGAATTTTCAAATTGACATTTATTACTTTCCTAGCGTACCAAATGAAAACAGTAAAGTATGAGATGCAAGTCTATTAGAGAATAGGTTTACAAAACACTGTTTTGTGTGTTCTTGAAAAGCAATATTAAATGGCTTATTTGCACAGGTCTTGTTTTCTAGGCTGTGTGTGTAGTTAATTGCAGGGAAGAATTTGCAAAATACAAGAGTTCTGAGAATTTTTTATGCCAAAATCTTGATTGAAGTCCAGGAACCTTTACCAGCCTTTGTAAACTGACCCAGAAAGAGAAATGAGACAAACAGGATCTGTAAACAAAGATCACGTGTTTTTCACAAATACATTTTGGAAGGATGGTTGCCTAGGGAAACAGGAAATGGGAATTATACAACAAACAAAAAGGACTGCCAAACGAATTTGCTGACCTTTTTTTTCAGGGAATTATGATGAAAACTGTTGGAATCCTCAGTATTTAAACATATTTCTAAATCTGAAGGTGGAACAGAAGAGTAGCTTAGCAATTGTCACCACAACCATGCAGGAGATGAAACTTCCTTGAAATATTTGTCCTGAAGAAAACAATGCAAGGCTGTGAGCTGTGCGATCAAATATTCGGGAATCAATGCTTCCTTTTATGGATGAGATAATGATAAAATCATTCCATTTTTATCTTGCAAAGATCATCTAGCTCTGTTGCAATGCAGTTTTATTCTCATTTTTGAGGGCAGTAGCTTTTCAAACCTTGTCTATACTTTTCTCTAGGAAACAGCAGCTCTCAGAATGTTGTTTAACATGCTTCCAGGAATAACAAATAAGAAGGGAATAAGAGAATTTGTACAGGATTCGTCCTTAGGGTAGAGGGAATCAACCTTTGGGTGGTGTTTCTTCCTCTCATGTCTCTCATGTGACTTTGGATGGCACATGTGGGTAGCAAGTGTTTTACTTAGCAACGTCTGCATAGCTCCTGTTTGGAGATGCTTCAGTTTTAAATAGTGGTAAATAACGAGAACGCTGTGGAAAATAGAAAATACTGGGTTCACCCAGTCCAGATACTGGTTTTATATGAGAGTTGAAGAGGTACAAGTACTTAAAAAACAGAAAATAGGGATAATAAATAGCAAGCTTAAACTGAAGATGCTCTTCATACAGAGTACTGAGAAGGTAGTTGAATGAAATCTTGTGCCTGTACTGTGGATATTGGAATATCCCCATATTCCCCTCTTGGAAATTCATGGAGAGGGTAATACATTTATCTGATGCTTGGATCCTTTACTGTATCCTCCTTTATTTTTAGTCTTCAACATTTTTTTTTCGTTTGTCAGTTCCAATGACAGGTTTCACTCAAAGGGCTACCATTGATCCAGAACTGAATGAAATCCATGTCTTGTCCGGGCTCAGTAAAGATAAGGAGAAGCGGGAAGAGAATGTAAGGAATTCTTTCTGGATTTATGACATTGTGAGGAACAGCTGGTAAGTCAATTAAAGGGGAAAACTTCCAACTTCTACTAAATTTCTTTAGAAAGCAGTCTTTAACACAGTCATACTTCCCGAGTAACTGTATAATAACTTTTAACTATGCACTTGTAATCTTGAAGACTCAAGATTACTTGAAGACTCAAGATTACTTTCAGGCTCTCTTTCCTAGAGTATTTAGAAAGACTGTAGAAACAAGCCACTTGAAGGGAGGAAACTGTGTTCTTCCTTCACTGGTGACAGGTGGGAGTTGGGTGGGTGGGGGAAAAAGTAAGCCCTTATATGAATTTTTCCCTGTAGGAAATGTTCAAGGCAAAAAACATTTTCCTAACTCCCCACTGGACCCTCACCTGACAGCTGCATGGTATTCCCTCTGGCCTTTTCACTGTCACCAGTTCTTGTGAGGAGCTGTAGGTTGCTATGAGCCTTCCCTCAGCAGTCTCTGCTTTGGGCTGAAAAAGCTTGGTTTTGGACCTCAGCTGCTCCTTGTACTTCTTGTCCTCTGTACCTTTTTCCATGTTTGTAGCTCTTCTTTGGATGCTCTCTAAGAGTTTTGTGTCCTTCTCATATTGTGGCACCCAAACTACACCCTGTGGTTGATGTGAGACCACACAGTACAGAGCAGAGAAGGACAATCCCTTCCCTCACCTGGCTGGCAGTGCTGGGCCTCATGCACCCCAGGGTATGGTTTCCAGGGTACATTACTGACCCAGATTCAACTTATCATCAACTGGAATCCCCAGTTCCCTTTCCACAGGACTGCTTTCCAAGCCTCTCATCCTCGGAGTGTATGAATATCCAGAGTTTCCCCATCCTAGGTGCTGAATATAGCACTTGCTGTTGTTGAACTTTATGTACTTGGCAATTCCCCTGTCTAATTTGTCAGGGTCTCTCTGTAAGACCTTCAGTTAAAAACAAAACAAAAAAAGTCTGTATGGAGAAGAGATTAGTGATAGAAATAGTACTTCTGTTAAAGTTTATGGTCTAGATTTCCCTCATCTCTACTGTATCCAAAATGCTATTCTATTAATCAGTACTTACTATCATATATTTTAGGTCTTGTGTCTATAAAAATGACCAAGCAGCCAAAGAAAATCCAGGTAAAAGTCTTCAGGAAGAAGAGCCCTGCCCAAGATTTGCCCATCAACTGGTTTACGATGAGCTGCACAAGGTATGAGAGTCTAAATACATAGTAATTTTATTTTTGTTCCTTATCCGGTGTAGTTGCTTCTTTAGAGATAGTACAATGAAAATACCTGTTTGTTTGGTGTTAACTGTTCGGATTACTCTGGTGGATAAATTTCAGCTAACACATTAATGTGTTTTAAAATGGGCTGTACTTTTCCCTCTTACAGATAGCTTCTACAAGCAATGCAGATTTGTCAAGTGACAAGCTACTAGCTTCTCTTGTACTTGAGAGCACCTGCAGCTTTGTGCATTATCTTCAGGGGCTTGAGCTCAAAACCTTGGAGTTGTTTCTTTAGTTTAGCTGTTGCATTCATCCCTCCAAATACTCAGAGACAATTAACATTTCTGTAAGAAATGTTGGGAACGTCATTGTTCTCTTTTCCCTTGCTGGGAATGTTTTTCTCTTCAGAGAGCTACTTGGAAGGGTGACATGAGATAAAGCCCTGGTGGAAAGGGGTGCCCAGGAAAGCTGGTCGTTATTTGAGGACCATCTCCTCCAAGCCCAGAAGCATTGCATTCTAAGAAAAAGGAAGGCAGGCAGGAATGCCAGCAGGCCATTGTGGATCAACAAGGAGCTCCTGGACTTCCTTAAGCTCAAAAAGAAAGTCTGTAGGGAGTGGAAGCAGGACTGGGTTACCTGGGAGGATTACAAAGATGTTGGCAGAGCCAAGGATCAGGTTAGGAAAGCTAAAACCAGATATAATTAAGTCTCGCCAGGGACATAAAGGAGAACAAGAAATAATTCTTCAGACATATCAGTGATAAAAGGAAGGCCGGGGAAGATGCGGGCCCTCTCTGGAAGGAGACTGGACACCTGGTCACAAGGGATATGGAGAAAGCTGACATACTCGGTGACTTCTTTGCCTCAGTCCTCACTAGCAAGGGCTCTAGCCACACCACCCAAGCTGCAGAAAGTAAAGGCAGAACTTGGAGAAGGAAGATCTGTGTACTGTAAGTGAAGATCAAGTTCAAGACTGTCTAAAGAACCTGAAGGTGTGCAAATCCATGGGACTCAAGGAGAATACATCCGTGATGTCTGAGGGAACTGGTGGATGAAGTTGCCAAGCCACTGTCCATCATATTTGAAATGTTATGGCAGCCTGGGGAAGTTCTCACTGATTTGGAAAGGGGAAACAAAAAGCCTATTTTCAAGAAGGGAAAAAAGAAAATCCAGGGATCTACAGGAATCCACAACCTCCCTGGGCGGCCTGTTCCAGTGCTCTGTCACCCTCACTATGAAGAAGCTCCTTTGTATATTGGTGTGGAACTTCGTATGCTCCACTTTATGGCCATTTCCCCTTGTCCTGTCCCCAGAGACCACTGAAAAGAGGTTGCCCATGTCTCTTTGGTTCCCACACTTAAGATATTTATAAACATTAATCACATCCCCTCTGAGTTGTCTTTTCTCGAGGCTGAACAAACCCAGTTCGCTCAGCCTTTCTTCACAGGGGAGATGCTCCAGGCCCTTTATCATCTTTGTGGCCCTCCTCTGGACTCTCTCTCTCTCTCTCTCTCTCTCCAGGAGATCCCTGTCTTTCTTGTAATAGGGAGCCCAGAACTGGATACAGTACTCCAGGTGAGGCCTGACCAGGGCAGAGTAGAGGGGGAGGATCACCTCCCTTGACCTGCTGGCTACACTCCTTTTAATGCACCCCAGGATCCCATTGGCCTTCTTGGCCACCAGGGCACACTGCTGGCTCATGGCCAACCTGTGATCCACCAGGACCCCCAGGTTCTTCTCTGCAGAGCTCTTCTCCAGCATGTCATGCCCCCAAACTGTACTGATACTTGTGGTTATTCCTTCTCAGGTGCAAGACTCTACACTTGCTTTTGTAAACTTCATCTGGTTTATTGCTGCCCAGCTCTCCAGTCTGTCCAGATCTTGCTGAATGGCAGCACAGCCTTCAGGTGTGTCAGCCACTCCTCCCAGTTTTGTACTGTTGGAGTACTTACTGAAGTTGGACTCATGGTTTACCAATCAGGGTACCAATCTCCTCATCAGGGTCATCAGTGAAGATAATGAACAAGATCAGACCCAGCACTCACTCCTGGGGAACACTGCTAGTCTCCAACCAGACTCTCTGCTGCTGATTGCCACCCTCTGAGCTTGACCAGTCAGCCAGTTCTCAACCCACCGCACCAGAGAGGGTGCAGGGGAGGGCCATGAAGATAATCAGGGGACTGGAGCACTTCCCTTATGAGGACAGGCTGAGAGAGCTGGGGCACTTCAGTCTGGAGAAGAGAAGGCTTCTGGGGGACCTAATAGTGTCCTTTGCAGTACCTGAAGGGGACCTACAGGAAAGTTGGGGAGGGACTTTTTAGAAGGGCATGTAGCAACAGGACAAGGGAAAATGATTTTAAACTGGAAGAGGGTAGATTTAGACTAAATATCACGAAGAAATTGTTTACTGTGAGGGTGGTGAGACACTGGAACAGGTTGCCCAGTGAGCTTGTGGATGCTCCCTCCCTGGAAGCATTCAAGGCCAGGCTGGATGGGGCTTTGAGCAGCTTGGTCTTGTGGGAGGTGTCTATTCCTATAAGCAGAGGGCTTGGAACAAGATGATCTTAAAGATCCTTTCCAACCCAAACCATTCTGTGATTCTATGAAAGTATTTGAACTCAACTCTGTTAAGAATCTACTGTAACAGGTGCTTTTATTTCCTCTGCATGTCAGAAACAAAAGTCATTCTTTAGCATTATCTGACTTCAATGGACAAATACTGAGTTGTACTTAAAATTGTTCGTGGGGTATACAAGAGTGATGAGCAGATTTAGGGCTTTGTGCATGTTAACGCAAACCCAAGGATTAGGTTACCGTAACTTCATTAACCTATGAATTTAAATCATAGTGACAAACTCGCATCAACTTTCAGGGATGTGATTAAACTGCTTCTAGAATTGGTTTATTTAGTGTGAAATGGCCTAAACTGGAAAATATAATTTATAATTCCACAGTATGCTAATTAAATTTGGAAAAGCTTGCTGATGGAAGGGGAGGTTTAAGGAAGAATAGGTGCAGCTTCTGTATGGCGATGTTATTGTTTGTCTTCACTGAGCATGTTAATGATAGATTATAAATACTGATCTACTCTTAATTGTTTGTTTCTAATGTGTAAGGCATGAGATTGAGAGTAGAATTTTCTAAGTTATTGTGAAGGTTGCTAAATTGTGGCAGTTGCTCAGCATTATCTGAAGAGCTGTTTGATGTGCTTGTTTTGAAGAGTCTTATTTTTAGAAACCTCTGTTCAAATGACCTTTCTAAATTCCTCTTGATATAAATAAGGAGAGCATACATCAGTAAGATGGAGAATACATTGTTTTGAGTGATTATTTTTAAAGCTGTGGAGATAAGTAGCCTATTAAACTTCTTGAACTCAGTATTTGAAGACCCTTTGTCATGGTTAGTATCAGCAGTTCAGAGCCTGAAATATGAAATTATGTGAAGGAGAAAAAAAAGTGAAGAAATACAGTCCTTTTTGGTCTCTTTCCCCTCTCTCTGCCTAGACTTGCATTTCAAAGTTGTTGTATTCTGAAATTATCGGAAGGTCTACTTGAGACTATTTCATTTGAGCTACCTTCAACAAAAAATGAATTTTGCATACTGCATTCAGTATTTCCAGGGTTGGTCTCTCTGGGTTTTTTTAGAACTCTTGAAGATGATCAGTCACAGCAATGGATGTGACGTCTGGTTCCAAATAAGATTTGTGTTTTCTTTATCAGCTATTCTGCTGTTCTTAGCATTACAATTTTTCTCAACTCTTAGCATTATAGTTAGGCCGTTTTATTTTAATTCCTCCTTTGTACCCAGGTAGTGCATCAAACAGATTGCAACTAGACTGTTGTATTCAGGTGAAATGAATCTGCCCTTCTAGAGACGATGGAAATAAATTTGTCTTGCAGAGAAAAGTAAGATTTGGGGAGCTTCCAGAACATGTAGGGACACAGGTCTGTTGTGTCATATCCCAGGATTGTGCTGGACTGGGCTAATTGTCACTTCATTTTGAGCATCCGCCCATTCCCTTTTCCAGGGGCCCTTGTGTTTGGAGAACATTGTGGTCTTCTCTGACTCAAGGAGAAGACTGCTTACCTGAGCTGTAATGCCTCCAGCGCTGCGTCTTCATCAACAGTGCTTTGACTGGAATTAAGAATATTAGTCCAGAAAGTTCATTTTTTCTGGGTCTTACTTACAAGCATAGGTATTTCTTCTTTAAAGAGAGAGTCTGATTGCTGGAGTAATGTCAATTATATATACTGTCTGCTTGACGTAAATAGAGAGAGGCCTTAATTGAGGTACCTTAATTTTGCTTGTCTTGTGATCGTGATAATTTGGTGTCTTTGAGGACAAGATTGAAAAAGAGGCTTGTAATCCATCAGTTTGAGTATTGTTTGCATTAAGTAATTTGAACAGGGTGACAAGAGTTGGATGAGATCCTCTTCTGCTCGTGTTATCTACTTGAAGACTTATCATGGTCATAAGTTTTTCCTAAAGAAAGAGATTGCCTGGTCTGTGGATGTCTTATTATCTTACATTTTAAGTACTTTAAGATAACTTCATTTTCTAAGGGATAAAGTAGGGATAATAAAGCTCATAATAAATTGGAGTAGCTTGTCCAAAAGAGAAAGAGAGTCATTGTCTAATGAATATATATAAATAGTTAAACTTCTTGATCTTCCTCTATAGGTTCATTATTTATTTGGAGGAAATCCTGGCAAGTCCTGCTCTCCAAAGATGAGATTAGATGATTTCTGGTCTCTGAAGCTCTGTCGACCTTCAAAGGAATACCTGCTAAGACACTGCAAATACCTCATAAGGAAGCACAGGTATAGCAACAAAAGATGTTCTGCAATTTTCTTTTCGAAAGTCTCTAAGTTTTAGCAACTTTAAAAATCTCTCCATATGTATCCTGTAAATAGTTGTTTCACTTCACTGATTATATGGCGATCTGCAAATTTCTTGTCTATTTATAGTTAAGAAAAAGTAGTTCAATATTAAAAGCTGTTGGGCAAATCTAAATGACAACATTGTAATCATTTACTTCACTCTGGTTTTATGATGTTATTCTGAAGCTAAAATAAGTCTTGACTATCGTGTGGGGATTTGTGGAGAATTTTTAGATTTCCTCTTCACTCTGCTGCTCCTCAGCATGTGTACTGTCACCTCCCAAGGAAAGAGTATGGTTTTTTAAAGCAGTGTACTAGGAGATAGTGACAGCTCACAAGGATGTTAATGAAGTCTGGGGGCTGAATTCCTTTGCACATCTGAGACTTATCTGTAGTGAGGTCATCAGCGTTTCTCTTTCAGAATCACTTGAAAGATCTCACTTACGGGGAATTCAGCTGCGCTGTGGTACTTGCACTCTGGATATTTCAGAGCTACCTTGCATTTGCTACTTAAGGAAACAGCTTTTCAAAATCAAGCTCGTGGTGTTGCCTTAAGCAATAAATTGTAACAGTTAAAGAGTCTTTCAGGGTTCAGCAAATGGGTTGAAGCCAATAGATGTATCTTCTTTCTGCATTCTTGATAAAAATACTTTGGTTCTGCCAAGAGTTGGAGGTCAAGGGTTAGTTTTTACTTTTTTTCTTTAATACTTCTGAGGTAGCAAGCAAACTGCTGTAGTAGACTTGCTGGGTGAGGCCTTTCACAGGTTAGCAATGCAATATTTGTGAATACCTACAAGAACAAATAAAAATCTTGCCAGCAATCTGGGAGGTTTACTAACCACTGTGGTTGTATGCAAATACAGCTGTACTGCCTCCAGAAACAACTCTGGGTTACATGTTTTCACTTGATTAAGTTGCACTCAAAGAAAACATTGCTACATATTGTCTGGCAGAAGCTTGGATTTTATGCACTGTGTTCCCATTTTTTCGCATACATCAGGGAACCAAACGTACCAGCTAGGAACTGGTATGATGGCTGCTTTGCTGGAGCTCTCTGGACTGTGGCAATATCATCTAAGAGTATCTGTGTGACTGGTTGGAAGAAATAATGTTTAATTACCAAATTGTTTTGTAAATCAGATAACAGTTGTAATCTTTTTTTTCTGGGACTTAAGTGGCTTGCACCTTGAGATGAATTGAAAATTCGAGTTACAGATGTCCATTGCTGCTAGTCAGGTGGTTTGAAATCTATTCAGTGTGACTTACAAATAAAAGACCTTGTGTTCTTCTATGACATTTGATATATGACTGTTAAGTAGCTGACAATGCAGTTTTTAAGGTTCTCATCACTGGAATCTAGAATTATCTGAGCTATTTTCATGGGAAGACTTTGTAACTGTGTGTTAGTGATTTAGAAGGCAACAGAGTATAATACTGCACTCAGCAGATAGATGGTAGGAGGAAAATAGATAATTTTAAACCTCATCATTTTTAGACTTATTTACCCAAGTCAGTTCTCTAGGGAAGCAGCTCTCCTCATCGAGAGTGCTGAGCCCATAATCTTGTAGGCTTTGCTCTATGTAGAAATAGCTGTATTTAGTCCTGAAGAATGTAGTTGCACTTAAGTTTTTTCTATCTCTTATTTGCAGGTTTGAAGAAAAAGCTCAGACTGATCCTCTTAGTGCACTGAAGTACCTACAGAATGATTTGTACGTAACTGTGGATCACTCAGACCCTGAGGAGACAAAAGAGGTAATGAACAATCCTTGTCTTAATTATAAAGAAATATGAACTGCGCTTTCACATTCTAGCACAGATCTTAAGTTTCTTAAATTTTGTTTATATTCAGTTTGAAAAGCCCAACTAGAATGTGATACTTCACTGTATTGTATTTTCTCCCCATGAAAGATCATACTACTTTAGAAACAGCCATTTTACAACTATGTGTCCAGATAAAATAGGATTTCTGCTTGTAATAGTGAAGACTAAGCCTTTGTTCTTTTTCCAGCATACTCGTGTGTATTTTGGGAACTTTAATTGAAATATAAACTCTCTGAAATGTCATGAGTCTGTGGATGGTTGTGTGGTGGAGGGGGAATAAAAACACCTATTCACTTTGCATTTTGGCTTGTCAGTATCAAATAGCTTGGGGATAGAAAGAGCTTTCCTTCTACATCATATGCATTGCTGGAAGCAGATTGCACATATACATTGCTTGTTAACCTTAAAACTCTTATTTCTTGTGCATTTTGAATATTATCTAGTAGACTTGTTCTTCGATTTGTTCCAGGAATTTGCTTCAATTTCCTATTTTGATTCCTTTACTGCAGCATGTGTCACTTTACAAAATGAATTAAAGATACTATGAAGTATCAGATAAGTTTGGTTGACTTCACTCTCCTATTCATGGCAACATGGAACTTGAGGCAGCCAGCTTAGATGTACAAACATTCAAGCACTCTTGATGATTAGATGAGGAAGAGGAGACCTCAGTTCTTACCTTCTTCATGCATTCTTCATGCAAGGCGGAACGGTTTTAAGTTGAAAGAGGGAAGATTTAGGTTGGATGTTAGAGGGAAGCTCTTTACAAGGAGAGTAGTGAGGTGCTGGAACGGGCTGCCCAGAGAGGTTGTAGATGCCCTGTCCCTGGAGGTGTTCAAGGCCAGGTTGGATGGGACCCTGGGCAACCTGGTCTAGTAAATGGGGTGGTTGGTGGCCCTGCCTGGCAGGGGGGTTGGAGATTCATGATCCTTGGGGTCCCTTCCAACCCAGGCCATTCTGTGATTCTGTGATTACTCGCCTTGGAAGTAATTTGACAACTCCTTTCATAAAACTGAAATAGGAGAGTGGATTCTTGTTACTCATTGCTGAGCCTCTGAATAAAGCCACTTAATCTGCTGCTTTCAACTCATTACTTTATCTAAAGAAGTGATCTTTGTTACGGGCTCTGAAAGTTAAATTTGGTGTGGAATAACTTTGCATATGCATAGTGTAAAAATGTAGAGTTAATAAAATTAAAAAATACGAACTACCATTGGAATCTTGGAACTGATCAAATTTAATTGTTATAAATTCTGGTTAGGCTTCATAAACTTCTGGTCCAATAAAATATAACTGCTGTGCCTGTAAGTTTTCTGTTAGATGATTTCTCACTGAAATTGTTCCATATCAAGTACTTTCATACATTTTTAAATGTATTTCTAGCATAGGAAAGACAGAGAATGAATAGTCCTCATTTTCCTTAGCTAGAAAAGGAGGTGTTTCCCATACTTAATGGGGGCTCTGCCAATACTGCCTATTTTAAATGTGATAGCATTTTTACATTCTTCTTTGAATCCGTAATAATCAATAACATGAAATAACAATTCCATTGCTTGCTTTGCAAGTTCTCTGCCATCTCACTCTGCAGGACATGAAATTGTCCTGTGTTCTTTACTTTCCCTTTCTGTCTGTGGCATTTCTGTGTTCTAGAAGCCGCATCATGTCTGTGAAAGCCATACGTGTGTTTGGCCAACTTCTCTAGAGAGATCTTGCATCTGTTGGCCGGGTGTGCCTTTCTATTGCCTGAAGAGAATATGCTTGTGGTATGATCAGTGAGTGTTTTTCCTTATAGTTCATGCAGCTATCTGTCACCAGCAGACTGTATGTTATGTACATGTAAAAAATAGGGAATCCTTTAACACTCTATGCTTTATATTCTCCTTTCAGTGTGTAGTACTGAATTTGTCTGCTCTGTAAGAATGAAGAATTTACCTAAATGCATGGACTCCTGGGGTTCTGGGGAAAAGTAGTATCTTTATCTTGCAGAGTTTAATTAGAATAAAAAAGTTTAATAATAAAAGTTTGACAGAGCATGCTAGTATTCTGCATGTTAATGATCATAGAATCATAAAATGACTTGAGTTGGAAGGGACCGTAAAGGACTATCAAGTTCCAGTTCCCTTGCTGCTGGCAGAGTTGCCAACAGCACTGGACCAGATTGCACAGAGCTGCATCCAACCTGGCCTTAAACACATCCGAGGACCGGGAATCCATAACCTCTCTGGGCAAGCTGTTCCAGCACCTCACCACTCTCTCAGTGAAAAACTCTGACATCTCATCTAAATCATACCTCCTTTATTTTAAAAGTATTCCCCCTTGTCCTATCATCTAAAAAAGTTGTTTTCCTTCCTGCTTTTAATCTCCCTTTAAATACTACAAGGCCATAATGAGGTCTTCTGGCAGTCTTCTTTTCTAAGCATATAAGCTCAAGTAGAACAAGTCATATAAGTGAATATATGTTGAACCCTTTCCTTTCTCTGAAGGCCTAATGCCTGATCCAACCAAGATTCAATAGCTGTCATGTAGGTCTGCCAAATTAGTGTGTTCCATTCAACAGAATTAAAGCTTCAATTCCTGTGGTATCTGAAAATTATTTAACAAATTCCAGGAGGTTTTTGTTTGTTTGTTTTGCAGATTTTGCTGGTCACAAAGCTTTAGTTTGTAAAGCTTTTTACACTAGAACAGATCTGCTGGGTCAGAGGCTTAGAGCCAGCCACTGCACTGGTAGTAACTGTGGGTGTATTTCCAGTTGACGTCAATTTACCTTCCGGTTATCGCATTGAGTTGGCTTTTTGCTCTGGCATTACATCTTCAAATAGCTCTTGTGCTTTCCAGAGGACTGACGCAGGCTTTTTGGATTCCATATCAAATTGCAAGCAGCAATTTGATTGTTTATCTCAGCACAGACACCTATGTACTCTGTCTTTATTTGTAGTTCAGATAGTCTTAATATCGAGCACTGTGTATCTGATTGGTTTGTTCTGTGTGGACTACAACCAGTGAATGCCATAAGGCTTCTAAGTATGGCAAATTTTAAAGGAATTAGTTTCTGTTTTCTGTGTTGTTCTCCCTCTCTATAGGACTACTCTTAATTTTTGAAAGGACCAAAATGAGTTTATCCTTGACTTTGTTACAGTTTTAGAGACTGGTATGATATTACAAGCAGAATTTCACTTCGGGGTAAGGCTTACTTGTTTTATAATAGAAGTATCTTTTTTCAGTCTTCGTTAGACAAGTCTCTTCAGCTGCTTTGAGTTGAATGCCAAAGAAAATAAACAAGCTGTTCTCAAAACTTACTTTGGCATTAGTAACCAATTTTGTTTAAAGTAGCACGAATGACTGACAGTAGGAACATACCTCAGATTTTCCTTCCTTTGTTGTGAATTTTAGCAATGTTCATGGGATGATAGTTTTACTTCCTTTTTCCTTATTATTACACAGTGAAGCTGTAGATGCCTGCTAGCAGGTGGGTATCTCATAGGTGCTTATTTTAATAGCCACAGACTATGTGCCAACTATATTTCTGCTGTTGCATGCAATTGCAGATCTAGTTCTCTTTAACTGTGTTTCTGCTTGAAATCACTTAAACTTCTTCAGTTCAGCATTTTCATATCAGTGAATCTTTTCTGTTTACTGGCTGTGACACTGTGTGCAAGGAGAGTAAATCCCCAGAGCACGTGGAAGTCTGTCTGTGCATCCTAGTTCATTAGGGGGTGAAAGTTGCATAAAAGACTGACACTGGGAATTCCTGACATTGGAAAGAAAAATTTGCCAGAAATAATGTTCTGTTTCATATATGAATAGATATGCATTTGATGATTTTTTTCCTAAATTGAAGCTTTCTTTCCTAATTTAAGCTTTTAAAGACATAAAGGTGATTGAAACAGGAATTTAAAATGAATTCCAAGTGTTTTACTTGTATATCAAGAAAAAAGGGATGCTACTAAAGCATAAAATCATCAGGGAACACAGTTAGCCTTGTGTGTGATCAGCTGAACACTGGAGCGATCAAACCCAAAATGTCTCTGCTGCTTTATTTAGCAGTCTGTAGGAGAAATGAAGAGGCTACAAAAAAATGACCAGTGCTGCCCAAGTAGAACAAGACTGTTTTTGGCAATGAGACTGAGATTTGTCTAGTGTGAAGAAGAAACTTAAGCTTGATCCCATGCTTGCCAAAACATAGGTACCAAGTGCAAGTAAAAGCTGAAATCTGTTTTTCTTGGACTGTGGTAGGAGAAAAGGAACAAGAACCTGGAGGCCAATTTGAGGCCTGACTAATTTGTAGCCTGGGGCTGGAGGCCCCTGTTCAAGGCTGCTTTATAGTTTCCATTCTTGAGACATTTTCTTTAAAAAAATGTGCCAGATAAAAGCCAGTAGAGCCCAAAAGAATTGTTTAGGTCTGCATTTGAGTGAAATTTCTGGGAAAATTTAAGTCCAAATAGGAAAAGTAGTTCTAGGAAGGAGCTAAGAAAAGCACGCTTCTGTTCTTCACGTCCTGCTGTGATTCTTTGTAAAGCCTCAGGCTCTGAGTGCTGCAGGAGCAGAGGTTTTGGAGCCAAGGAGCCTTTGAAATAAGTGTTCAACCCTCCCAGACTTCAGCTCGTGACAGCTCCATCCTCAAACAGTGTAGGCCTCTTGTTTCTTCTTTGTGCCTACACTACGAGGTGCCATCCCAACAGAATCGGTCAAAGCTGAGAAACTGCTTTGTGCTGTGATCTGAGCACTCAGCTTGCAGACCTTCTGGAGGAGGAATTATATTTAACTTGTTCAGCCCCTCAGGTATCCCAAGCAGAATTACTGGTCTTCCCTTTGCACAGACAGTAGAGGTGTGCAGCAAATACACTAAAACCTATGTGGGTTGTCACACAGTGGAATTGTTTTTTTTTTTGCATTAGGTAGAAACCTAGGTCAAGTATGTAAAACTGATTAAAGAATGGTAATACTGGAAACACGAAGAAGTTGGGAAATACTGGAATTAATATTAGTTATGTAGTCTTAATTAGGCTTTTCTCTGAAAGTGGTTGTGGAACCTTATATGTTGTCTGATATCCCTATCTCTAAGGAACCTTGCATTAGTTTAGAAGGAGAATTGGATCTCTGAGGGAGAACTTAACAGTTTACTTCATTACACAGTTGTATTTTGTATGGAGGCTTAATTTGGAGTAGATGAAGCCAGCATCGTGAAGGGATTGTCAGAATAAAACAGGTGGTGGCATGATTAAAGCAGTTGGATGCTTCTGTTGGATAATTGGGTTCTGGTCCTGCCTCTGTAACGGAGTTGCTATGTGATGTTAAGCAAATCGCTTCTCCTAGATAGTCATTAATTGGCTCTTTCATTTTGGTACCGGACGGGAGAGATCTGATGTGCGGTCTGCTGAGGGCTTTGCTCTTCTAGCTATAAATGAATTCAGTAGAAGCTGTTCAAAGCAAAATGTTTTGGGGGGAAAAAAAAAAAAAAAAAAGATGGTAGTTTCAAATTGGGGGCCCAGAATGAGGCAAAATATGAAATACTACCTGGTAGGATATCAGTCAATAAAAAAACTCATGAAGAAATTATTTTTTTATAGCACAGTCAGAAGTATATGGAAAAGTTGCATTGGATATATGCTATGAATGGTGTGTAAGAGACTTGGTCTTCACTTAGCAGTAGTGATCTTGTGCACTGGGGAAAAAAAACAGGGGTCCCTTGGCAGAACATTGTATGGTTAGCTGTTATTTTAATGCAAATGTGGTGTGCCAGCATAAAGCTTCAGTGCTGTCCGTAATTGATGTTGATAACATACCTGCTTGACTTTTCTATCGTAAAATGCTTTTTAAATGTGAAATGATGCATAAAATATTGTTTTAAAGCAAAAGTAAACACAACTCTCAAGGTTAACTCTACTGCAGTGGCATCAGTGAAGGTGAAAAGGTACTCCTTTCTCCAGAGGCTAGGAAGGAACTCATAGCAGCAGAAATTCATCACTCAAAGTATGTGAAGATTAGAATACTTGGTAGAGGGTCTTTTCAACTGATATTTGGTCTCAGTTCAGCGTGTTACTACCTGGATTGTGCTGTTTGACCTCTAGGAACTGAGTACCTGAGGCCGAGCCCCAACTGGGGTTTACTTCTGTTTCTGTCTGAGTGGCTGTGGTTACTGGGGGAAGAGGGTGAACCCTCAAAGCATGTGGCATCTGCGTTGTCCTCACAGAGCTGGCTTAGTGTGTCACCAGGGAGTTTGAAAGCAGGCCAATAAGGCACTTGTTTGCGAGAGGAAGATAGCTAGGACATGGCACTTTCTATCAGAAGCAGCCTAGATCTGGCCACTGATTTTATTGGAACTGTTGGAGCTATTTAGACTGGGTGTCTCTGTAAGGATGTTACTGGTGCAGGGCCAAGCAAGTCTTAAAAGTTTCACTTGCAGTGAAATACACATGTAGCAATGCAGTCCCTTTAGATTATGTGTAATCAGACCTCTCACTGAGAGTATTTAATCAATCTCATCCTCCTATTCTGCAGTCTGTCAATTCTGTGTCTTCCGAACTTGTTCTTAAATACCTCTCTTGATCTCTTCCTGTGATAGCCTCCACAAAAATCTGCAAGTTTATTCTGACACGCTGCATTCCTTACTTTAGACTGCTTTTTTTTCTTGATAGCAGACTGAAATTTGCTGAAGGTTTTCTTGTTCTTGCACTTAGTTGTAGGTTTACCTTTTTGTAGACACCTTTTACATTTGCAACTCATTGCTCTTTCATCCTTGGGCATATCTTCTGTGGAGGCTGTGCAACCCTGATTCTTGAAACTGTATTAATAGAGCTTGATTTTTAAATCACCTGATTTTTCTAGCGCTTTTCTCATATGCTGCTAATTGATATAGGGCATTCAAAGTTTGTTACTATATTGTAGATGAGAATTTACAAGCCTTGGTAGCAGCAGGAGTACTTGATTTACTTGAAGACCTGTCTCCTTTTCATTTGTTTTGTGCTGTATTTGTTATTTTTGCAGTAGGCTGACAATGATCTATTACAGTTTGCAAATGTATTTTTGCAGTTCAGTTTTGTATGGCTGATTATTTCTAGGTGTGTTGATTTGCACTTGACCTTAGTGAGTTGCATCTTGAGCCATCGTCATAGCCTGGATGAAACAAAAAATCAGTCTGAAGCCTGTCTGCTGCCATGCTGGCAGTATGAGCATGGCGTGAGATCTGTGGGCTGAGTGAATGTGTCCTCTGCTTTCAAGCCAGGCCTCATTCGTCTTCTGTGATTTATGGTTCTGTTTTGATATTGAACCACTCATGGCTATCTCCAGTCAAGCTACTTGGCCTATTTGTTATTCCCTGCTAGCTTAATCTCAGTGATTCCTTGCTAATTTACCTTAAGTATCTTATAAAAGCATATAAAGTCCTATGGAAGTCCAGATAAAAAGAGGCCCATGTCCCATCCCTGTGGCCTACTGCCCTACTGTAGAAGAAATCAGATTGATGTGATACAACTTATTGCTAAATCAGCATTGATTGGTACTTGTTACCTTCTACATTGATCCTCTTTTTTTTTTGTTCTTGAAGTTGAACTGATCAATATCTAATTTCTGGAGTTCTCCCCACTCCTTTCCTTTACATATTTTACCTTGCTTTCTTTGGGCTGTATGGTGTAAAGACATACAGAGAGGAGTCAGAACATTACAAGCCTTTAAGGGATTGGCTAATTTTTTGAAGAAACATGATAAAGCACTGAGCTTTGCTTCAACATGAGGAACTGAAAACAGCAGCTGGGGATGGAGGAAGCTAATATTCATTGTCTGTCATTATGATATTAAGGGAGACTATGACTTAATCCACTTTTACTCTTGATTCTGATATTCCCAAGCAAGGAACTTCCTTTAAACTTTAAAAGACCTTGCCTCAAGCAAGCTTGTGATACAAGCTGTTCTGGCAATTCAGAAAGGTTATCAAAATGTAAAGCTTTTGGTGTTAAAACAGTTCACGCTGCATTGTACCAGTTACCCTGTCAATGCTGGTCTAACTTAGACCTCTACAAGAAAACATCTCACTTGTACTGCCAAGCTGTGTTGTTCCTATGAATGTGTTGTCTGCTGTTACTCGTGTGCATGCAACAGTAGTTTTAAGGATTATGCAGAGAAAACCCAGCAACTCTAAAGCCACTGTTTGTTGGTTGGTGTTGTTTTCTTCTTTTTGCCAATGCAGTTAACAATTTTTTTTTCTTCTTCCACCTCTTGTTTTGCAGTTTCAGCTTCTTGCCTCAGCATTATTTAAGTCTGGCTCGGATTTCACCACTCTTGGTGAGTATTGTGTATCGGAGGAATTGCATGAAGAATGTTCCCTCTCCTAAAGATGATTACTGTTAGTTTATTCTGTATTTTTTTTTTATATCATGCTCTTCTGAGTATTGTGAGCCTTTTTCAGTTTGAAAATGCATAGGCATTTAAAAGAGTATAATGACCAGTGCCCCATGCCTTGAGCCCATATTTAAAACATCTGTCGCCAGTGCTTTTAAATCCATGCCTCTGGGGATCATTTTGTGCCTCTTATTACATCTGATGCATTACTGTTGCCCAAATAAACAGAAGCTTTGGTCAGGATCTTGTCATGTCACTTTGGAATCTCACAGCATGGCTACGGCTCTGTTTGCTGGGATAACTGCAATTCCTGGAGTAGTTTGGTTCACTCTGTTCTTTGCAAAGTGAGTATTTTGGGCAGGATGTCAAGAGTGAAGAAAGCAGTGGCGTGTAGGTCTGAAAACAGGAAGTCTCAGCCAAAGCTGTAATTTGTTTCACTTTTCTATCCAGTTAACTGCTTTAAACAGTTCAGATATTAATCCTGGGCAAGCTATATGAAGAATATTGGCATAATTTGCATTCTTGTAACTGTGTTGCCATCCAGCTGCTGGGCTCTAGCTAGGAGTGGGGATTGCTTCAGTTTTGACAAACCATGTAATTCCCAGTGGAAGGAGTAGAGGGAAGGAAAAAGCTTGGATTATCTGCCCTGCTGGATGAAGAAGCATTGCTGACTTTAGAGAGTGTTACCTAGTTGATGCTGTTGTTTAAAATATGGGTTTTTAAGGGAAGAAAATGCTTGTTTCAGGGCAGGGAAGTGTTTTGATTTTGTTTTTCCCCTCTCCTAGTTCTCAGCGCTCTGAAAGATGAGTTAGTTTTTCCCACAGTAGCACCACTGCGTTCTACAATACAGTGCTGTATTCAGAGATTGGCTTTACAGATTGGAGGACACATGCATCAAGTGGTGCTGCTAAAATAAAACAACAACCAACTCCCCTCCGGTTTGATTAGCTTGGTTTTCTTTGATTAACTGAAAAGTGAATTAAAAAGCATTCCTTCGAGATACCAGTGATTTAAGTAGTACAAAGCAGAGGAAATCGTTGTATGCCTACTCTATTGTTCTTGCTGTTGATGGTTTAAGTGTGAGGATTTGGATAAACAATGCTGCCGTGGTAGACTAAACCCTTCCCTGTCAGGAGGAGGCACTTCACAAAATAATTTTGCAGAAACCCTGTGCCAAGATGCAGGCTGGGTCTGCAGTGCAGCCCAGCAATTAAATAACAGCTCTTAACTCGGGAATCCTACCATCAGTAGAGCTTGTCTCATGAAAAACTGAGCAGCGTGAGTACCAGTTCTGGCTAAGGCAGTCGTGAGATAATGAGGAAGGCCCGAGGACAGAAGAAATGAGGCACCAAATAAAAATAGCTACATGAATCTTATTTTTTGGGACATCAGAGCAGTCCCCTGAGGACTTTTGCTTCCCTGGTTTCTTCAGGACTGTCCACAAACTTGACAGCCGTTTGCCTGCTACTTTTTATGGCGTTTTGATTTCGGCGTAGGCTTAGGGTGACGTGAGCTCGTTTTGCTTACATGCATACAGTAGTGGGATGAGAAGCTGACAGCCCTGTTATAGATGTTAGCGGGGCTTTAGTCAGGGACAAAAATACAGCAGATAGTTAACTTCCATTTAGAATGGAAAGCTGATGTATTCCACAGCTAAACTGAGCATTTAAAGTAGTGAGCACTAACTTGCTTTCCCTTTTCTTCCTCCCCCAGGATTTTCAGATGTTGATCACACTTATGCGCAGAGAACTCAGCTGTTTGACACATTAGTCAACTTCTTTCCGGACAACATGACCCCTCCTAAAGGCAACCTGGTAGACCTCATCACGCTGTAACAGAGCAATCACTGGACATGTGGAAGAGTGGAAAAGCATCCATTTTCAGTATTTTAATTTTTTTTACTGCATCGATTGACTGCTGGGATGAAGTAATATAGTAACCCCTAGGTGTTTGAAAGGGGTTTTATACTTGTATGGTGAATCCCTGAAGCTTTTCCCTTGGAGTAGGTTAATAAAAATGTAACTGACATACTTCTGACTAAATATATATATATTTTTTTTCTGACATTGAATTTTGAGTTAGCAAACGTAAGGAGAAAAGAGAGGGGAGGAGAAGAAAATAAAACCCTATCGTGCAGTCATTGCTTTTCCCTCTAGAGGAAAATTGAGATTTGTGGGCTGTCTGGAATTAAAGATGATGGGTTTTATTTTGGGTTTCATGGGAAAGGGGTGGTGGTTCTCTGCTCATTTGTAGCTAGTCATGATATATTGCTTTGTCCTACAAATCCATCCTCAGCAGCTGAATAACTTGGCAGCAAGACACTGGCGTGTGTTGAGGTAATAGTAATATATGTGTCTTGAGTCTTGTAATCGCAGGGTGTCATGTGAAGGGAGCATGTGTTACAAATTGTCTGTCTTCTCTTCTGAGAACCTGGCTGGCAGCAGTGTCTGATTGCATTTGATATCTAGTCTAAACCTAAATACCTAAATGCCTAACTTCCCTTCTCTGGAGCCTTCCACTTAGACCTGACAGTCATGTGGGAGCCTCAGAGAAACTGTCAGAAAATGGGAGTGCAGGGGTTGTCTGCACGGGCTCCTTTTCAGGGATCGCTCTGTTTCCAGTGCCATGCTCTCCTGATGAAAAACTCTGCAGGTCCTCACAGCGCTCTGCAGAACTGGGTCTTCCACTCACACACCCAACCTGTGCAACCTGACTCTAGGTTGGGTGTAGGATTTCCGAAGCAGATTGTCTTCGTTTACATACACCTATGCTTCTGTGTACATTTGTCAGTGTGTAAATGTAAAGAGGTTTGCTCCAAACAGCTTGTCTTCTGTTTGTGTAGTGCAGTTTCTTTACTTTTAAATGCATTTTAGACCTTGCTCTGAATGTGAAGGGGGCCTTTTTAGCATAAACTCCTTTAAAAAGCTGATGCTTATGTATAAAAAATATATTCTTCTTCGCTGAAAGCCTTCTTTATAAATAAGGTGAGGGCTTGGTGCTGCACTATGAAGTGGAATGAAGGATACTCATACCAAGCATTAGCAGCTTTTTGCGTTCAGTGTCAGTAAGCATTCAATACAAAACTGGCTGATGTAAATACGTATATACAACTGCAAAGCTTTATGTCCAGAAATGTTCGTGCCAGCAGGGTACCATTGCTGCACTCATTATGGCTACACAGCTCCTGTTGATCTTGGTGGAAGTCCTGTGTGTGTGTGTGCAAAGATGATTTGAACTCTTGAAATAAAGAGTTAGTGAAGTGTCTTTTCCAGAGCTTGAGTGTCTGCTTGCTTTGATTGCATTGTATTGCCTCTTTAATCATGTTCTTTGTGCAACTTCCATAGTTCTGGTATGTTAGAAATAAATTTTAAACCTCCATACTAGTGATTAATCACCCAGAAAGGAACAACGTGTTAGAGGTTGGGCTTTGCTTTGTCTTCAGGAAGGACAGTATAGATGCAGTGTTTTAAGTAACCTGCAACTTGAGACTGTTCAGAAATTGTATACTTCAGTGGTCAGCAAATCAGATGTCTGTGGAAGAATACGCAGTGCAGTAAATGAAATTTGATGAAATTGTTTCTTTGAAACACGTTTTGTTTGTTTGTTTTTCCAGAGACATAGAAAGTTTTTAGATGACTGCTAGGTTTTATGATTTATGCTATGTTTGCAGTCACTAGTTAAAGTAGAGCTTATGCCATAGGAATAGAGATACTGGAGGTGCTAACCTGGCGAGTTTTTTTAACTGAGGGACTGTTTCCATTGAGATTGAACTGGGCTCATCACATACAACCAGCTAAAATACTGCAGCTGTGCAGTACTTTTCAACCTCGTTAACCCAAAACTAGATTGAGGAGCCATGGTGAGTAGATGGTCGAAGTTTAGAAATGCTAAAGGCTGTGTGACAGCGTTGCTGCTGAGCTGGTTTGTATTAAGGAAATCCAGTCAAAACTCACTGTCCTCAGGAGTACGTGCAAAGCCTGGCAGCCCAGCTCTCTTTCTGTAGTGCAGAATAAATGAATTCCTTGTATGAATTAGGCAAGCACTGCTTTTGTAGGATGGACAATCCCAGCTAATGAGGGCACTTCAGGATGATCAAATATTGGCCTACCTTTATCCTGAGCCAATCGATTTCAGCTCATAGGAGCACAGTTTGTGGATTCCAGCTGGTGATTAACCAGCAGAAACTATTTGCTCAGCTTCTGGGTATTTGTTGAGCAGCAGAGGCACCCTGTGGCCAGAGATGTTAATCCACACTAAGGGCTTCTCATGGTTTTGCCTCGAGTATTTCCTGGTTCTGCATCCTCCTACTAAATGATTTCTTGGCGTTGGTATATACTGCACTACCTGATTTTAAAAAACAATTGAAAATTCTGAACAGGGATGTATATATTAAAAAAAAAGCGATTAAGGAGCAGGGAGAGTTTGTTGAAGGTAATTACACAAAGATCTTCAAAGATACCAGTGATGTTCTAGGAAAGTGATAGATGTGATCATTACAGAAATGCTGAAGTACAACCAGAAAAGAAAAGAGCCACCTGAAAATGTTTTGCAGCACAGTGCATGCAACGTTTCAAGCGTAGAAGAGCTATGGGAGAGTTGTTCAAGCCTCCCCTGTACTGCTTGCACGCTGTAGCAGAGGCCACTCACTCTGTAGCATAAAGACAAGCATGCTATATTTGCCTTTATCATAATGTGACTTTATGCAATGTTTATGCGATCTTTACATTACAGTAATTTATTTCTAAACTGTGTTAACCTGCAGCATTATTTTGTGGATCACCAAAGTGTTCTTTATGTGAGGTTACTCCTATGAAGTAATATGATTTCTTTGAGAAATAAAGCCCTCCAGGTTTGATTTTTGGCCTTTTGGATTAGCCAGAATGAATTGAGTTTGTTAATGTTTGAGTTATGTAGCTCCTCATGGTGGTCACAAGGCAGAAGTCTTTCAGATTTCTTCAACATGACTTCTGCAAGAGAATGCTGATATCATAACATGACTTAATCATGTTTTTGTATGTAAAGTGGCAGAAGGACCTGCTTAGATGATGTTGTTACAAATGAGGAGAGGATAGCCACCTCCTTGCCCTTTTCTCAGCCTTCCATTAAGTAGCATTGCTCCTGGGGTGATCTGAAAGCTGTTGCAAAGTGGTCATTGAAATGAGCCGTAGTTTTTTCTCTTCTGGCTCTTTCAAAGATGATGTTTGTAATGTATAAGCATCCCTTCTTTTTGCTGAGTGAAATGAGGGAGGACAACTTTTGTCTCACCAAAGTTCTGTTTGCTCTTTCTCCTGGCACCATCCCGTAGGTGTAGTTCACATAGTGATACTCAGTCATGTGCATAAATGTCTGGGTTTTGGTTTTCCTTGCCCTGAATTGCTTTGGACACACACAGGCTTGCTCTAGCTCAAGGGTCAAGAGGACTGATCTTGCAAAATAAGGGCATGACATTGTTAATTGACATGTGAAGTCCTGGTTGAAAGATTTTTCTCTCTCAAGTATTAGCCTTGTGCAATAGCAGCTAGGCTGGAATTAGGGAGCTTTCCTAAAGAACACACTGCAGCTTACCTCAATGAAGTCTGTACCAAAATAAGGATGGATAGGCTTAATTTAAATTGCTGAATTTCTTTGGTCATCAATTATAATAACAGAATCACAGAATGGCCCAGGTTGGAAGGGACCTAGCCTGAAAATTAAATGATGGAGGAGTGTTAGTAAATGCCTCACACCCACCTGTTTGCAGGAACGCAGACCCTTTTCAGAGGTATGGGGTTAGTGGCAAGAGGTCACAACAGCTTCATCTGTGTTTTTCTTTCATAAGCAGCCACAAGTGTCAGGGTCTCCATTAGCTATTTCTTCTTCCAGAACAGACCCCTTCCAGGCATAGTGATTACCCTGGAAGTGGTTTCTGCGGGGTTTTGTGGAACAGCTGTTTTCTGAATCATTTTCCTGATGTGTGCAGATTTTTAGAAGGGAGTTTCCTTTGTCACAGTGCTGTAGACCAATCCTGCCCTGCTGTGAAAACTTGCACTTGTGAATGCTGCAGGCAATGAGCGATAAATTCAGAGCAGTACTCTGAAAAACACAACACTGGAATCATCTTTTTTTGTTTGTTTCCCTTAAATTTGCTTTTGCTGTAATAAAAGACTAATATGACTCCACTTGTTACAGATGCAGAAAGGTGGCAGGTAGCAGTAAAGCTAATATACTGTTCATTCTCTCAGTGCCTTCTGCTTTTCAGAATTGAGAAGGACTTAACCATAGAGCTATTGGATGAAGCCAGAGCGTTGTGCAGCCTTGGACTTCTGTGCTCCTTCATCTCCCTATATGCAGTAATTCTCTTGATGTAGTGCTGAATGACAAAAAGCATTACATACGTTTCTATCCAGAACCTTTGTATTTAGAAGTGGAAAAATGTCTTGTGAAGCACCGGTCCCTGGTGTGTGTGCTTTGAATTTTAGCTTATTAGTTATGGTTGGTTCCAAGTTAAAGAATGTTTAGCTGTTGTCAAGAGAAGCCCTGACAGCAGAACTAATTCATGTGCTTCTCCAGAAGTTCTTGAGCTATTTTATAGCTGTAGTTGTCACAGAAACAGATGTGGGCCCACTTTAAAACAAACTATTACTACTGTTCTGATAAGGAGAAGTTCTAAGAAACAGAACAAAACAAAACAAGCTTGGCCAATTCTTCTGTGTGTGTGTGGAAATGTTGAGACGTCTTTTTTTTTTTGTGAAAGGAGAATTTAAGAACAGCTACATGACTTGTTCTTGATACAGATTGATACAGTACCTGAGCTTGTAAATATTGTTGAAATGGAGTATACTGTTAGTGTATCTAAATGCCATTGGGTGTGATAGACATGATCATGATATCCCATCATGGGAAAGGTTATGCTAGAAGTATTCAAGTTGTGGCAGCAGTTTCAAGACAAAATCCCTGCTTTACTTAAAGGTTCCATTATAATGAGAACTTGTGTGGAAGAATTAGGTTTATTGTACTGAAACCATTATAATAGTACATAGCTCGGTGCTTGGTTAAATTGATTCCACATGTTTTATTTGTAGGTAATGCATCTAAACCCAACTTTAGCATGACTGTGGAGCCAGCTAGCTACCTGCTTGTTGCTATTTGAAAGTGCTCCATGAGAAATCATCATGGTTCATGCCAGCGGGAATGCTTTTGGCAATCTGGCAGAGGTCAGAGAACTGGATGGATCTCTGGGTTATCCATAAATCCCTTGGTTTTATATATAAACCTCTGAAGACAGTAGTGGTCATGCATTTGTATATGATGCCATCTGTATGGCTTGAGTCTAGAGGTCTGCAAGGCAGCATCTACTGCAAGCATAGATCCTAAAGGTAACACATTGCTGCGGTTTCCTTTGCTTTCATGTATTTCAACTCCATTTGTCAGCGTGATGAACTCCAAATTCTTGCAGTGACCCAAATTGTGCCCTGCTTCTGAACATTTATAGCCACAGACTTGCAGCATCTGTCAGTATATCACATTAGTACCTTGAAATCTTAATTTATACTTGGTAGAGACAAAGGTATATGTTGTCTTGGCCTCCAGCTGTTTGCTGTAAGGCAGCACAGCCTTTACTGATGACCTGGAAAGTGTAAGTATTTGCATGCTGTCAGAAATCAGTGTGTGCAGCTCTTGCATAGCATTGCAGTTCATTCCTGAAAAAAAACGTGGTGAATGAAGAGCTGAAGATAAGCTCTACTAGGTTAGGTTTTGGTTTTGCTACTATTTTGGAAGGAAAATATCTGAATCACAATGTTTTCTCCTAGAACTGCTGTGATAAATCTTTTCCTCCTATCTGAGCCTTGTTTATTTTGCATAGCAGCTGGAGTGTGATAGCTGTTTGACGTAAGGAAAAGATGGTAGTAGCAAGTTCATCTCAATAATTCTTCTAGGTTTCTAGCACTCACTTTTGTAATCCCAAATCCCTAACCAGTATAGACAGACAGTTGGAGCGCCTGATTTATTTCCACAGTGTAGGATAAAGGGACCTGAGAAGTGGACTTGGGATGATGCCGTGATGATTATGTGAGTGTGTTTAGGATGTGATGCGTATTTCATGCAATGACTTGACTCTTAAGTAGCTCAGCTAATTAGAGCAGATTTTCTTTACTCAGTCTGGATTCTCTGGTTCTTTTTCAAATGGAGGTGATGCAAGACCAGGTTCTTCTAGTCCTGGAGCTTTACCTTGGGCTTTGGCTCTCTCTATCTGTCACAGTCATCAGGAAGTTAATCACATGGGACAAAGGAAGATTTCCACCCCCTCCTCTCCAGTCTCTCCAGCAGTTGCACAGAGGCCAACCAGGCTTGAACTAAAACAAACTGAAGGTTTTGCAGCACAGTCAGCTGCAGGTCTCACAGACTTAAAGATTATTAGAACCTAAAAATGCCTTGAGCTTTCTAACAAAAGCTGCTGGTGTAATTGAGGGAATGTTAGCTTACTTTTTAATTAATGTGATGGTGGGAAGGCTAGACCAAAACAGTGACTCCAGTGGTTGCAGTCTTCTCAGCTTCCCAAAAGACCAGTGGACATGTTTTTCATCCCAGTGATGAGAAAATACTCTTTGATTATCCCAACTAGCTGCCTAAAGGACTGAATCGTTTACTCCATGTTTCACTAAATAGAAAAGTGCTGCAATGTGTCAGTGGAGTCTCTTCATTGAAGAAAACTGATTTTTCTTTTTGAAACCTTGAAAAATGAATCTCAGCTCTTAGAAGAGGAAAATGGTTTTGATCAATATCTACTTCCTTAATTGCCAGTCAGAGTTCACTGAAGATAGTCAAGTCTGAATATTGGCTCATCTTCGTACCTCTGCATACCCCACAGTAATACGCAGTAGTCAAGTTGGATGGCTTGGTTCCCTCCAAGCACTGCAGAGTTCTCCCATGTTGATAAGAACTTCTGTATTGATATGACTGACCATGAACTGACCATGGTGGACAGTTGTTGGGCTGTTGCCTTATTTTCCCCTCTCATCTGCCATGGCAAATGGAAAGGCACTCTTAACAGTGGAAGCCGAACATCTCCTTTCTTCCTCCTCATTCCTAACCTCTCTCCCTCCCTCGCCCTCCATTTGATGTTTTGATGTGCAAAGCGCTTCTCACTTCAGAAGCTGCAGTGCTGGGTTGTGGAAAACAAAACAAACCCTAGTTATTAGGAGCTGTTGCTGTCTAACAAAGCTGTGTTTTCTGTGTTGTCTTCCAGTATGCCCTCCTCCACAGCAGGAAATGAGGGGATGCTGGGGAGACCTTCAGCCAGAGAAAAGAGCTTAATTGCACAAACATATATGTTCTTGGGAGACTTGAGTCTTGGAGTTCCCAAACCTTGCATACTGCCTTGTCTAGGGGCTGAAAATTGAAACCCTTTGTCTCATTCTCAGTTAATGGGAGACCATGTTCCAGTCTTGGTGGTTATATCCATCTTGGATGTTTAGATGCTGAGGTCAACGTGCTGCATTTTAGAAATATGAGGGAGTCTTGGTAAACATGTTCCTGTTGAACTTCATACTTTGAAAACACTGAAGCAAACTACCTCTCTTAAATGCAATGATAGCATAGGAGTGTGGGGTTGCCCACAGCTAAGTTGGCTGAGCTCACACTGTCTCTTGGTCAGGTTGCATTTTCAAGGTGTTTTGTTTGTTGGAGAAGAGCTGCTCCCTCTCCTTAGCACTGTACAGTGTGGTAGTCTGTTTGTCTGGACCTTTGATGTTTGTTTTCTTGTCCTCTACACTGTGTTGTCCCCCCCCAAAGTGAATATCCTTATGTAGTGCTTGGATTTGTGAGTGTCTGCTCCCTATCCAGAATCTGACCTTTTTCTCTGTTTCGGCATCTGACCCGAAGCATTTGCATTCCTGGAGCAACCCCCCAGACTCTGTTGTTCCTCTGAATTCCCTTTTTGCTGCAGCTGTGGTCTTGGGCACCTGACCCCAGGAGAACTGAACTGGAGTGCAGCTCTGGGCTTGCAAGCATCATCCATGGGGAGAACACTGAACTGCACATGTCTTTCAGTGAGCAACTCAAATACTGACTGGTCCTGCATTGAGCCCACAAGATACACATTTACCGTGGTGGTCACAGGCATCATTCTTGGACTGTGGTCATTGCCCCATCCCTGCCTTTTCTTTACAGCTGAATGGATTGTCTTTGTTCAGCCTGGAACATTAATTTACTTCCTTGGCATAAGTCATCTTTGATTATTTCTGGGTTGATCTGAAAGCCCTGTGCTGTACATAAGTGGATGAGTGATATGAGGAATACCTACAAATGTAGTTATGATGTATGTAATGTACATAGGAGAGAATGTATTTTGTTCTTTTTTTTCTTAATAAAAATGTATATGCTAGCAAGATTGTATATTTCAGATCTGTTTAACATCACTTGTTTCTGAGGATGGAAAAAATTGTGAACACATTGAATGAGCGGTGCAGATACTGTCAAATTGATGGTGCATCCTGCCTGGACAGCAGGCACTGTTCCTGCTGGCTGAGCCTGCCCTGTCCTCTGCACTGCAGAAAAGCTGAGAAAACATCCTGTTCTGTGAAAGCAATGATTAGCCGGATCTGTGCTCCATAAATCCGCTGTGTGCTAGCACTTGCAAGAACTTCTGCTGGAGAGGAACACGACGTTAGAACACAGATTGCTGCAAATTGCTGACTTTCAGTACTTGCATCAAACCAAATTCCTTTTTTTTTTTTTTTTCTTTTTTTCTTTTTGTCCTTGCAGAAGTGGAAACTTATTCCATCCAACCTGGAACAAAATGTTTTATTTGGGTTGCATGGAGGCAAATGGAAATGCTGCTCTGCCACCTTGACTGCCCATGCATCTCTTGACCTTAAAGGATTGTGTGGGTTGCACGCTGCACATAGATCTGCACTGCAGTGGTTAGTACTGACTGCTAAAACTGAACAGCCATAAGAAGAATAGTAGAGGAGAAGACAGAAACTTTTTGTCGTCTTTTTTTCTGTAGCTGGAAATACCCAGCAGTTTGCTTCACTTGGAGCAGCCAATTTCTGCGCGATCCTCAGTTCAGACAGGGGTGGCTCCTTATGGACAGCTTAGTATTGCTTAGCCCATGGCAGACTTGGCTGACTGATAATGGCCTTATTAAAGTCTTTTAGAGACACTTAGGAGCTTGCCCTCACCTAGATCAGCTTAGCATCCCACACCTCTGGGTGTTCACTTGTTTAATTAAGGGAATGTTTTCATCACTATTCACTATATTCTTTCTTTAGCATGGCAGAACTAGAAGCTCTTACAAGGCTGGCTATCTGAAAGTCTGGGCTGGCTTTTCTCCTTCCCTCCCCAAAAGTTTTCACATGCTCTTGCCAACAGAACCGTGAAAAGCCTATGCTGGGTTTCCAACCGAGCTTGCGCGTGGTTATGCATGTAACTGGTTATGGCTCTTCACCACAAGCTCTGCTTCCCCCACGACACATTTTCCACAAAGCCAAGAAATGAATCTCTTACATACGAATGTTTATTGACAGAAATACATGATGCTTTCAAAATATATTTGTAGGAAAATGCAAGAATAATCTCTACAATCCAGTTCCTCATTAAATTCCAGTGTAAATCAGACTCCTGTCCCCACGAGAGATGCTGCTATACAGTACATGAGAGCTCTACAATATTTGCAAGGTTCAATGGATAGCTGCCTCGGGAAATAGGTTCTCCTTCTGCAGCCCATTGTGGGTTACATCTTCGGCTGTAGGCAAGACGCAGCATCAACCTGCTTGGTTGGGTCATGGCACTGTGAGTGGGAGATAAATGGTCCTAAAGTATTTACATGCTCCTTGTGAATCTGCAAATAGAAAAGTCTCTTGCAAGAACATCTGAACTGCTTACAAAAGTCTTACCAAAAGGTAATAGTCCTTGTACAGCATATTGGGTGTTAAAGCTATTTTGGGGAAGAGAAGAGGAGCAAGGGGAAGGAGAGAGGGGCAGGGAGGAAATGCATGGGTAGATCTTTTTGGTCTAACAGTTGTGGCTACAGTCTATGAAGGGAATTGTTAAGGCTGAAGATGCTGCATTTCCTACCTGATGTTTTATTTTTTTGCAAAAAGAATGTTACCAACATAAAAACTTTATTATTCTTTTTTCCCAAGGAAATAGTTCTTTAAATAGGGGAAGGAAAATCTACTATAAAATATTAGTGGTTTAAAAATATGGTGTCTGGAAAAATAAATAAATGTACAATTCCTATTCAAATATAAATCACTGTAAGCACTTGCCGAGCAGTTACTATCTCCACCGGTCTCTGCTCTGAAAGATTTAAGGTTGCTTGATTTCAAGCCTTCATAGGGTTCTCTGGGAAAGTCTTTGGACCTGATTCATTAAAGCACTTTGGCATCTCTTCACTGGAAGGGGACCTTAGGCACGTACTGCTTTTATTTTATGCTAAGGACAGAAATATGAGTCCAAAGACCCATCCTGGGCAGCTGGGAAGCAACATGCTTCCAAAAGCATTACAAACAACCAGAGCAGTTCCTTAAGGCTGGTTTGGACATTAAGAGCTGAACGTGCTGCTGCCCACCCCAAGACCAATTTGCCAATGTTAACACGATGCTGACGTGCAGCAGCATGGGGTTATCCGAGCAGCTTCATCAGATGTTCTCCTGCTATCTGTTGAGTTGCAATCCCCTACCAGACAGGCCTTTAGCTTTTTTAGTATTTTTTTTTGTTTTTTAATTTTCCCCCTCCAAAATTGCTTCCCCGTACTGCAGTGCACAGATAAGTGAAGTGTGCGGAATACATTGCTAATGAATAGCAGTAATATTTACATACAAAAATAGATAGGCTTGAACGCTTTCAACTATGTCCTTCAGTGCGGGAGAGAAGGAAAATAGCTGGCCCATGGGAGAAGATGCATCTTCTGCCAGCTTCTGTCCTGGAGCTGAGCAAGCTGCTCTGACCACTCTATTTGTGAGCAACTCTGATGAGCTAGAGCAGAGTTTTGCCATTGTTTTCATTTCTCCTCACCTCTTTATCTTTGCCCATCTTCTGGGACAGCCTTAGGAATGGCTTCTCCATTGCATTGACCTGGAGCTCCTCTGCCTCACCAGGACTGCTGTGGATTTGCTGCACAGCACCTCAATGTGAGCATTTCTCCCTTGGAGATCTTCAAACCCACCTGGACGTGGTCCTGGGCAGAGCTCTGGGTGTCCCTGCTGGTGCAGGGATTAGACCAGATGAACCCAGAGGTTCGTTCCAACCTCGGCGTGCTGTGACGATGCATGAGATGACAGGAGATGCCCTCACCCAAGGGACTTCAGGTCCCTTCCACACCAGACTGCCTGCTGTGAAGCTCTCCTTCTAGAGCCACTGAGGAACTGTGGCAGGAATGGGAAATCCACAAATGGCCTTAGTCCAGCCATTCTCTGCTCCTTTTTTTTTTTTTTTTTTTTTTTTTTCCCTTTGAAGATTTATCGCAAAGGGAGACCTTGACAGGAAACCGAGGTTCAGTACAAGCCTTGCTGGAGGCTTCTTCACAGATGTCTGCTATTTTAAGTACTTCTGAAGAGGAAAACCTTGAGGATGAGGATGGAGATCACCAACCTCATGGAGAGGAAACACCAAGAGCTGAACGGATGGAAAACTCTGACTGCAGCCAAGTTACCTGGCTCACACCTCTGCTGCTCTTGTATTGTTTCTGTAGTTAGCACAAGACAACATGAGCACAGAATTCGCTGCCAGAACAAAGCATCGCTGCACGCATCAGCACCAGCCTCAGGAGAAAATGGGTGTGCTGCATCACTACTGGGAGGTGATCGGATGCTTCCGTAGCTAAATGCAACCATAGAACTGGTCTGTGTTACAGCTGGGCTCCTTTACAACCAAAACCACCTACAGCATTCGGTTGGTCTTTGTCTCATTAAACACTCCCTTAGAGATACAAAATCAAGGAGTGACACCTTTTCCTCTCCCTCTCACTGGAAGGTGCTGCACTATCCCCTTCATCTCTTCTGGTCTGTAACCAGAACCTGCCCCAGCCCTTTGTGGGGCTGACAAAGGCAGTGTGGGATTTGGCCTCAACACCCCCAGTCCAGCCATGCCTGGATGCATGCATTTGCTTATGCCATAAAGTGTGGCCAGTGTGCATTTTTAAAGAGCAGTTGGGTGAGGATGGAAAGTGGATAAGAAAGGAGCAAATGGAGCATTCCAGCTCTTTGTGCTCAGTCCCTGGGTGTTTTCCAAGGGAGCTGTAGGGGAGGACGATGATTAAACAGCATGGGCCAGAGGATTTTTCTAGCTCTATCTTCTAAGTGCCAGCTGGCTATCACAAGCTGTGCTCCCTCTCCCATCCTCACTACATTTCTTTTTACTTTTCGAATCACTTGGAAGCTGGAGGATGCACTTGGGGAACGGGAGGGGATACAGCATCCCTGCTGCTAGAAAGCCTCAAGCATCCCTGTTTGGAGAGAGCAGAGCAGCAAAGCCATCCCTGCTAGGATTGGCCAATCTGCTGGACAGGTCCCCAGGAGCACCCATGGGTGACAGAGCTGCTGGACTGGATGTGGCCACTGTGTCATGTTGGTGATGTGCCATGGAGGTGTCTTCTTGTGTCCTTCTCTTCCATCCTTCACCCTGTGTGGTGGCTGTGATTAGCTCACAAGGGGTTTTCTGGGGTTTGTTTGGAATTCTGCCTTCCTTTGGAATTGTGTACATGTACAGGAGGGTTATGTTTGTTTTCTGTTTTTTAGGGAAAGGGATTAGGTGTTTCAGGGGGTTGTTTTTTGCTTGCTCAAATCCTGCACCCTATAAATGCGTATCCTCTTCCTCTAGGTCCTCCTTCATGATGGTGTCAAGAGGAACGATCCAGCTGTCCCCCAGCTCCCCGTTAAGGTTCACCTTCTTCTCCTGCATTTCAGAGCCCGTTTCCATCACCTCCAGTGTGGGGTTATCATGGTAGCCATTCTCCATTGTCTGTAGCTCCTCTGTCAGGCGCTGCTGTGAGGAAAGAAAACCCAAAAACCCCCATAAGGAAGAGCTCGGCTGTGCCATATGCTCAGCATTCATCACCTCCCAGCCTGACGAGGCTGCAACATGTATAGATGTTTATAACTACATATAGAGAGAGACTCCATGCTGAGTTTGAGGCTGCAGTCAGCAAGGTGGGAGCATGGAGCTGGATGGAGACAGAGACTGCTGATGGTGGTAGGAGGAAGGAGCAGCCAGAAGTGTGAAGAAAACCTCTCAGTCGTCTGGTCAGGGGGTTGTGTCACCACATCACCCCCTGGGAGGAGGCCAGCACCAGAGGCAGAGCATCCTTGGCTTGCCTTAACTCTGCATCCCTATTCCTGTCTCTCCAGCTTCCCCTCTGCACCTTTGTTTCTCTTTAACTGCTTGATTTTTACTCTCCTCTTCACCCTTTGGCAGCTTCCAGCTTGCAGATTCTGCTGGCCCATTTATTCCAGATCAGCATCATCTCCATGCCCTATCCTGGAGCTCCTGTTGGAAACCAGTTTCCATTTATCCAACTATCTCTGACAATGCGCACGCATGGCTGGGCCATCCCCTCATCCTTGGGGAGCAGTGAATCAGGCACTGAATCACCTGGTGCTCAGCACCATGCTATTCCAAGCTGCACCTCAGCCCCACAGAAGCTCTCTTTTCATCTTCACCATGAGCAGCATCCCTACCTCATCCCAATATTGTGTTCACTGCAGTGACTCATTCAGCCCCATCCCACCCCACAGTGATTTATAGAGGAGCTGCACTCCTACGTTGTCCCTTTTTCTAGGGCTCTCTGTTTGCATTCCTGTGAAAATCCTCCTGGCTTTACAGTTGATTTATTTAACTGCTCCTAACAAATGCTGGGAGCTGGGTGTGGGAGGAAATCCTTGGAAGGGGGAGAAGGAAAAGGATGGAGCAGCGGAACCGCAGGGCTGGGAGCTAGCAGGCACTGCAGGAGGGGACGGCGGAGCCAGAGGGATGCTCAGAAGCAGAGGGGTCACTGGAGCCCTCGAGATGTGGGAGGCTGCTGGTACAGCCCCCCTGGTATAGAGGGATGCTGGGGCAGCGCTCTCTCTCCCTCACGGCACAGCACGTGCAGCAAAGGGGTAGGGGGCTCCCAAGCTTTAGTAGGCTTTAGTCCTGTTAGCTGCTGACCTCCGTGGAGGGGGGAGAGCTGGGGGGGGGGGGGGGGTAATGGATGCGGCGCCCGCCCATCCGCTCCCTGCGTTTCATTGCACTCACATTAAAGATCAGGATGGCACGTCCATCATCAAACCCGGGGAGATCAGGGTGGAAGTGCTGGTTATTTCCCAGGTGAAACAAGAGCGGGGGTGGGAGTAGGTTTAAAAAGGGGAAGGGAAAAAATAAAAGGGGGGGGGGGAAAAAAGAGAGAGAGAAAACAAAACAGAACAAAACTTTCAAGTCATTCTTGAAAAGAAGCAGGAGGAAAACAAACAAAAAGAGGAAGAAAACGTCCAAAATAAAACACAAAATGGAGAAATGCTTTTGACTTCCTAAAACACTTTTGTAATTCGTCAGAAAAAGATCTTTTCCCATGCTCTAAACAAGAGGTCATCAACATATCAAGGAAACTGCATGGCTTGCTTCAGTTTTGCTCGCTATCTCTGTGGCCAGTGGATGCCTGTACCTACCTCTCTGCTCCATGTTACTTAAAGACATGCATCCCAGTCACTAAAAATACCCAATTTCTTTATGCTCTATGAAAACTATGGACCAAGAGCATCACGTTGCTGCCTGCTCCTCCAGGACTGCAGCACGTGGTGTTGATGCCCTTCTGATGTCCTCCCTGGCTCCCAATGGCATTTTTCAAAGAATCATCTAGGCTGCAAAAGACCTTCAACATCATCACCCTGACCTACCAAGTCCCATTGCTAAACCACGTCCCTTTGTGCCACATTCATCTCTGTGATAAATTTTTGGGGTATTTTTGGGGGGCGAAGGGTAAGAATGGATGGCTTTGAAGGCAGGATTTGGGCTGAGGAAGACTTTTTCATCCACATTACACTGTGACCCAAGGATGTTGCTCAGCTGCCCTGGAGGCAGCAGGGATGGCTGCTGCTCACTGCCACACCTGTGCACCACCAGGCCCTCATTCTCCTGATTTTCACTGTGGCTGGTGATCTGTCAACACCTCAGAAGGGCAACCACTGCCCCTTTAAAGCATCTGCATCACTCAGGCATCATTACACTGTGATGCTGCACCGCAGCCCCTTGAGTGATGCTCAAAGGTGATGCTAGCACAGTGAGCCAAGGCATCTCCACCAGCAGAGGTGAAGACCTGATGGTCTTCATCTTCTCTGGGATAAGGTTTTGGGATGCTCATCCCACCCAACTCCCACCATACCTGGCTCTTCTTTTGGGAGAAGCGTTGGTGACAGCAGCCGTAGATTGCTGCGATGAGCAGCAGGGAGCCAGCCAGGGTGACAATGGTGATTATGAGGGGTGTGCTGAACTGATCCTTGATCTCTTCCTCCATCTCCTGGTTGAGGTAGGTGACGTTGGTGATGCCAAGCTGTCAAGGGAGGAGTGGGTCAGGCTCCAAGGGGGGCTCTCTGGATGGGAAGGATAGCCATCCCATGCCACCCTTCTGTGAGGACATCCCCCATGTTGATCCTGGGGACCTTCTTACCTTCTCTAACTCATTCCTCTTTTCTTTCAGCTCTTCAAAGACTGCTGCAGGGTCCAGAACGCCTGGAGGAAGAGACGAGTAGAGAGGGAAAAGGTTGTGGCACCAGCTCCTGATCAATGGAAGAGGCAGACAGAGCTGTGTGGGCATGGAGCCAAGCCTTCACAGTTCTCTAAAGCCACCCAAGGAGCTGGGACCTCTTTGGCCAGGGGACAGCCCTGCAGACCAAAGTTGTTCCTGGAGATCTCTCCAAAGGAGCCATGGGAGAAATGTCCAAGCTTGATCCAGTGAGAAGGGGCAACCCAAGGAAAGGAGACCCTCACCCACCCTCTGGTAGACTTCACTGGACCTCCAGCTGGTATCACAACTGTGTCCCCAGCCCTCATCCCACCCTATCCCACTGGGCAGGACACAGGCCCATACTCACGATGCACAATGACATGCACAGCCCAGCGACGATGATTGGAGGAGGCCAGTTTCACCGTGCACCTGTCTCTCGTGCTGTTGAATGCGTGCCGCCTGCCTGAGCAGAAGACCTCGAAGAAGGCCTCATTACTGGCTTTCTTCCAGTCGTCCTGTGGTGACAACAGTGGGTTGGCACCGCTGCCCACACCCAGCATCCCAAAGCATCACATCCCTTCCCCAGGGTAGCCGGAGATCATAGCATTGTTTAGGAAGGGAAAGATCTCCAAAACCATCAAGTCCAACCATCAATTTGACTAAGAGAGTCCCATCAGAATATCATGTTCCTTAGTGCCACATCCACCTCCAAGAATGCCTGCTTTCCTGGGCAGACTCATCCCAGTGCCTGAGAACTCTCCATGAAGAAAAATTCTTCCTAATGTCCAATCTAAATCAACCCCCATGGCACGACTTGAGATCCCAACATAGGATGCTGCGGTCACCCCCCTCCCTATCCGCCTGTTGCCGGCCTTCTCAGGGAACAGGAAAAGTTCAAAAGTTGTTTCTTTACAAAAAGCCGAGCTCTTGGCTGCTGTTCCTTACAAGGGCCCTTATCTGAGAGCCGCAGCTTTTGGTGTTCCAGGAATAGCAGGTCCCCAGGGGAAGTGGGGTGTGGAGGCTGAGGCTGCAACGGGAACGGGATGGGGCTGTCACGCTCTAAGGGCATCTGCAGCCCTCCCACCACCTGCATTTCTGCCCTTCAGGGATACCCCATAGTTCAGTTTTGCCTATGGAGACAAGAGAAAGGATTTTGCTTCTGTACAAATGGGGCCATCCCTGGAGGGGTGAGCCTGGGGAAGTACTGGAGGGATGAAGGTGGAGGGGTGGATGGAGTCCACAGCCCCACTGGGATGATCCTGAGGCTCTTTGCACCTGTCCAATGTCCTCCAACAGCTAGGAGCTCGATAAAGTAGGTGTAAATGCTCAGCTGCCTGCATGCACAGATCCTGCACAGGGGCTGTACAACAGCATGCATAGCTTCTGTGTGCATGCATGGCTTCTTGCATGCACAGGTCATGCATGCACGGCTCCTGTAGGCACTGTTGCTGCATGCACAGCTCCTACACTCACAAATCCTGTGTGCACAGGTCTGACAAGCAGAGAAATTGTATGAGAGATTCTGCATACACAGGCATTGCATGCATAGTTCTGATGTGCATACACATCCTGCATGCTCCCTATCTCTATGCATGCACAAGTCCTACATGCAGAGATCCTTTGTGCATATGCCCAACAAGTGCAACAAATGTGTGCACAGATCCTGCATGCAAATATCCTGCATGCAGCAATTATCTGTGCACACCTTACTGGAACAAGCTTCCAGAAGGAGCAAACCCCAACCATCCTGGGAATTGCAGCTGCCCCTCACCTGCCCTTTGGCTTTGCAGGGGGAAAAATATTTCCCATCCTGCATTGTCCCAGCTGGAACCCCAGCAGCACTGGGAAAAGCTGCAAGTGGCAGGATGAGGCAGCAGGAGGGGGGAGAAAAGCACTAAGCTCACTGGGAGCGGTGTTTTGTGTCTCTCTGGACGCTGGGTTGTGCTCCTACACTACGCACATCCTACAGTTCCCCATTCCCTACACTTTGGCACCAGCCTTAAAACCTTCTGCTGCCTCCCTGCAGCTGTCTTCTCTGGGGCTTTTCTTTGTCTTTCCCCTGCACTTGAGCACCCTATCACTCCTCCCACCACCCTACACATAAGACATTTACAACACTCTTTTTTTTTTTTTTGAGCTGGGGAGGCTCAAACTCCTGCATTCAAAGGGCGATGAGCACCGCACTGCTAGATGTTAAACCCCTGCAAAGGCTGACTGGGCGGGATTTGCCCTTTCCCAGCTCAGAGCAGGGGCCCATGGCATAGCCATAGGGATGCCCCAGCCCCGCTCTCTCTGTGCCGGAGCCGCTCGCATTCCTTGGCTGGAGTTGAGAGGCGCTGCCGAGCAGTGCAGATCCGGTTCCCACACTGGCAGGGACCTAAAACCAACATCCCTGAGTGAGGTAATGGCACTTGTGTCAACAAACCTGTCCCAACAGCTGGGGCACGACCTTGCTTGGAGCCTCAGTGGATTGGGAATTGTCCTGCTGTCCCCAGCCCGGAGGTGGAAGATAGATTTTGGAAGGTCTCACAGTGGCTTTTGTGTCCCCAACATGCTCCAAATTCACTCACTGGGCACATCCCAGCTTGGGAAAGTGATGGAGGAGTCTGTGACCTCCCTGTGAGGTTGCCATAACGTTGTGTGGCTCAGCTGGAGCTGATCACCATCTCCAGGTCACCTCCAACATTGTCACCTCCTACTCCATCTAATGGATTGAGATGAGGAACAGGGCACCCAAGCAGCCCGCAAAAACCCAGATGCAGATTTTTCTTACAAGAGCAGTGAAGCACTGGCACAGGTTGCCCAGAGATATGGTGGATGCTCCATCCCTAGAGACATTCAGGGTCAGGATAGATGAAGCTCTGAGCAGCCTGATCAAGCTGTAGGTATCCCTATTCATTGCAGAGGATTTGGACAAGATGACCTTTAAGGGTCGCTTCCAATTCATACAATTCTATGATTCTATGACACACACGAGCTAAATGTTGGGAATATCACATACGTAATGCAAGGCATGGAGCCAATGAGTCTCATTAGAAAACTCATTAAGATCCTGCTGCCATCAAAAGAATGAGAAAGGGGAACAGGGAGCGTGGAGCAACCTGGACCAAAATGTTCAGCACTTGTCAAAAGCACCACCTGAAGAGGAAAGATGCTGGGAAGCAACCAACCCGTAAAAGACCTTCTGCTCAACTGCATATTACCAACTGTGTATCTGCTCCCTAGGGCAGTGGGCACGGCTCCGAGGTGCCAGAGCTCAAGGAGCATTTGGACAGTGCCTTCTGACATAGGGTTTGGATTTTGGTTGCTGCTGCGTAGAGCCAAGAGTTGGACTCAATGGTCGGTGTCGGTCTCTTCAACTTGGGACATTCTATGATTCTATGATTATTTTGAATCATTTCTGAATTTATTGCAACTGGAGAAACCACGGTGCAGCGCTGTGATCCCCAGGTTCAGTCCCAACCTTTTGCCAGGTTCCCTCCTTGCACCACTGCTGATGCCCCAGGGGCACAGGGGAGGTCTGCAATGCCACCTCTTCTGCCAGGTGTGACATGGACACATCCCCTACCCCTGCATTGCCCTCACTTTGCCCAGCTCCTCACGGAGCTGAGCTTTCAGCACAGTGCACTCCCAGTGCTGGCTCGATCTTACAGACCAGGATTTGAGCCATTTCTGGAACACTTCTCCTTATAGCACACATTTTCCTGTTTTCCCACGGGCTGCAAAATGCAAAGGATTCTTTCACTTTGCTGTCAAGTTTTGGCTACAGACTTGTTTACTGGGCCTACAAAGCAGGGAAGCCAGATAGTGCCATTTCTGATATCTGCTCAGCTTGGGAAGCACGAAATGTAGCAGAGCTTTCAGGAATTTGCCGAATGGGAAGTGGATGGGTGGGAGGTGTTTTGGCAGCAGAGGAGGATGCTATGGGAGGATGCATCCTTGCAGTCCTTCTGCAGCTGTTTCAAGAGGCAATTAGCATTTAGCACTAACACCGTTTCTGATGGTTATTACACCCAGAGGAACCAAAGGAAAGCAGTGCAGCAGACTTGCTGGCTCACCTACAAGCACGGAGAATGCCAAGCTGTGATGTCCGCTAACCCCATAGCTTACTGGTGCATCACCACAGAATCATTACAGTTGGAAAGACCAATAAGATCATTTAGTCCAAATGTCAACCCATCCCCACCATGCCCACTAACCACGTTCCTCAGTGCCACATCTGCCCTTTTTATGAACACCTCCAGCGATGGTGACTCCACCACCTCCCTGGGCAGCCTGAGCCAATGCCTCAACACTCTTTCTGAGAAGTCAAGATCTGGCATTTGCTCTTGCTCTTTACCATCAACCTAAAACTTCAGCCTACTTAAAAATGCTATCTAATCATTCCATCTAATCCTGTCTATTACAGGAAACCTGTCATTCCCACAAGAATACTTTTGCAGGTGGGTATTCATAAGAAAAGCCAGTAGTGAGTGTGGACAGCCTCCAGGATAAGGGGTCTTGGTGTATGCTCTTGGGTTGGGTTCGCCTTTCCCTCATGTTGGAACTACAGTTAACCACTCGCTGCTCCCACAGAGGGTTTGAAACAAATGAAAAGGAGCTTTTTGATTACTTTTGGGTTTTCTGAGAGCTAATTTAGCACCAGAGAACAAATCAAGACCCAGCATCCTGGCTGCTGTGCTTTCTGGTCGCTCTGCAGCTCAAGCCACCCTCAAATGTTTTGGGGCTTGGGTATGAACTTCTGGCCCCTCTGAAGTCAAAGGCAGAGCTTCCCCATTAGCTTTTGAAGAGTAATGGTTTCACCTTCTAGAACTTCTCATTGCTCTCCTCTGAGACTTGGCTGAGTGAGTCCCTCCCCTTGAGCAAGACTACATGGACATCTGCTTTGGTCACATCTCCCACTGGGATATACTGCTGGATGTAGGTTTGCATTTACTATTTTACATCCTCAAAGTGTTTGCATATTTTGAAGCAATTCATGTCATCTCTGTAGGCTCACATGCTTAGAGAGCTGCAGGTTATAAGTTGATCTCTGCCAGCAGCCCCAGCTGCTTGTCCTGCAGAAAAAGTCAAAAGGAACCCATACTTACACAAGTTTTCTCTTCTTTCAGATTTAGGATGGGCCGCACCTCTCCTATCTGGTCTTCACAAATCACCTGGAAGGACAGAAGAAAAGCAACTGTCAGATCATTGCTGTTGGCTGAAGGACAGTCCACCACCCATACAACCATGAGACAACTCAACCAAAGCTCTGATCTGCTTTATCAAAATAAGTCAGGCCCTGCGCTCCTCCACTCAACCATTTCTGTATGATAAGAGTTCTCCCGGGTAACTCAAAGGGTTGCCTGGAGTATATTTGCTAATATGCTTCCCAAAGCAGGCTTAGGATTTGCAGTACGAAGTGGGAATTAGCGCAGGCAGGAGGAAGATCCATGCAAGTGAGCCACAATGCAGATCCACCCTACAAATTATGAACATTTAGAAACAGGATCCCTTTCCTTCCCCCCTAGCACTGGGATCTTTCATTATCCCGGCTTGCATTTTTAGACTCCCCTGCTCTTCCTAAGCTATTTCTGCTTTTATTGTCCATGTAGGGTTTATTTTGAATTGTGGCCCTTGCCCTCTCATCATGTCCAAGTCCACCCCAAGGCAAATCCTGCCCTCCATTACACTTCTCCTTCTCTTCCCAAATTTCAGTTCTTCCCTATTCATCACCCAGAGCTCCTTTCACCTCCATCTTCCACGTCTCTGGTAAGCTATGTGAAAGAAGGCTTTATCCACTCTTATTTTGCTACCTTCTGCTTTCCTACGACAGGTCTCTCTCTGAATCAGGCACATACAGTGAGATGAGCTGCAGTTTTACATCTACATGTGATTCCAGCTAAAAATTAGTGTGATTTGGGGATAAAATGCAGATCCCTGCTATAAGATCCCACCCAAAGAAGACTATTTGCACAGACGCGCCTTGCCACCACTTTCCAGGGAACAGCCTGATTGTGCTCAAACTCAACAGAGGCCATTCAGGAAGACTCAGTGCCCTTTTTAGCTGTTTTGGACATTAGGAAATGCCCACCTTTCCTTAAGTCACATTACCTCATTTGGGGGAGAAACATTCGAGTGTGTCTGGTCAGGACTCTTGCTCTTCATGTGGTCTTTCAGGGTCGGTGTTGGCAGTGGTGCACTGGTGGGGCTCTGAGCAGTAACTCCAGATTTGTGTGTCACAGATCCATCTCCCTGGCTTGTGTATGCTGGGTCACCAAAATACAGCAAAAAAAAAAACAAACAAACAACAGACAGTCAATGAGACAGTAGAAAGGATACAGCTGACACAGCTCCACTGGTCAGCTCCCACCATGCTCACTAACCCATGCCTCTCAGTACCATCTCCATGTTTCCTGAGCACCTCCAGGGACAGTGACTCCATCACCTCCCTGGGCAGCCTGTGCCAATGCCTCACCACTCTCTCTGAGAAGAAATTTTTCCTCATACCCAACCTGAGGTATTCTGTATGAAGATAGTCATTTCACCTATCCCTGCCTGCTAAAATGCTTGAAACGTGGCTTGGATAAAGTCAAAGAAGAAGGTAACAGGAAACTGGGTCTCAACTATATATTCTCCACAGGAGGATAATGAAGGGTTTCAGAGCCATCACAAGCTTCTGTGTGCAGCCATATGATCTCCACTCACAATCCTACCTAAGTCTGAAAAGCTTCTTGAAGCCTTCACACTCCCACAGTGGGATTGCCTCCCTGTAAATGCTACAGGACAAAATACCAAGGGGAAGTTTGAAGTGTGCCTTGCCAGAGCACTTATAGACTAATATAACTCCATAAAGCTCTGGAGGTATAGAAAAAGCATATCAATGGTGTTCAGCTGGATCCAAGACACCACGCAAACACTATTAAGAAGTCAGCAGCCAAAACCCCTGCAGCAGCGACGAATACCCTACCAACTACTCCGAGTTCCTAGAGGTTACAGACTCAGAGTTTAACCACAAAATCTCCTTAGTCACCTAAAGTTTATTTTCTGTGCATGTCCACTAAGCTGTCAGCTGTATTAGGGATCTTCTGCGTTCAGCATTTGGGGTGCTGTCAACTCTACAATGTCACAGTGTACTTCTCAACCCATCGCTCCCTTTTGCAGTCATTGGAGATCGAGTCACTGCAGTCAGCTGTGGTTGGGGCACAGCTTCCCCCATCTGAAAGCATTTCATCAGATGATCCATGCCTTGAATTTTGTTGACTCAGTCTCCACTGATGGCAACAGGGACATAAACAACTGGTGGTCATGGAAACAGCTACGCTGGACAGTCCTAAAATGGGACAAGGCATCAGTAACCCTTAATGACAGGGAGGTGGATGGGGTAACCAAAGGAAAAGACCACCAAAGGGCTCCCCAACCCAAGAAATAACGATTTTAATCTTCTGATACCTGCTTTAGCAGTTGTCATGGTGGTTGTGACTGTGGCATTCTTTGTGCTGCTAGATGGCGAAGACAGAGATGTTTTACTGCTGGTAGAGGGCACGGATCCACTATGAGGGGTAGAACATTCAAATTTCGGGACTGGAGAAGTGGGACGATGACTGGAAAGTGAGAGATGCTGGTTGGTGGCAGATGTAGAAGAAGAGACACTGTGGTCCTTGTCCAAAAAGCTGCTCACTGGGACTTCAGAACTTGACACAGTACTTTTCAACTGGTTTAAAGCAGTGCTTCCATTGTCTGCTATGTGTGGAGATGTTGTGACAGTAGACAGGAAGCCTTTTGGGGTGCGTGAAGGGCTGGTTACTTGAGTGGAATTAGGACTTGCACTGGGTTTGAGTAAGATTTCTGAGCTGTCTGTAGGGCTCACCTTCTGCTGTGTAGCACTGGAGGTGACAGCAGAGGTGGTTGTTGGGACAGCGGCGCTGGCTGAAGAGCTGACCTGCTGAGATGCACTGGTTGATGCCACTGAGACATGTGATGTGTCATCTTGTCTGCCTGTGGTCTTGGTGTTTTGATCTGGGGTGTGTGTCAATGCAGGAGTGGATGGTGTTTTTCCCTGTGGGCTTGTAGTGATGATGCTGGGGGTGATGCTGGTTGATGGTGGTGGGATGGATGATGTTGAAGAGTCATGTTGTTTGCTTGAAGTGGCTGCCTCTTGAGCTTTGGTGAAGGACATCACAGCGGTGGGAGCTGTGCTGCTTGGTTTGCTTGCAGAGATACTCCCTTGCACCTGGCTGGTGGTGACTGTAATAGTGGTGATCTGCTTAGTTGTTTCTGGACTCACTGTGGTCGAATGTGTAGTTTTATCATTATTGCCAGAGCTGACACCTAGGGAGAAACAGAAAGGTCAAGGTAAACTTTGAATTAGGGACACTTCCTTTGGTTTCCACCCAAAACAGGTATTTTATATGTCTATGATTCTATGATTTGCAGAAACAAATGCTGACCAGGACCCACAAGTCATTAACTCAGGGCTCGTCTCATGCCTTTTAATCTGATATCAATGCATCCACTGGAAAACAGAGCACAGGACGAGAAGGAAGAGCTAGGTGACCTGTGGAGAGAAAATTTATTATATTTGCCCTGAAAGAGCGGGTCAACACTAGATAGATCTTGCAGTTAAATACAAAATGCATTTACTTGGAGAATTTGATAATTTTAATTTCAAGGATGTTCACATCAGCTGCCCATTGCAAATATACCACCAAGTTACGATTACTTGTTTGCTTAGCTTATTGTTTCTTTTACTGTTATAAAAAGCCTCAGTAACTCACATTTGTACATCCTGAAACATCACATAAAAATGCTACTTTTGTCATTACTTCATACTCTTCAAGGAAAGCTATAAAGAGCTTTACTGAAAGCTGACATTACCTTGCTGGGTACAAAACTCGTTCTCCATGCAAAGAGGGCTGTCCATGACACCGAATGAGATCTGCAGTTAATTTCTGAAGAGTAATTCAAATTCTAAAATCATAAAGGTGTTTCTGAGGGGTACACTCTGAAGGACAGCTTGCCTAATAGAAGACAAGTCTCCAACAGCAGCAACATCCTGCAACACTGAAACATGGTATATTCACGTTTCAGTGGTATATTCAGACTGGATATAAAATTTGGGTCTGTTTTCCTGTTTGTAATCACAGCAGGAGCTCCATCAATTGCCACAGAGATACTCTTCCCCCATTGCACATGGAACTGTCATTTCTGGGCACTTGCTCAATTTCACCCCAGTAAGGTCTCGACCAATTTTCCACCTTTCAGAAAATGCAGATTCCACTGAGGAACTTCATCAGTGCATCTGTCTGCAGTAAAGAAACCAACTGATTCTGGGGCGTTTCTTCCATTTGACAACAGTACAAAGGAGGGCTATTTTTTCCCCCATGCCCCTCCTTGTATATTGTTTCCAATTGCCCACAGCAGGAAACTTCCAAGGTTGGATGCTGCTCTCCAGAGACCTGCTTTGTTTCTCTGTGTTGACATGCTGATAAGGCATCTTCTCTTCCATGGCTTGTTTATTGGCACCGGTTATGCTTCCAAGATCTGATGGAAGCTCAAGTTTTTGAGATTCATACCACTAGGAAAATCTAATCTGAACTGACTCTGCCAAGCCAAGCCACCAGGAGCAGCCATTCTGAAAATACCTTTACAATGTGAGCTGAGCAAACCAGCAGTGTGAATTATTTTAGGAAAACCTGGGCTTGTGAGGAAACATTCCCACCACATCTGCAGGTAAAGACCATTTATGGAGAGAAGTCATATTCCCCGTTAGACTGACCACCGTCTTTAGGAGAAAAAGAGCAAAGGAAGCAAAACACCAGTGCTGGTTGGGGATTTGGAAAAATTTATTCTCAGAAAGAATAGTGAAGCATTGGCACAGGCTGCCCAGGGAAGTCAGGGAGTCACCATTCCTGGAGGTGTTCAAGAGGCGTGGAGATGTGGTACTGAAGGACATAGTTAGTATGCATGGTGGGGATGGGTTGATGTTTGGAATAGATGATCTTAGAGATCTTTTCCAACCCTTATGATTCTATGATTCTAAGCTAGAGACCGGGCGTCCAGTTAGAGACTATGGATCTATCCCATAAATAAGGCTGTAAAAGCCTGACAGAGGCTTTGATGACAAAGGGAAAAAACACCCATACCCTAAAGATAAAATATAAAAGAGATGTAAATAAAGAAAGGGTCAGAAGGAAGGTGGAGGAAATCTCCCACTAATGCTACTTCTTCTTCATAACCCATCCCTGTCCCAGAAGCACACAAACCCTTTGTGAAAGATCTCCCATCCCAAACTTGACTTGAAAGTACCATTTCCATACTAACCTCCACACTAGCCCAGATGGGCTGCCTCCATTTCTTCCACAGCTACAGATGAGTAAGACCCTCCTTCCATGGAGGATCCACACCCATATTATCATAAAATCACAGAATCATTTAAGGTTGGAAGAGACCACAAGGATCATGTAGTCCAACCAATATTGCCCACTAACCACATCCCCCAGTGCCACATCTGCCCTTTCCTTGAACACCTCCAGGGATGGGGACTCCACCACCTCCCAGGGCAGCCTCTGCCAGTGCCCAACCACTCTTTCAGAGAAAATAATATCCAGCTTGAGCCCCCCCATGAAACATCCCCACATCCGTCCTATTGATATTTGGGCCTTCATCTGTCAGTGAAATTTACCTTTGCTCTCCTGTTGCATTAAATTAAATCGTTTTCTCACTGCAGTTACATACGGTGCCAGATGCCGCTGTGCTTCTTGGGCTGCAGAGCTTTCTGCAGTTTTATTGCCCAGGGCTTAATACCTGCTGTTTGCCCAGGGACTCTGCCTCGGGGTCTTTCAGAAGCCTAGTAAATGTTAATCCCCAAGCAGAAATAAATACACAACAAGCAGCGTGAGCATGCGACTCCACGAGGCACAGTTTTCCTTCCATATGCTTTGTATCTCTTTCAGACTTCTGAGCACCATTTTTTATCTCTTCCTCCTCACTTGTTCCAAATTTCTTTGTTGGACCCAGGGGTAATAACTGGTAGTAAGCCCCTGTTTTCCTGGGCTAGTGGCCAGTGTTGCCTGATGACTGTCCTCCGCAGAAGAAAAGAATAGGATTGAAACAGAAGAGAGAAAACCCCTGCAACCACGGGCTGACAGCAACAAAAGGCAGACAGGACAGGATTATACTCAGCACCCCTTCAGCATGAAGATTGCTCACAAAAGATACAGTATGTCCTCCCTTGGGAAAAGAATGATCCTTTCACTCCGTGAGCCCCGGAGATAAAAGGATTTAATGCGTACTAAGAGAGAGAAAGAGGATGGAGGAGAAGCTCTCTGAGCTAGCACACCCCTCCACAGCATGGGGTCCGACCCAGCAGCCTGAAGGAAAGTTCACTTGAGTTTCAGCCGGGGTCCTTCACCTTTGTTGTAAAGAAGGCAGAAGAAATCCTATCTGCCCCTGACCCTCCTGGCTGCATTTTGACAGGGGAAGGATGATTGACCATCATCAATTCTTCATTTTAAGGAAAACTAGCAAAGCGTAGGAGCTATTTGCTATGAGGTTGCACCTCTCCTCTTCTAAATGCCCCTGAAAAACAAACAAACAAACAAAAAAAACAACACAAAACCTTGCATTTCTGTGCTGGGCAACAGAAATCTACCTGATGTCTCCCCACAGAAGGAAAGTGCAAGCTTTCCACACATGCTTCATTGTGCATGGTGGCCAAATGGCCTGGAGGAAATGAGTACACTGTGAAAACATAATTTCATTTCCGGATACGTATCCCATGACTGTGTTGGTGATATGGTGTCTCCATGATGGGGACAGTCCCGGAGGGATGAGAACTTTCTGTTACTGCTAGCTGTGAAGCTCAGCTTGCTTGTCCCCAAGGGAGGCTGGACTCAGACCCCTCAGTGCTTCTGGATGGGGTTGCTGTTGGAATGCTTGGTTAGGATGTGAAAAATCACCTAAAATATGAAGGGAAAACTGTGGTGGCTTGTGCCAATGCAACTCATTGCATGATCAACTGAGGGTGACCATTTTTATCTGTCAGAAACCATTGCCAACCGCGCCACAAAGTGATGCACCAATCATATCCACATCACAAAAGATGGTATTCTGCAAGCTTGGGAAGATCATGGAATCATAGCATCACCAAGGTTAGAAAAGACCACCAAGACTGCCAAGCCCAACCCATCACCCCCATGCCCACTAACCACGTCCCTCAGTGCCACACCTGCACTTATCTTGAAAACCTCCAGGGATGGTGACTCCACCACCTCCCTGGGCAGCCTGTGCCAATGCCTCACCACTCTCTCTGAGAATAATTTTTTCTTCATATCCAGCCTGAAGAAGCTTGGAGGGAAGCAGCTCGGTTGGAAAGGCCACAAGTTGGAGCACAAAGCAGAAAAGGAAACACATCCGTGCAAAACACAAAGTGAAAGGACGTGTCCCGTCCATCCAAAGCCACCACCTCTCCACGCAGCTCCTCTGGTTCAATTAATTCCCTTCCCAACAGCTTCCCGCTTCCTATTTCAGGAACACCTCCCCCCCCTTTGACCACCTTTTTGAAATGGCTCAGATTGGCTAAAAATCTATTAATAGTGAGAAAAGGAAGCCCGAAAGAATAACTTAGGAAATGGTGGGTGACACACCCCATGCTGGTGGGCTGAGCCCGGCTCAAAGCCTCGCGCCAGCCAGCTCCTGCTCCTCCCAAGGTGGGATGAGAAAGCTGCAGAGACCCAGCAATGAGGGAAAGAGAGGGGATATGAGCCAGGCTTTAGGAAGTTCCTATTTCCCTCCCCTTTCACAGCTTTTTTTCTGAAAAAATAGGGGCAATGGGTTGTGTTTGTTGATTGGAGAGCCAGGACTGAGGCTCCAGGGGTGGTCACTGTCAGGGGATAGCATGGACCAAAGCCAGCGAGGATGCTCCTCGTCAAAAGGAGGGTTTTATCCCTGAAATGCAGTCCTGATTGAGCAGGAACAGCGCACAGTCACTGCAGGGTACAGGAAATTTGTCACCTCCTTTTAAAACTGTGAGGGTGACCGGATTGGCAGAGTATCACAGGGTAGAGTTATTTATCCTGGAATTCAGCTGGGCTACCAGAGCCAGTGGTCACTTCTCTAGATTTTTTAATTTTGCTTGTGTAAAGGTTCTTGGGCTCTTTAACTCTTTGCTTAGGGCAAGATGGGATCGAAACAGCATCATCCTCCCAAACTCCCTGCTGGGATTTTGGTAAGGGATATAGTGAGGATGCTGTTAGTGTTCACATCACTCTTACCCGTGACAAAAGGTGCATCTTCAACATCATGTGGTATCATGGAGATATTCAAGAGCCATCTGGACGCTTTCCTGTATGACCCACTGCAGGGAACCTGCTTTGGCAGGGGGACTGGCCTTGATGTTCCTCAGAGGTTCCTTACAGCCCTTACAGTTCTGTGATCAAAGCAATACACTTTCTTCAACCTGGCATTGCCTGCCTCCTTTGCTGCCGATCTCACCATCAACATTACAAAATGTTTTCAGCCAGGCCAAAGAGCAACGTGGCTTCCCAGGTGAGAAGATGAGGACAGGAAACAGAAGAAAAATGGCTGCAGAACGTTCTTGGCAGCATTACATTTCAAAATATTAGAGATAAGACCTGATGGTTGAGTCTAATTAGCACTGCAGCATTGCTCAGGAAGGAAATGAGCACTGTTGGACTCTGGTTTAAAACTACCAGGCTTGTTTTCAGCAGGGAACCTCCTTGACTCTGCTGTGGTGAGGCTTTATTGATAAGACCCTGCAATTTGCAGATTAGCTCTTGCATGTGAGTGACCGTGAAATGAAGGCAATAATACTGACAAACCTCCTTGGTATTGACCAAGAAATCCACCTGTGTCCTGAGGCATCTTTCATGCCAGGATTGTGACACAGGCCCCTGAAATTCAGGTTCTGATGAACTGGCATTTTCTGATGAGAAATATGCCTCATTAACAAATTCCCCATCAGCTCTTTCTGTAAGTATTTCAGCCAGCTCAGCTTGTCTGCTGTTTCATTTGGAAGCATGACAAATATTAAAGATCATCCAAAGGCATGTCTCCCTGCTGGACACACTGCTCTTCCCCTGCAACCCCAGCCTCTCTCCTCTTCACTCCCTTGGCCTCTCTAAACACTGCATTTTGGGAGGCAGAAATGCATTCCTTTGCCATGCTGACTAATGACTGGCCAACAGACTGGTGGAGCAGAAGGATCTCAGCACTTCACACTCAGGTTTTCTCAAAAACGCTCTCATTAAATAGTCCTTCACACCACACCTGGACCTCTCCTGGACCTCTCCTGAGTTTCCCTTTGAGGACTAGATATTGTTGTGAAATTGGAATCAGACAGCGGCATCTTCCACCCAAGAAGATCCAACTGGTCCATTCCAGGTAGTGTCATCCATATGGCCACCTCCAGACATAGGCAATGGGGTGGACCAAGCTCCAGTTCAGCCTGTCACGAATACACATGGCACATTCTATTTAGGAATATGTCTTTGAACATCCTATTTAGGCCATGTGTCTCCACAACTCTTCTCACGGACAGGCTGTAGCTATCTAAGAAGTGAAGAGGGAAAAACAATCAAAAGCAGACAGGAAGACTACTGTGGAAAATGAAAAGCCTTCACATGAGGTTGTCAAGGAGGCAAACAGACACACAGACACACTCTACTCCCTGACATTATCACTGAGCTTGGAAACATCCTCTTTCCACTGGGGTTGCTGGGATTTGGAAGAGGATCTGCTCCATCTCCACACCTTTCCCAGTCTGCAAAATGAAGCGGGGGCCCTTTGCAGCCCATGCAGAAACGCCTCGTTGCTCAGGAAGCTGTAGTGGAGCTGCTGGAGCGGAAACACTGGGAGCAGAAGCCAAAAAAGCTGCGTGTCGCAACCCAGGCGGACGCTGTGAAGCTCAGAGCCACGGTCCTGCCCTTCTCATACCTCCTCTGTGCCATCAGAGTGGAGTCATCCTGTGATGGCCTCGTTTCTTTGAAGCAAGATTTGTGGCAGCGCGATGACCTCCTGTATCAAAGGAGCATCAATCTCCTTCATGTAAAGCTCAGCAGGGGAGTTTTCCACCTGCAGCCAGTGGCTGAAGGACATAAAGCCTGGTATATTTAGCTCTCTATTTCTGCAGAAATCACCCAGGGCCTTTGGAATAAACTCAAGGTTCACACTGAGTGATGGACTACAACAGTTGCTTTGAAGCAGGGTAAAGCTCAGCTACCTTTAGCCCTGAACAGTGGCCATGAATCAAAATGACACTGAAATTCACAAAAATGCCGTAAGATCACATAACCTTGTTACACAGAAAACATTTGGGATTCTTCTTGTGTAGTTTCTGAGCTGTAAGTCTCCCAGAAGCCCTTTCAGCTCTAATCCAGTTGGGTGGCATCCCTACCTACAACGGGTTTGTAGTTGGATGATCTTTTAGATGCCTTGCAAACCTAAGCAATTGGGTTTCTATTCCTTTGATTCTGTAAGTGCCAAAAAGCCTGTTTTTTGGGAAAACAAAAACAAAAAGTAAACAGATTAAAAGCCTAAACTTGTCTCAATCTGGATAGGCATTTGAAGTCTGCAGGCAGGACCAACAGCCTGGATAAGACTACCAGGTTGGCAATGCTGACTTGACTCCTCTAGAGCACCCAACATCACCAACTCTTTACAGTGAGGGTAAAAGGCTGTGTGAAGATGGTCAGGGGACATTTTTATTCTTTGAGATACAGAAGAAGTTCCTCCCCGTGCTTTCTGTCCCAGAAAACTGAATCATCCCTGCCTTGTTTTTCGTGGAGTACTACTACAGACAACTTGAGAGGGAGCCAGGACATGAGCCAGTGAGATGGGAACTGATTTTCATTCAGCCTGATGGCTTATCTACACCAAAGTACTCAGGAAAATTAATCTAAAATTAAAAGAAGACATGATTTCAGAGTGGATTAGTCAAAATGCACACAACCCACCAGGTGGCCACTCTTATTCAGCTTTACATCAACCTTCATTCCATTTAGCCAAAATGAAGTGGGTTGAATCAAATTAAAGTCTCCTTAGCCCTGAAAGCCAAAATGCAGTGGGGGAGAAGAGAAGATGCAGTTTAAGAATGCTAATTTAGGAGAAATCTGGTGATAGTCCCCACAGAAGCAAGCCCCCAAACGTAACATTTGGCACCAATACAAACCAAACATCAGGGATGGGGTGCACCCTCCTCTCCAGCTCCCATGTCAGCAGAGGTGGGCTTTCCTACCCTACTCATTGTCTTGCCTTCCTCTCCAGCTGTCTGGGCTCATATTTGGGCTCATATTGAGCAAGATGTGGTAAGACTTGGCCCTACTATCCTGCTATCTGAAACTGTGCCAGCTGGCCAGCACCACTGAAGTGTTTTCTCACCTAATGTCACTCAGGTGACATGCACTGGCTATGTGTCTGGATTTGTTCAATGAGAGATGGAGGCCATGATGGTCTTCCAAAGTGATGAATGCTGTAAAAGTGAGGACATCAGACTCCAGGAGAGGTTGGAGGCCCAGCACAGAGGAGGTCTGATCTGCAACCTTAAGGATGAGAACAGTGAAACTAGAGGAACAAGGAAATCTCAGCCTCACCACAGGTAGCCCCAGTGTAAAGGAAATATAGTGTGGATGGGTGATGGAGAGGTCAGTTTGTGCTGGCACATGGCACCACTGCAGCATCGCAAAGCGCTGTCTGCACTTCTGTGCACCTCCCTTTCCTCTCCTCCTCCCCTAAGATTTACAGCAGGAATCACCCTCCCAGGACAGCCTCTACTCCCTCCTAGAGGCTTCAAGCCTCTGGCAGAGCCTTGCTCTGGGCAGGACTTGGAGGATGCTCACCCACCCTGAGGGTGAAAATGGTCAGCGGAAGAGTGATGGGAGGCTGTGATAAGACCCACAGCCTCGCCCTCCTTTGTGCGCCCAGTGTTTCTGGTGAGTCATGCCATCAGCCCAAATTTACACCCCCAGCTCTGCTGTGCTCCAACCAGCAGCTTTATTTTTAACATTTTCAGGGTCAACATGCAACACCCACCACCAAGCCAGGATGGACCCAAAGGTGATGAGCTGGTTCCATCTTTGGTCCATCAAGGCTTGTAGTTGGTGAAGGGTGCTGTGATGTGAAGTTGATGAAGATGATGCCAAGTGATGTAAAAAGGCACCTCCAGGAGGCACCAGTGATGTTCTCACAGATCCCAGCTTCCCTTGGTGAAAATTTGGGTGATACCTAGTTAAGAACCAGCTCTTTAATGCTTTCTGCTTTTGCTGCATTTTTTGACTGTGCTGGGGACAGGTTCCTCCACAAACACTTCATGGAGCAACGGCAAACCTTCACCCACATTAAAGCTGCCACCACATAGAATAACAGAATGACTTGGGTTGGAAGGGACCTCAAAGATGATCTAATTCAACCCATGCTGCAGACAAGGTTGCAGACTGCTAGATCAAGTACCGGATAAGGTTTCCCAGGGCCCCATCCAGCCTGGCTGTGGGTCTCTCCCAGTGTTTTTTGTAGAGGAGCTGAGCTGGACATCAGGATCAGCCCCTCTGCTGTGTTTAATCCCCTCCATGACCTTGGCAAGACAGGGTTACGGAACCGGCAGCCTGGAGATTTCCTGTTAGCGTCACGAGGAGGGCTCCACATTTCCTTGTGATCCTTTGTGTGTCCGTGCTATTTCAGGTCCCACCTTTTTTCTTCAGCTCCCACCCACAGCTCCTTCTGGGTGGGGTCTTCCCGGATCATTTGGAGCTCTATGTATACACACGCATATACGTATGCATGTCCATACATTTGTATAGCTGTCAATGCAAGTGGAGCCTTTGGGCAATGGCTGGACACGACGCTCTTGGCAGGAGGCTTGGGACTATTCTTTAACTGGGGAGAGCCTAGGAAGGGAAGGACACATCTCACCCTCCCTCCTATTCAAAACTATTTAAAGACGGACTGGCACAGAGTTGCTTTCCCACCAAATGGCTCCAGTGACGATCTGGTTTTCGAGCTGTGTAATCAGATCAACTTCTATTGTTGGCAAATTCATAACTGCCCCATTATTTAATTATCCAGAATCAATCGGTTTTATAGGGAAAAAAGAACATCCATACATCCATGTCAGCTCCTTTTTTTTTTTTTTTTTTTTTTTTTTTTTTTTTTAGTAAGAGCATTGGGACTCAGTTTCCACTTGAAGAACTTTTGTTCTTCAAACTCAACAGCTCCTACTCTCCCCATCCTTACCAGAAAACACACGATCACAGGAATCACTGATGAAAGATGCAGACAGTGAGAGATGACCTTTTTCAGTACTTTCCTGATGGAGGATTCTTCTGCACAGAATATTTGTTATGCAATGCTCTCTTTGCTGCTGTGGGCAGCAAAGCAGATGAGCCTTAACCATTTCCCCTCCTGAGAGGAAGGATGCTCTTCCAAGAATGATGCATTGCTCATCTTTGCTCAGCCACAGCCCTCCAAAATAACCCTGGTAACATATTTAATCTATCCCTTCCTCACTTTCCCCATCCCTACACACAAAACCAGATGGATTTCATATGGAGGAGCTGTCTTCATTTATGGACCAGTCTAGCAACTTGCTTACCGGGGCCCCAATCTTGGTTGGGTGCCACAGCAACACAAATAATTAATAATACTAATTCCCACGAGAGTCTATTACATTATAGTTCAACTTCCTCCCAAACAATGCCTCCTCTTCCTTGCTTTGTGTGTTCTTCAAAAGAAGCGGCTGCTGTGCTTTAGGGCTGGGACAGCAGTCGAGGTAAACATACACCCAGCGTTCCTGCTTAGATGGGCCTGGGCAGCAAAAAAAAGATAAATCTGATTTCAGACAATTGCATTGTGGACAGGAAAAAAATTGGGGCTTTAATGGAAATCGCAACCTGGCAGCACTAAACAGAATTTATTCTGAGAAGTCTCTTAGGGCATGTTTATTCAGTATCTACAGGATGATCTTATTCAGAATGGCAATAAGAGAAAGAAATGATGAGAGCAGAAGCGCCCACTGGTCTCAGGCATTCAAAACCTCTTTGTTTATGAAGCAGTGAAGGCTGCAGCCCTTGGTCCCAACACTGCAGTGGAGGGACACCGAGATTTATGGTGGGTGTGCAGACTGCTGTCACAGTGCTTGGACATTTCCCTGCTTATGTGTGGGTACTGTGCCTTTACCACCCAAAAAGTGCGTAAAGGGAAAGATGAAAAGATGACTCATAAGCAAGCAGATATATATATCCTTTGCCCGCAGCCAGTTCTGGGTTGAAGTTGGTCCATCCACTGGGTGTGTGGGCCAGGCCAATGGTCCTGCATAGGTTATATGGGGTATGGAAGCACCACAGCACCGTGGGTTGAGGTGCAATATCAAACTCAAAAGCAGGGACACCAAAATATTATGTGTTCAACAAAAGCTGGATGGCAATACAGACTGGCAATCCTAAAATGGTTTGAGTTGGCTCATGTTAGAGCAGAATGGGCTCTGGATGGAATGTCTTGACGGCCTTTGGTCTTCCTTGAAACACGAATCTGGCTCTGAAACACATGGTGGCATATCTCTGAGATGGTTTGTCCATTGCTAGGAAAAGGAATATAGGCTTACACAGCAAGTAGTGAAGGTGGAGAAAGAAGAAAGCTCTTGCTAATAAGTTGGACAACTGTCCTGACTTGATGTTTATAAAAAACAATGCACATTCTGGTCAAGACAGAGCCTGCAACAATTTTAATTAGTCAAATCAAATGTGGCTTTGTCATAGGAGATGAGACACAACCAGGACCAGCCAGCTGGGTTCTTGGCTGCTGAGTGACATTGTCTTTCCAGCCCAGTGACCTCATTGTTATGAGTCAATAGGGGAACAATGTTGTTCTCCCAGCAAGGAGTGGGATTCCTGAGTGGCTAGAGCCAAGCAGAAGAGCATGGGAAGTTGTAGGATGTCACTAGGTCGGGGACCCGGCATTTTGCACACAGTTCAAACAGGCTGTGGCATTATCGTGTGCTGAGAAATACAATACAAGTATGGCATGCAACAGGGGTTATATTCAGCTCCTCAAAAACTCTACATCTGTCCCTGGACCCGAAGGTCTAGGTAGTGGGTTTAAGCATGAATAGACTCACTGGTTAGGGGAAGAAACACTACGTGTCATCTTGCAGAAAAGAGAGCTTGCAGTGCCAATACTCCCGGGGCTCTGGATGGAAAAGATCAGCATCTGTGTCAGCTTTGGAGCTCAGGGCTTCAGTGACATCTCCCTGCCACCAAAATCCCTCTCCCTCCTGGCTGCAAAGTGGCATGGCCATGTCTGGCAGTTGTGCAGCAGTCAGGCCATGACAGGGCAAGGGAAGGGAGCAAAGGAAGCAGGAAGGAAGAAGGAGCTGCACCCCCTCCCTGCTGTTAATCATCCTCCCCTTTCGCTTTAGAGAAGCTGTCAGGCCTGCAAACACCATGCTGGTTCCCTACCTTGGAAAGGGCAGAGCAGTGGGCACAGAAGGAGGACACGGTGCTGGGCTTGATATTATCCAAATTACTCTGCTCCAGGAACTGCAGAAACTGGATCCTGGTTATGGCACAGCAGTGAAGCTCTGACACATAAACTTGGGTGTTTCCTTTAGAAACTGACCTGAAGTCATGATGGAGCTGGAGATGGGAGAAGAAGGCAGGGTCTGCAGGTTGGGTCTTTGATGGGACCCACAGAAAGCCACCAGCAGAGTGATGGATGGAACACTGAGATGGGATTCAGTGAGTACTACTGGTGGTAATCCTGCAGCTGGGGAGCAGAAATGGGAAGAAAGAGGGACAGCAAATGCCGCCCACGCTGGGCACGTGGTACACCAGAAAAGGCTGCTGCTATTTGAACAACTCAGTCTGCAAGTGATCGCTGCCAATTCAAAGCAGTTTTGTTGCAAAAACTACTCTATGAGACACAAGAAAACTAGCACATTCAATCACCAAAGGGCAGACGAGACAACTGAAAATCCCCACAGAGTCTTTAAGCAAAGCACCATCATCTCCTCCAGGTGTATCTGGTTATTATTATCAGGGCAAAATAGCCTTTGACTTCCATCAGGACAGCTCTCAGAAATCAGGCATTGGACATGCTGATCATGGAGGCAAGGGAGAGCTGAGGCTTCAAAAGAAAACAGTGACTTTTAGCAATGCTTGGTATTGACCGTTGTTATTAAACAATTAATAACTAGCAAGCCTGCCATCTGATCTCCCAAACAGGAGAAGAACCATGCAGAATCACAGAATCATCAAGACCATAAGATCATCAAGTTCAACTGTCAGTGCATCACAACCAGGCCTACTAACCCATGCCCCTAATAGAATCATTAAGGTAAGAAAAGACCTCTAAGAAAAGAAATTGGCTCACATCCACACCAGCTCCAGCTGTACAGAAAAGGTGATATTTATTGCTATCAAACAAACGCATTAGTCTTCCCTCCCTGGAAGCATTCAAGGCCAGGCTGGATGGGGCTTTGAGCAACCTGTTCTAGAGGGAGGTGTCCCTGCCTATAGCAGGGGGTTGGACCTAGATGATCTGAAAGATGCCTTCCAACTCAAACCATTCTATGATTCTATGAATTTATGTCATCAAGGAGAGCAAACATCCTTTTCTCAGTCTCACAGGCTTCATGGTATAGCCATGAGTTGAACAGGGCTAGGACAACTTACAGACCTTGAACTTAGGGATATGTCCAAGGTCCAAGTGGCAACGAGTTGCTATAATAAGCCTTCCTGCCTTATGGGGGTAAAAACATGGGAAAAATATGTGAAATCTGCCTACGGGCACTTCATAATCATCCGTCCATCACAGAAAAGGAGAGTCCTGTTGCACAGAACTGTGGCAGTCCATAAGTGTATTCTCCTGCCAGATCTGAGCAGAGGCAAGATCTTATTACCCTTGTTGCCTGCTGTGCTCACACCAAACCAAAATCCCTGCAGAAACTACTCAAGAGCTGCACCTTTCTCATCCCCCCTCTTACTCAGAAGAGATGGAAACAAAGCCCTGCCGTTTGAGCTGGATTAGCAGGAAACCTCCTGAAAAAGCCAGCTGGGCTGGGGGCAGCCCCCAGAGCTGCTGCCAGCAAGGAAAGCAGCTTACATCACTACAGATTGGAGCAGCTCCACAAAACGCGCTCATGGGAAGACAAAGCGTAGAGCTACCACCCAATTCCTCCAGCTCAAACACAAACACCAAACTGCCAGCACTCCTTCAGCAGGGCTCTCCTAGGAGTATTTCTCATCAAGCTCACAAGCTACATGTGAATTTGGTAGTTTATAAAATCCGTATCTTAGCTGAGGGCTTTCAGCCCGCAGCAGCCCTGTTCCTGGGGCAGGATCCTGTGGGTGTTTGGAGGTTAGGGCTGGAAGCACCTCTGTGGTCGCTATGCCAAAAAATCCTACAGGCAATTAGAAAAGGAAGCTGGAAAAGCAGAGTGCAATCACCCAGCATCAAATTTTTCCTTCCTCTTCTCATCAAAAATGCAGCAAGGGCCTCAGCAATCACCAACCAGCTCAGAGCTTGGCATCTTTTGAGTCGTGTTGAAAATGCAGCTCCCTGCATTCCTCCCCACTTTCTCCTCTGTGAGCACCGTGATGCAGCTCTGCACACAGCCTGATGCCTACCGAGCTGCTCACTCTGTGCTCTGAGATGGAGTTTCCGTGCTTCTATCAGCGATGTGACGAGCCACCGTAATCCCCGTTTCTAATGGGATCAGGGGAAGGAGAGCCTTGTACCCCTAGGGGCTGGCTGTGCCACCAAAAACCCTTAAAACCCCCCAAAACTTTACCCTGTGCAGGTGTCAGCTACCCATAGACAGACTTTACAGAGCACAAAAGAGCTGGATTTCATTATTATTTTTTTTAAGAGAGAAATAACTCTTTCCTTTCTCAGCTTAGATTTCTGCATTTCTCTCCCCAGATCTTCATAAAGAACGCTACTGGACCATTCAAGTTATAAGTCCCCCATGAGACAACATGCCCTGCTGCAACACAACCTTAGGTGCCCACTTTTCATTGACCACCAGTCCACCCTTCCTCTTGCGTCACTCCCTTGGCAGAAAGAACAGCTTTATTTTCCTTGGGTTAGCTGCCCTAAATTGCCCTCACCAGCTGAGGCCACGTCTGGGAGGAACACCAAGAAAGCAAATGTGGATACTGATGGATGGTAGGCTTTGTCTTTGGTCATGCAGCACACAATGGTGGAAGTATCGGCCACCCTTGCCCTCATTAGTTATTACCACCACCCAATCTGCTATCAGCCTTCTCCTTGTTGGAAAGCCCCACAGAAAAAGCAGTTTAGGGTGAGATGGTAAATTACAGGCTAGATTTTGAGAACTGTTCTGCATGACAGCACTTCACTGGAGTATGGCCATCCTGAGACCCTGATACCCCCAACAGCTTGTGAAGGATTTGTCCTGGAGAAACACAAAGTGAGGGCTGCAAGATCCAGCCCACGGCCTGAATGATCTTAGCGCGTCCTTTGCCTTGAGCTGCCTCCAGCTGTGACACTTCAGGCAATTTTAGCAACCATAACTGATGTATCTTGGCAGAGATGCCTCCATACAATGGAGGTGATACCCCAACAGCTGCAATGGATACATGCAGAGCAGTGATGGCAGGAGCAGCAACCACAATCCTTTTGGTGGCAATGATCACGCTGAACAGCCCCCTAATGAAAACCTCCTTTGAGAGTATCCTCCCATGGTGAGGAGCTCAAGACACTGCAATAAGAACATATCATCAAATTGTTTTCTTTTGCTGTGTTTGTTGCCTTAAACAGCAATGTTTAATCATCAAGACTATTGGAGAAAGTGTTCTCGTGTAGGATCATCAGAGAGATGCATCCAAATGGCCCAGCTGAAAGGATCCGGGCTCCCTCAGGTTCCACACAGTTGTCTATTAATATGATTTTACTTCAGAAAGAAGAAGGGGGGGTTGAACTTACTACTCCCCATGCTTCCAAGATCCCTATGATGGCCATGCAATGTGCTCAGGTGGAAGCTCACCAAGATCTGTCAGGCTACGTTGCTCTCCTGGACACCAGGATTGGTCCAAGCTGGTGTTCCATGGGGAAGGAAGACCTGCACTGCTGTGGGCCACTGTCCTGGCAAGGTGAGGTCACTTCCTACCTTTTGAAAGGACAAATGTGTCATCTAGCATCAAACAGGAGATCAAATACATTGTGCTAAGTATAAATTCAAATGGAACACCCGTGGCACTTGGGGATTTGGGATTTTTCAGCACTAAATGAGATGGAATTTGAATGCAAGACAAAAAAACTGGTGAGCCAATTAAAGAAAGTTAACCCTAATCCTGACCTTTTTTTTTTTTTCCTTTTTTTTCTTTCATTTCCAGTGCCCCAGCCTCTCTGCATATAATAGAAATACACATGCAGCGATTCCACCAATGGTTAATTCCAAGCTGCGATAGTAACTGGGCACTGGCAGCTGAAAAATAAAATAGCCTTCTCTCCTGTTTTAAACAGTAAAAGTGAGATTTAAGAGAACGACTCCTGTTTATTCAAAACCCCCCAGGGACAAGAAACAATTCATTTCAGTCACTAACTCTATCTAAGATTGACACTTGAGATTTGCTCAACACATTTTGTAGTTTTAAATCTCAAAAGCGTGTTGAAAAGTGTATGTGTTAGGTTTCCAAGCCCTTGGTTGCCTGATGTATCTTAAAAGAATTTTAAATGCTGTTTCACATCTGTCAGTTCAACAGAAATTTCACTCACGAGTAAAGAGTGATTGCCTGCAATGAGCCCAAAATTAGCACCATTCATCATTTCCTAGGGAGACCTGCAGGATGTACACATTAAAAATCAAAACAGAGTGGTGGCAGCCTATATAGCTGTTTAAACAAATATGTTCATAGTGTGTCTACTCAGTTAGAAAATACAGTTGAAAGGTAACAGGAGGCTGTAAATCTCCACGTTTTACAGTGAGCAACCAAGGGGAATCAACCTTGCATAAGGGATATAGCTATGAATTGGAAATGAAAAGCATGATTGAAATGAAATCATTCCAATGAAGACTCTATGCTTCCTTATTTTAAACCATGATTGAAATTCCTAATTTAAGCCACATCAATTTAAATCAAAGCACTCTGCAATAAAAGGAAGTTCTGAACTCTTTGTGAGGTTTTAATGAGAAAAAGAATGTTCCTGTATTGAATGTGGATAATGGGAATTCATTGGTACCTCAAGGAACTGTCTTAGAAGCCAACAAATTGCACAGAGTGAGAGTTCGGAGGGTTTTTTTTTTTCAGCTGTCTGGGAAAACCTCAAGGAAACAAAATAATGTTCTATACCAGAGTGTTGTAAGAAGCTCAGAATGCATTTTTCGACAATATTTTACACGACTATTCAAGATGGGAAAATTTATCACCTGTACCAAAGAGGTCAGCATCTACATGTGAATCACCCAAGGCTCAGGCAAGTGCAGTACTGATGATCTCAAGAGCCACTGGGGGTATGCTGAGATTAACTCCTGCGTGCTTGAAAATTGAGGTCAAGAGGGTGATTTCTGCCTGCTGGCCTCGCAGCCAATCAGATGTCATGTCTCGTTTTGCTCATGGTTTGCCTTGGTTGCCTCTTGGTCAACTCAGGCTTTGCCAGGAGCCCTGTGGCAGGTGCAGGCTCATTCCATTTGTAGCACATGGCACTGCTGCAGTCCAACCTTTCATTGCCACGGATGATTTCGGTGTGCTTATGGCATTGCTTTAACTTGGCATCAGTCCATGTGCACTTGGAAAGAGGCACTGCCCTGCAAGAATATGAACACTGTCACAGTATGCTGAGCCAGATCAGAGAACTGATCCATCTGAAAACAAACACAGTATTATTAAAAAAAAAAAAAGAAAAAGAGAAGAAAAAAAAAAGAGTAGGGTGGGAGCCGTTTTGTGCATTTAATGTGAGTTATTATGTTCTCCACCTTGCCAAGAGAAACCTGTGGGAACAAACAGATGCAGGCTCTGAAACCAAATCAGGTCACCATCAGTTGGAGAGGAAGAACATGGTCAAAAGATTTCATGAAATAAAATGCTGGTTGGAAGTGGTGCAATAGCATTCTCTATTGAAGAGGCTTAATATTAGCTCACCTAGAACGTGTTAGAAGACGTTCTTCCCTTGACTGTGCTTTAGGCATCTCTTCTGTTGGCTGATAAATTAGAAAGGTCCAGCAAGGACAACTATAATTTGCAGAATCATAGAATCATTTCAGTTGGAAGGGACCCTTAAAGGTCATCTGGTCCAACTCCCCTGCAACAAACAGGGACACCTACAGCTCCATCAGGAGCTCAGAGCCCTGGGCAGCCTGACCCTGGATGTCTCCAGGGATGGGGCACCCACCACCTTTGTGGGCAACCTGTGCCAGTGCCTCACCACCCTTATTGGAATAGGTTGCCCAGACAGAGGGGTATAATTGCTTACTTAGAATAGGTATATATTAAGTAACACTCCTCAGAAGCTCTGAATATGCTTGCATGCTACCTGTGGCGATGCTAAGCCTCAGACGCAATGAAATGAGCAGAAAAAATACATGCTTCATACCCATCAAACCTTTAACTTCATGCTGACCCCCCTATGAAACCAAGAACCTCCTGCAGTTCAGCTGGGAGGGTGACTTTTTTAACCACAACCCATTCAATTATTTTTAAAACAACTGATGGAACGTTTTAAACCACCCCCACCAAGTCTGTTCGGCTCCTCAATAAGAAAGCTGCAGTAGAGCTGAGGAATGCAGCCCGTCTCTTGCTCATGGGTCCACCTCAGCTGCTGGTACTGCTGCAACCATTTGCAATTATCCAGGGAAAAGGTGTATCGATACAGCTGATGCTAATTGGATTTGTGCCGGGGAACGCAGTGCACCGCTTTACCCACTCTGCCCTTTCTCACAGTCGAGGAGCACAGTGCTGCGATAAGCAGGGTGTAATAGTCACCCTGAAAGCTATCCAGGCACTATCATTGAAACTTTTGACATTTTTTTTTCCCCTCGCTGCGTTTGTGGTGGAATGTCTTATCTCACCCTTCTGCCTTCAGACTCTGGGGGGAAGGAAAAGAACCAATGTTTTTGCTATCACGCTTCAAAGAAGGGCTTTTTTCAAACACAGTTTCTCCAAAACCTGCAAACCCTTTCAAAACCCCTCTGTCAGAGTTAGAAATCTGGCATTCTCTCTTAGACTGTGTTTAGCAGAAACCACTTAGAATAAATGCCTGATAAGCGTGTCTCCTCCTTCCTTACAATAGCCAGCACACAGATTTAATGTATCTTTAAGTACTACAGCTTAATAACTCTAAGCCAATTTCTATCTCCTTCAGTTAGAATTACTAAAATCAATTAAGGCTGGGAGAGAAAAATTCAGCCTTTGTCACTAATAACCAAAGCCTTTTGCTACCACTGCAAAATGACCTTCTCATCTCTATCACCATTCTCACGTGCTGGAAGACCAAAGCTGCACGCACATTGAATTTGCAAAGTAAAAAAAGACCTGCTGAATTAATTCAGCTTTTATTTTGGGTGCTAAGAATATGAAGCCAACCTCAAGGCAACATCTACAATGGGAATAACTCAGAATAAAACATTAACTATTCCATTTTGGAGATTTCCTTGCAAATATCATCTGCCTGTTTTTAAGGCACACGTTCTGCACTCAGCTTCAAACACAGCCTTGATTTAAGCTCAAAGACCGTTCTTCCTATCTGCCTTCCATGTTGCCTTTAGGGTGTACACCTGACCCAGCACCAAGAAGTTATTACACATCTCCAAACCCACATTCTTGGATGTTTCTAAACAGACACTGTTAAGCAAGGTAAGTATTTCCGAGGGCAGATCCTGGATGCTTTTGGTGTAACATAAACCCTGCAGGGCTCCATCCATGGACATATGAATCTCTAATGTATAAATCATAGAGTCATTACGGTTGGAAAAGACCACTAAGGTCATCCAGTCCAGCCATCAACCCATGCCCACCATGCCCACTAACCATGTCCCTCAGTACCACATCTGCCCTTTTCTTGAATACCTCCAGGGATGGTGACTCCACCACCTCCCTGGGCAGCCTGTGCCAATGCCTCACCACTCTTTCTGTGAAGAAATGTTTCCTAATATCCAACCTGAACCTTCCTGGGCTCAACTTCAGGCCATTCCCTCTCATTCTATTGCTTTTATGTGGGAGAAGAGGCCAACCTTCACCTCACCACAGCCTCCTTTCACGTTATTGTAGACAATAATAAGGTCTCCCCCACGCCTCCTCTCTTCCAAACTGGACAATCCTAATTCCCTCAGCCCCTCCCCATATGATCTGTTTTCCAGAACATTCACAGCTTCGTTGCGTTTTTCTGGACTCACTCACCCCATTATACACCCAAATTCTCTCCAGAATAAGGGGATGGTGCCCCCATCACTATGTTGAGCAGTGGTGCCTTGGACACGAGCCATGCACAAGTTGAGCTGTGCTGAAAGCCACATCACAACGTGGGGAGCACGGTGCATTCAGACACTGCCTTTTTGCAGCTGGTTTATTACGGATGCACATCTAAAACCAGGTGTTGTACCATAGCTGAAGGCTCTTTCCCATTCATTTGCCCTTCTGCTCTATGCTGGGCACTGAGGCGTTGCGCTGAGTTAATTTTAATAAGTCTTTTGCATTCTCCCTGCCTCCTTGCAATACTTTGCAATACACCAAACTGTCACCAGCAGCACACACAACAGTAAGCGCTCCTGGCCTGTGACCAAGAAAGCCACGACACGTACATTATTTATGGGAAGCAATAGGTGCTCTCTGCACGTGGAGCAGCATGTGCTGCAGACAATGATTTGCAAAACAGCCACATCTGGTGATGAGGAAACTTCAGCAAGAAAACCCGCGCACTGATAAGCAAATGATCAGTGGAGAATATTGGTGCCTTAAGGGTCTGGAGCAACTTCACTTTGTATCTTGAAGGACAGAGGGTTTTTTCACCGTAGGGTTAAGAAGGCATCCTGGCATTTGCTGGTTGCCAATGGCTCTCAGCAATTTTCAAAGACCCGAGACTTATCCTGAGACACTCTATGGCTCAAGTCCATTATCCATGCAGCCCCTCACGTAGCTCATGCCAAATATCCCACCTCAAAGCTTTGCACTACCAGGAATGCTACTACTGGCATTTTCCAGGACTCTCCAAAGCACTCATTATTTCTAGCACTAATAGCAATTCCAAACAGGAGGCTAACTTGAGGTGGGTTTAAAGTCTAAAGTAATGTGGTTTTGGATATGGACTAGTCCCACTGCTTAGGCACCTCAAAACTGGAGCTGTGGCACGGGGAGAGCACTTCTCTCCTGCCTCCTCCCATCTTCCTCAGGGACCTCCAGAGTAAAGCACTGCAAAGCTTCTGCCGAGCACTACAGCAGAAATATGTGCAATTAGAGCCATTAAAACCTGTCGAAGCTCCTAAATAATGAAGAATTCAGCATGACAAAGCACCTCAGGGTGTGGGACACCATCACACCACACAGTTCAGGGGAAAAGAGCAATTCTTTGGTCGAGCACCGACGGCACATAGAAAGGACTCTGCAGGAGGCTGGAACTACATCCCAGAACACCACCACGTGGTGGGACCTGCAAGACCTCGAACAGGACACCAAGGCTGGTTGTCTCACGAGCTGCAATGCTGTCTCCCATCAAAGAATCCCAAGACAGGTTCCTATAGCACACAGCTCTGACATGGCTGCGCAACACCTGTGCAGAAAACAACAAACCGTGCCCCAAACGCTCCCTGGTTTCAACCCCAGCAGCTCCATCATTTGGGTGCTTAGCACATTTTATGGCACGTGAGCTCATCTACACACATTCAGCAGCAAGATGCACCCTGCCTGGGACCTCATCCTCAGCATACATCACTTCTCGCCCTGCAGGAGGGCATTTTCTTTGCAACTGTAAGACGAAAGGCTGTGCTCTCTGCAACACCATGTGGTGAAGCCCTGAAAGATACAGAGGAATGAGGAGAGAGATCTTGACAAATAGGAGGACTGAGCAATGTATTTTAACAGGAACAATGGCTGGATGCTGCACCTGGAATGGGGCAACTCTGGGTGTACATACATCAGCAAAGTTTGCTGAAGAGCTCTCTGAAAGGCAGGGCATGCATTGCAACAACTCAGGAACAACATCGTTACGTGGAGATTGGCTGGTCACAGAAGGAGCTATGAGGGCCGTCAGTGCACACAAACAGATTTTGGAGGAGGAAGTTGGTAGGGGCATGAGAAAATGCTCCAGAGAGCTTGTGAGATCACACATGCCTGCACACGGGGAATGGACCAAACTGGGCCACCTGGATTCCTGTAGAGTTCAAGCCCTTCTGTTACGTTTAGGAGTGAAGGTGAGGTGAGTGCTTGGCTTGGTGTTCAGGAAGGAGGATGTTCCGTGCCCCTGTGAGTGGGTTTGCACCAGGCGTGGTCCTAACTGCTTGAACCACATGTGGGAGGAGCTATTGAAGGCGCCGTGGCTCCAGGTGCCATGGTGGGTCCTTGGGGATCAGGCAAAGGGTGGTGTCCTACACCTACCACCTGGTGTAGGACTTGCAGTTGGGCAACAAAGGGGCAAAATACAATGTGAATGTGAGCAGGCGGGATGGATGCATCCTGCATCTAAATCCCGATAGCAAATCTCTGCTCTAGAAAAGCAAAGTAACACCCAGAATAACACAGGGGCTACTGCACGTCCTGAAGGATCCTCACTGACTGGAATTCAGTCTCCAAATCCCACGTCCCAAAACACTCCAGAGCTTGCTTGCACTGTGTTGGCATTCCTGTGTCTTCTGGAGGGTGCAAATGGGGACAGAAGATGCAGGATTTAAAGGGAAATAATAACTGAAGTGCAACCCAACCCCCTCTGCAAATGCTGATAGCAGATATTTGCAGCCCGTCTCTCACCACCACCAACATGAGTGATCACCAGCCTCCTCATCACAAGCCTTTAAAGCAACCCTCTGGAATTAAATCAGTGTATTGCATGGCTCCAGCTCCTTTCATCCAGGGACCTTCAAGCGCTTTACAAACAAGCCTTTAATTAAGCATCCTAAAACAGACCCATGGGGTATCATTACTGAATCTGTTTTGCCACCGGGGAATCAAAGGTATTGCACTGCTAAAATGGCAAGAGTTGGAAATGAGTTGCAAAAATCCCGTCAAAGTTCCTCCGGCAGTGACTGTATGAGAATGCACGTTCTGCTTCAGTGCTGAATGTGAAACACTTCACTTAGCAACTTTTTTTCCTCCTGTTGGCACCCACCAATCTCCTGCTTCTGCCCATCTCAGCATTAGCATCCAATGAATCAGATGGATTTTAAGAATGCACGTCTTTGACAGCTTGTCTTGCATAAACACCAGCTCCCAGCACCAGGGAACCAGAGCAGCTTTTGGGAATGAAGAAGGTTGTTTTGGCAGCAACCCGGAGATGCGTTTGTTTAGAGCCAGACAAAGGGTAAGGGCTGCTCCTGCCCTTAGGGCAGGTTTGAGCTTGGGGCTCTTTTTAATCCTCTGAGGATAGAACGTATCGTTTTACTCTTCCTGATGCAATTCTGCTATCGTGACCCCAGTGGGACAGAAGATCTAATATGTTGGAGGAATAAATAAAATATCCTGGGAGCATGCTGTAACCCTGCAGGGCCCCTCACGAGCTGTCTGAATTTCTTGATGCTACATGCCCCATGTTTCACGTGCAGCATCTCTTGTGCAGAGTGACTGTGCTTTGTCCGAGCGTGATTTTATTCTGATTTATGGCAAAAGAGAAATAGGGGGGATCTTTCCAGAATCAGCTGCAAACTTGGAAGCAGCATTCGCAGCGAAATAGCTGTACCTCAAATTGCTGCTCTTAAAAACGAAGGTCCGATTCTGCTTTGCCCCAAACACAGCATTCTCACCTTCCTCCTCATGGCAATAGAAACCACCCCAAAACCCAGCTTCCAGCTCACTCACGAGTTTCACATCCAAATTAAACAGAAAACACGTGCAAGCGATGATGAGCTCCATCCCAGTTACTCCTTTAAGCCACCAAAACACTTACCGTTTCATTTACAAACTCAACCTCTACCCAGTTTGGTAGACAAAGTGGTGCACTTCAGGGTTTGAGTAATGCAGATGGTTATGACGGAAAAGCACTGCTGGGACCAGCAGCAAAACCTGGCCAAGCTGCCATGCCCAAGCCCAAACACCCAGCTGCAAAGGAAGCCTGTTTCGACCCCTAAGGAAGAAAATCCCAGTGCCAGCACCCAAGGAACAACATAAAAGCACCTCTAAGGAGCTTATTTCAAACCTCAGGAGCAGCAACTAATGGCAGGAAACGCTGTTTTTGAAGGATTTAATCAAATAATTTCCGAGAAATATGTAATAGGATCACTCGAGAGTGCTACAGAAACAGGTCCCTCTGCCTTCCCAGGGCACCATCCTGGAGCTGAAGCCTGCCTACGTCCCACCCCCAGCAGTTAGCTCTCCGTTCTGAAAAACAACACAAAACCTTCCCAGAAGCCAAATTCAGCCCAATTCTGGCCAGCGCCAGAAAAACTGCATTAACAGCTCCAGCTTTATGCCAATATTAATGAGGCTGAGCCCTTTCTAAGGGCAAGAGAATTCTCTTGCAAAGCCCACGTCGGCACCAGGAGGAGATGAGGAGTTCCCACCTGCGTGCCCACCATGGCCAGATGCCATGAGCTGACACGCATTTCCCCCTTTGCCACTGCTGTTGGTAACACCCATGAGCAGCAGGACAATAAAACAGGGGCAGGCAGAGATTCCAGCATGACCTCGGCCAATAATTCCCCCTGCAGTTCAGACCCCAGGGCCCTCCCTCTGCTCTGCTTTTACCTCCGGGACAGATCCCGAGCTTTTGTTACCTTGAATCAAAGCCTGTGCAGCTCCACAGAGGCTCCGCTGTTCGACGTGACCCAGAGCAAGATTTCACCTTCTCCTTTATTATTTTCCCCCATTTCTCCCTGAATACAACCAAGAGATCCCCCAGCTCTTCCCTGCCTTTATTCACCTTGAAAAAAATCCGTGCATTTCACTTCCCTGATACTTTTCTGTGCAATTTAAGACCATCACTCCGACAAAACCATCCCTCCCACAGCCATTCTCACAGCTGTATCCCCAACTCTGCTCCCCAGCCTCCCCAATCCCTCCCAGCAAAGGGTCTCCATCACTCCACCTCCTTCATCCACCTCCACCACTGACTTTGCCATCATCTCCGCTCATCTTTTTCCCACCCCTCCACAAACCAAAGGCATGGGCTCAATCTGGACAGCACCACGCTCTCCGGATCGCTGCCACGATGCCTCCAACCTGAAATCCAACCATGACGCCAACCCAAAGTCCAGCCATGATGCCGACCCAAAGTCCAGCCATGACGCCAACCCAACATCCAAGCCACGATGCCAACCCAAACTCCGACCACGCTTGGAGCCCCAAAAGAGCTGCATGAGGCTCAATGCTCCATGCTCTCCTTTCCGAACAGCCGCTCCAGAGCCCCACTGAAGGGCTTTGTGAAGAAGCAGCGCGTTCAGCTCACAGCGCTGCATAAAGGAGCGAGCACTGCGGCGCGCTGCCCGACAGATTCGCGCCCGAAGTTGAGCTGCCGGTTGGCTCTTCGGATGGTTTCCTGCACTTAGTTTCTAAACGAGAGGTGAATAAAGCCAGATTCACGCAATATCCCCCCAGCACAAACCACCCCGAGTGCTTTTTTCCACCTTTCTTCCCCAGCTGCTTCCAACTCGCCAATGAGTAAAGAAGAAAGCGGGGAGGGGAGGATGCTGGATGTGCGCAGCCCCGAAAAAAAAAAAACAGCAAAGCGAAGGCAAAACGGGGAGGCGGCTCCGGGTGCCACTTACCGAACAGCAGCAGCGGGAGCAGCGGCAGCAGCAGCGGTGCCCGCATGGTGCTCTGTGCGGCCGTCCCCGCTCCGGCTCCCGGCGCTCTCCCCGTTGGGCTCCCGCTGCCCTCCCCCGGCCCCGCACCCGCTGCCCCCTCCGCCGCCGGGGGAGGTGCGCAGCATCCCCGGCCCGCCCCCGCCTCCGCCCCCTCGGAACCGGGGCTGGGGTTGGAGTGGGGGGGTTGTAAAGCAGAGGGGTGTTTGATAGGGGTGGGGAGGTTGGGGGTGTCACTTGGTACAGGGGGATCTGGGGATGGAGTTTGGGTTTTTTTGTCCGAGCGGAGCTTTGCGGGGGTTTGGGATACGTAGAGGGGATTGGAAGGATTTGGGTTTTTTAATGGGGTAGGAGTCTGGGGGAATTTGGAGTTCCTGCTTGTGATAAGAGGTGATTTGGGGGCTGATTGGGATAAAATCTGGAGGGATTTGGGGTTTCTAATTGCATGTGGGAGGGGCTGGGGGTATTCATTGAGATTAGGGGCATTCCAGGATTTTATTGGGATGGGGGTCTGGCAGGATGTCTGGGTTTCCTAGCTGCTATGAACGGTGATGCGGGGGTTCTCTGGGGTAGAGTTTAGGGGGAATAGGACTTTCTACATGGGAGTATATTTGGGGATTTTGTCTAATGAGTGCTTGGGGAGATTAGGGGTTTTTACTGGGATGTGTGTTTGGGGTGGGATCTGGGCTTCCCACCTGCCATAAGGGGTGATTTAGGGGTTTCTTAGGATAGAATTTGGAGGGAATTGAGTTTTCCATCTTAACGTTAATTTGGGGTATTCATTAGGATGGAAGTTTGGGGGGTGGGGGAGGATTTAGGATTCTCACCTACCACAGGGGGTGATTTGGGGGGGTTGTAGAATTTGAGGGTAGAGTTTGGGTTTTCATCAGGATAGGGGTTTGCAGGGTGCGGGATTCTTAGTGAGTGGGATTGGGGGCATTCATGAGGATGAGAACTTTGGGCAATTTGAGGGTTTTTTTTGAGATGGGGTTCTGGGAGAACGTCTGCATTCCCCACCTGCCATAAGACATGGACAGTGGTCCATTGGTGGTTCTTTGGGGTAGACTGGGGATTGGGTTTTCCATCTGGATGTGTGGGAATTTGGGGGATTTGGGATTTTTACTGGGATACAGGCTGGGGGAGAATTTGGGGCTTCCCACCCACTGTAGGTGGCTGGATGGAGAGTTTGTAATGTTTGGGGATGAGGTTTGTGTCTTCATCAGAATGGAGGGCTGTGGGTGTTGAGATTCCTACTTTCATGCGGGGGATTTGGAGTATTCATCAGGATAGGAGGATTTAGAGTTTTTATTGGAATGGGGCTCGAGGAGGGATTTGGGGTTACCATTTACATGACAGTGAATTTGGGGGTTTTATCTTGATAGAGGATTGTGGGGGAAGTTAGGGTTGTTCATCTGCATGGAGGAGAATGTGGGGTTTTTCTGATGGGTGAATATTTGCATGTAGGGGTATGGAATTCCTACCGGCATGGGACGATTTGCCATTTTTATTAGGATGTGATTGGATTTGGGACTTTCACCTGCAAGAAGTTAAAGTGTTGATTTGAGGTTCTAGATGAGGATTTTAGGGATGGATTTGCAATTCCCAGCTGCATGACGGAGACTTTGGGGTTTCAGCATGAAAGGTGGGTTTTGGGTTTTCGTATGGATGGGGATTTGCTTGGGATTTTTATAGGGATCAGGGTTTTAGGAGTTACATTTGGAGGAGGGAGTTGGAATGGATTTAAAATTTTCAGCTGAATGGGAGTCTGGGGATTTTCATCTGAGTGGTTTGAGGTGGGATTCTCATCAGGAATGCAGACTGATTTGGGATTCTTACCCAGAGGGAGTTGGATTTGGGATTTTCTCTGTTCAGCTTTACTGCCTCCACTGTCCGTGTCCCCAGGGTGCAAAATTCCCCTGTCCCCTCCTCTCCCCCTCCAGTGACATGTGAAGACCCTGGAGCAGGAGATGGTGAAGGGAAGAGTAAACACTCCACCACTACGGTTTAACAAGAACTAAATTATTATCAAATCTTGGCATTTTTTGTGGCAAAATGGAAGAGTACTGACATTTTTTTACCTGTGTTCAGGCAAGGAGCAGCTAGGAGGAGTCTAAAAATAAGCTCAGAACTTTGCACCAAATCCTCCCCCTTGCACTGGCAGATGAAGCTGAACCATGAACCTTCCCAGCCCGGACCCAGAGGTAATAAAAATAGCCCTCACTCCAAAACGGGCTCTCCAAATTTGGTTCTTTTGATGTCTTCAGTTAAAAATGGCTTTTCTTCTTGTTGCAAGGTCACCTTGAAAATGCTTCAGGGGAGGCTTGGGTTAGCTCGTTCAAGGCTGCTCAAGTACCTAGAAGAGGCTCCTAGTTCTGATTTTGTCAGCTGGGTCAGTCCCTGGGTGAGACTTCCCCTGCCCTTCACCTCCTCTTGCTATGACTGCACTGCACAGTACGTAAAAGCCATGAAACTAGAGTAGCAATAAATGAAAGAAGATGTTGATGCACATTATCAATCTTGCCAATATGAGAGAGGCGGATCTTTCTCTCCCTGCAAAATATTTATCTTTTTTAATAACAGATCACATTCCCCCTACACACTCTTTAATCAGCATATTTCCATGTTAACTGCCAAGACGAGGCAGTCTAGGGAAAATCCTGAGCTGCATCAGGATAGAGTTGTCCCAAGGATGGAGAGGAGGAAAGTGATGCTGAGCTCCTGAAGCTCAGAGATGAGGTGGATGCACTGTCCTTGAAGACATTCAAGGTCAGGATGGATTGGGCTCTGAACAACTTGTTCTCGCTGTAGGTGTCCCTGTTCATTGCAGGGGAGTTGGACTGGATGATGCTAAGGGTTCGTTCCAACTCAAACAATTATATGATTCTGCGATTTTCCCTTGTTTACTGCATGAGCAGCAATAATACACTGAAAAAACACCCTCTGGGGCACGTTGTTCTGGGGTAACTAGGAGACTGTAAATGTCACAAAGTCTGGTGGGTCTCCATTTTGAATGAGTACAGTGGCAAGAATATCCAGGAGCAAAGCTCCCTTGGCAGTAACTTAAAAGGACTTCAGGAGCTGTAGGAAAGCAGAATGTTCTGAAAGCTTCTGGCTGCACTAAGAGCTGGCACATTGAGATGTGCTTAAATATCAGGCAGCCTTCAACAGCCTTCAACAACATACTTATGCTTATGGTCGTTTTGAGAGCTAAAGGAAAATAAATGGAACAGGTTGCCCAGAGAGGTTGTGGATGCCCCATTTCTGGAGGTGTTCAAGGCCAGGTTGGATGGGGCCCTGGGCAACCTGGTCTAGTGGCTGTCCTAGAGGCTGGCAACCCTGCCAAGGGCAGGGAGTTCAACTTCATGATCCTTCCAACCCAAGCCATTCTATGATTCTGTGATAAATCCATCTGGTTGGTCCTGTCAGCAGATCTGAGCTTTGCAGGTCCTTTGGTTTTGTACAGGAAGGAGGGAACCTCGCTCCCCAAGCATTTAATATGTCTGAATTGCTGATCTGGACTGTAGAATTCCTTGCAAATTATCAGAAGAAGGTGCCCTGCAACTTATGCTACAACAGCATATGAACTCTGCTTCTTGGGAACTCCATGTAGAATCTCTGGGTTCAACCTCCTTTGCAAAGAGGGTAACAGGAGGAACTGTGCTGTTTCTGCTGGTTGGCAGCAGGGTGCAGGCACCTGCCTGCAGCATCTCAGGTCTGCCTCTTGCCTCTGCTGCAAAGAATAATTACCAAGAGGGTGTCAGATCAAGGCTATGAATCATGAGCAGCTGAAGGAAGAAAGAAAGGGATATTTAGCATGACTGCTTTCAAAGCTAGATGTCTCTTAGAAGGTGCCTAGGGATCAGCTGGGAGAAGAAGTCAGAAAAAGACCTAACCTGTGGACCTGAACACTTCACAGAGTGTCAGAAAATCACTGGTGCTTCACAGAGACACAAACCCAGTCTTTCACAGTCAAATACATACAGCATTGCTAGGAGGGAGCTTTATCGCAAGCCTCCCTGTTCCAGTGGTTATCCAAAATACCAGCATCCAAGGGTCAGGAAATTGCATCAGAGCTTTAAGTTTTAGTTTTAGTTCTGAACACAAAAAGGCATGCCTTGCAGTTGCAAAGAAACCTTTTGGAAAATAATCTGTATATTGGACTGAAAAACAGCGACTGAAAAGATAAGAATTTATCCTAGTTTTTATTATTAAACATTCTCATGGACCTAACTCAGGTTTCTTATCTTTATGTTGATGTGATAATGCATACAGACTTATGTACCTGGTTCCTAACAACCTTGTTGGCACTCAATCCCACTGTTTAAGCCACTGATGAAGATATTAACGAGCATCTGTCCCTGCGCTGACAGCACTCACCACTGATCTCCATCATGACATTGAGCCATTATTGGGAAATTCATAAGATGCATTCATGGTCCTTCAGAATCTAGGAAAACCCCATTTATTCTGTCATTTAGGAATAAACTGGACAAAGGAGCAGAAAATGTAACACAGGAAATACTCTTGTGCTTCACAGCACTGGGATAAGTGCCCAGAGAGAGCTCACTATTCTCTCGACCATGTAATTCCTTCTCAGCTGTGTTCAGATTTGTCATAACATTTGACTGGCATCTCCAGGCATCCTTGCAATATTTACTTCTTTTCACAGAAAATAACCAAGGAAAGCCTATGCAGCATGAAAATCCTTGGGCTGAGATCCAGCTTAGGAACATTCAAGTTGCCAGTAATCCAATTTTATTGAATGTCATCACCTATCTTCCTTGTGCGACGAGGCACAAAGTAATAAGGTTTGGAATTCAAATTTGGGATTAAGATGGGAAGATGAACAGCAGCACGCAGGGCTGATACCTCTGGTGTGTAAAAAAAAAGCCACGAATGACAGCACTGGGGCTCCTGGGGACCACCCGTGGCTATTTCAGAAAGGAAAGGAAAAATACTGACTGCCCTCCCTCCAGCTAGAGATGGTTTGATGCCTTCCTAACAGATAGCCTCCAGGAAGTGGTACCATTCATGGAGTGACGTTTGTAGCTATATCCAAATTGAGGGAAAGAGGATATTCATGAGAAAAAGAAAGAAGCACAAAAAGAGGGAAAAAGTTTGTAGTGCACACAGGATGGGGGATGGAGGCAATATTCATTTATTTCAGAAGTCTAAAGGGGGTTTCTTCTTTAGCCTGGACCTGACCCGGCTGGAGGAGCCAAAATACACCTTACCATGGGAGCCAGAATTGTCTTGAGAGAGTTAAGAACAGTTCTGAAAACACTCAGAGTGCCATCCATGGCTTCCCAACCTATGTGTGAGAAGAAGTAAAAATGCTTCTGTACTTAACATTTTAGACAAAGACTTCCACAATCTGGCTTGTGCTCTCAGGTCTGAAATAACCTCCTGATCTCAGCTTCAATCCCATGTTTAAGGATCATTAACAGTTCTGCTCCTCCACTGGACTTGGCCACTCAGACAAGTATAATTTCTAATTCTCCTGATTTTATTTTTTAATGAGGAAGAAGTGAGTAATGTCATTTTCAGGGAGCTCTTACCGTCCAGATGTACACGTTCCAAAAGCTTGCTAGCAACCTCAAGCACACATGGGTTCATACATGTAGTCATATGGGCAGATTTGGATCCAGAGCACACAACCACATTTGTGTGTTTGTAGTGCAGATATAGGACCAGTTGATGTTACACTGCAGGGTATAAAACTGTGCCCCACAGGCTCCATTTAGTCAATTGAATCCTAGCCCTCCTACAAAGAGCCAGAAGAGCCATTCTTATCAGCGTGAAGGACACAAAGGCACCAGGTCTGTTGAATCACCCTCTAAACCCTACTCACTGTAATTGAACTTGAGGTTCAGTTCAACATATGTGACCAGCCAAAAATAAAACTCTGTGTCTGAAAGTGGTGTCAAATGCTCCTTGAACTCCAGCAGCTTGGGGCTGTGCCTCTGTCCTGGGAAGCCTGTTCCATGCCCTTCATTCTCTGGTGCAGAACCTTTTCCTAATCCTCAAACTGACCTCCACTCATGCAGCTCCATGCCATTCTCTCAGGTAGCATAGAGATGTAGAGCTGCAACATACAATGTTGATGGCAATTGCATGGTAGGTGCATGGAGAGGCAATGTGGAGAAGCAAAGCTCTCCCTATCAGGGCTAAGAAACATTCACGTATACATCTGGAGGTTTCACGTGTCTGCTTTGCATCATTCTTTGTACAAATATTTCATAATAGTTTTTATTATAAGAAAAGGCAGAGGGATGCAGAAAAACAAACAGCCTACTGGGAGGGACAGGAAATCAGCTAGACACATTTTCCACTGCTAGAAATAGCCACTGGTGGAAACCTGTCACTCTGCATCCCTAGCTAAATAGGCATCTCTTTTCTCAAGCCCAGAGAGAAGAGTTGTATAGCTGCTGCCCCAAAGCCCCTCATTCAGCCTTCCCACACATCCTACGGGGGTCTGCAGGCTAGTGGAGACGTCCAAAATAGAAATGTGCTGGATTTCTCTCTCTTACTGAATGATGGACCAGCATTATTTCCTTCCAATTGGTGTGGGGGAACTTCTTGGGAAACCAAACCTGTTGGTGAGATTTACTCAGGATGGTCCTTCAGGCCATGGCATTATATGCAGCATGTACCTCCAACCCAGATATCTTCCAGGCTTCCCACTTGGCTCTGCATGTCTCTTCCCATAGGTTTTGCCACATTCTATTCCTTCTTTGAGAAAGATTTGCCCTAACAGCCTGAGAGTTACTAGGGCAACGTGTGAAGGCCCTGCAGGCCAGATCATTGTTCAGGGCTGCAGCCGCCTCGAGGAATTCACTATTTGTTTTATAGATAAAAGCTGCAACTTCCACACATTCTTCTTCAATTTCACTCTCCATTAACTGCATTGCACTGTCATAACAAAGCTCATTGAATTATTAGAGATGAGGCAAATCATTTGGAGCCTGGAATGAGGAAAGGGATGGCGAAGAGGTTGTTGTGTGTGATTTTTCCTTATGGGCCTTCTCCAGGAAATATCCATTGATAACATGGAACACTTAGGACTTGGTTAGGGCTTTGTGGAGGTTACTGAGTATTGCAATGAGTTAGGAGTCAGGGTGGGTGGGCTAGTGGCCAGGTTGGGTCAGATAGCCTTGGGAAGGTCCTATGTGTTGTCTTCTGGTCCCATCTTGGGTTGTGAGTGTTTCAGGGCATGTTCTACTTCTCTTGTACTTTTTTGAGTGTGATTGAAAAATAAAGTGTAAAAGGAGGGTTAAATGGAAACTTAATGTCTCAGGACCCCTCCACCTCCTTCAATGCCATCAAAAATCTCATGCTTCCTTACTCCAGTATCAACTGAAGGGGTGATGCTCCCAGCTCAGGTTGTGAGCAGTTCCTCTTATTCCTGATCCTAACCTCTTTTCAACCAAGACAAAGCACCAGCTCTCCTCACAGAAAGACAACCAAGACCCAACACCAGCCATGCTCTGTTCCCATTCAAATAAATGGTGTCCCCAGCTGCTGTGGAAAATCCTGCTGCTCAGCATCGTCAAGAGGAATCCGTGGGAATATGACTATGGGATGCCCTACAGATTTGAGAGCATGGGGGTCAGGTTTTATTGGGTACAGCGGTCTGTTAGTTACAAGGGAAGGATTGGCATTTGCTTCTGGTAGACTAAAAGGAGAAAAATGCTTTTTATACAGAGAATTCAGCTCTTTGTTTGGAACCCCAGCTAGGTCAGATGAATCCCCTGCACCAGCCAGATGAGGGGAATCTCACTCCTCTCAGTTCCAATACTGATGATAATTCAGTTTTTAATCAGAGATTTTCTCATCCAGTGCCTCAGTTTCCCCGTGTAAATTGCATCCCATATCTCAACAAGATTAACAAGACAGCAATGGACTATGAACTGTGGGCTGTGTCTGTGAACAGTCTTAGCATCTATGGAGAGAGCGTACTGTGAATATAATAGATGATATTTCTAAGATCTGAAAGTTTTTACAGATAAACTCGTTTGGTCTCCTCCTTTTGCTTTCATTTAATTTTATTTTGTTCTATGTTTTACATGTAATCTGTATTCTGTATTTAAAAACAAGAACAAAACCAATCTGGAAGCTAATTGAAACACTGCCTCCCTTTTGTTTCCCTACTCCCATGTTTTAGTGAAGATTAATTTAAGGGGCATTCATCCATTTAGTGGAAATGAGTCATTCTCATCAGCAGTAATGGGAATTACAGAAGGGCTCTGGTTTCACAAAGAACCTGCTTAAACCTAAGAAAGGTAAGTACAAATCGTAACATGTTTCGGTTTTGTTTGGTATCTTTAATGAACACCACCACTAAACCTTTTTGGTAAGATATTCTGGGTTACCCCTTGGCGTGGATCTTAACAGTAGCTGGTGACTGCTGGCTGGGACAGTGTCTTTCAGAGGCAGGAGAAGAAATTAAATCTGTTTTATATTAACATAAAATTGCCAAAAGATTGCTAACAGTGGAGATACCAGCCGCATTTCCCTGCTGAACAAGTGCAGATGACACAGGAGAATTCATGTTTGCATCACAACATGTGTCCAAAATACTTCAAGCTAGAAGGGATGAAGCTTTGTATCGTGGGTATCACTTGCAACAGAATCCACCACAATAAGCAGCTGGGAGTTCTCTATGTTTAGCTTGTTTATGCAAACGGAAAATAGGGACTGTTTGTACTTTGATTTTAGTGTAGGCAGGAGTCCTTCTGCTGAGACCAGAGTCTCTGTGAAATGCATAGAACTGAGCATCTATCTACTTTGCCAAGGGCATTTGCAAAGTGTGTCGTGGGGAAAAATGGGAATGAGGTGAGAATAGCAGGGAAAATCTCGGTCCAGTCTGTCCATCACCATTGTTCATGCTTTTCTGCAGGGCAGAATGCACTAGCAACATCAGCACAATCCCAAATTGACACTTTTGTCTGGTGCTTACAAAACAAAATGTATCTCGGAGCCATCTGGGAGATGGGAAGGGAGAAGTCTTGAAGGGGTGAGGTCCTGTCATCATCTCTCTACATGATGCCTGGGCTGATAACCATCAGATGTTGACTACAGGAAAGGTTTGCAATGTGTTTCTCAGCTGCAGATGGGCGTTGATGATCTGTATGGGGTTTAACTTTCCCTCTGGACCCTCCTGGTGTTCAGGACTAGGACAAGTCAGGTAAGAGTTTTTAACTGCAATTGCACCAAGCTTGTACTGAAAGAGGAAGAGAAGATCAGGGCAGGACTCACAAAACTCATGCCTATCTTTGCCTTCAGTGGAGTCCCAAAGCCAACACATTCTATGATTACGGTTGGGTGGAAAAGGTGAGAAAAAAAGCAGACTCCTTGATTTTTAGGTTATCGCAAGGGTGGGCTTGCTCAGTCCCACCAAAAGTGGCCACCCCCTCTGGGATTCCAGCCCACTGGCACCAGAAAGACCTGTTTCCATGAGATCTATCATACATTCAGAGGGCTCCTCAAAGTCTTCCAGCGACTTAACCCCACTGTGGTGGAGTCACTGTTGATTCATCTTGAGCCACTTCCAAATCTAGCTCTCAGATGCTGGGAAATTGTTGCCAGGAGACCACCTTGTGTGAAAACTTCACCCATTTGAGACCAAGCCAGCATCAAGTCTGCCTACATCCTCATAGAAGCAAAAAGAAAGGGCCAAAGTCTTCTTTTAGCCAGATATTGGCAATGAAATGGGGTATTCTAGAGGTAAGGAGCATTATTATTTGTTCTTGTGTTTTGCTTTGCTCTTGGAAAGCTCGAATGGATTCAAAGCTGTCTTTAGCTAAATGCCATGCAAGCAAGTGTTGGAGTTCACCTCTGTCCCAGCACAGGATAAAGGCAAGTCCTCTTGGCTTAGCTAAGGATGCTAATTAGGTACCTGGGGAGCTGGCATTTTGTGACTGTTCTCAGGCTCTGAAAGGGAGAATTAGCAGCATTCACAACACTTCACCTTGTTATTTTTGCATCAGACACTACCCTGCCTTTTGCAGCATACACCTCTAAGCTCTCTGCTGCTGTAAGAGGAAGAATTCAGTTTGCAGATCCAGGCTGTGCTTTCAGGGGAGCTGCTCTGTCCTAAAAATGTCAGTTTTGCATCTATGGTTGAGAAGCCTGAAGGAGAGCATTCTGCATCCACATTCTTTGCGCCCATCACGTGTGCACCCACCCACTCCCAGCTATGCAGTGCAAGAGACTGCAGGTCCAGTAAGACAGTAAAGGGGGGAGAGTTAATGGTCAGAGTGGAGAGAAAAAGAAGAAAATGAACGAATAAAGTTACAAATTCCCAATAATCTGTATATATGTATAGTATATGTACTGACTACCTGCAGCAGAGTCTTTGCAGTTACATGAGAATTACAACTTGGATCTAGCAACCTGGGAGGGTGCACATCACCCAACAAAGCCCTTTGCCTGCTATTGAAAGGCAACTGCTTCTGCAGCAGAACTTAGGGGTGGAGTGTAGTTCAAGTTGCCAGTTTTTGGACATTCATCTAGACTGGCAGATGTCTCCCAGCACCCAGAGGACACATGTGCCCTTTTAGAGCAATAGTAGGAATCCATGGGGGATTCTCTGGGGTATCTTCACAAGCAGGTGCTATGTTTCTTGGAAGGACCAGAGAGGCATCGCCTATTCCTGAAGGTGAATGCTGTTGATGATTTATGTACATTTTTACACATGAGAGAATTATTTTTATGAAGCAACCCATGCAGTCCTGCACACACACAGCAGATCAGCAGATCTGAAGGCACTGCAGAGGGAGTTTTGCAGGATTCAGATCTGTGCCAAGCACAGGGTAGGGCACAGCAAAGCAGTGATTCTTCTCCTACCTTGGTTAAAATAGAAGTTTACCAAGGAGGCAGCTTCAATCTCTCCTTGCACTGAAGGGAATAGACATTAGGGAAAAAAAAAAGTGTTGCTGGTGTGAAAACTGAAAGTCAAGGGAAAAGCTCAACTGAGGTCTAAGTTTCATGCTGTTGATTTTAACAATAAAAGGAAATTCCAGGAAGAGCAGGGGGCTGGGCTGGACTTGGTCCAACAACCTTGATAACTCTATAATAAACATGATGGGAATTCCCACTTTATGGGGAGCACTTTGCTGAAATTTCTGGGTCCAGAGGAAGTTCACATAATGTTGCTGCATCCTGTATGTGAGTGAGCTGTGGTCCACTTAAAGAACATCTGTAAAAGATGCAAAAGGACACGCAAAAAATTGGCCACTCTGCAGCAGGTTGAGGGTAATCTATTCACCTGCTGACAAATGACAAATCCACTCAGGGAAAACCTGCAAGTGCTTCACAACAACAGGCTGACAGGCTTGCAAACAGCCAGAACTAAACTCACCACCAGTGACCATGCTGGAGAGATCCCATGGCTCTGGTGAGTGATTGGGCTCATGGATTTGGCAGCTGGCATGAAAGAGGGGATGCTGGCTCTGCCTTGGCTGATTAACCCACCCTGTCATCTGAACATTTGCCAAGAGAAATCAGTGGATCTCAGTCAAAGTGAAGACAAGTTTTAGTCAGCACCCAACTGGTATCTGCTGTGCATCCCACTGTAAACCCCCAGAATGTGGTTGCATACTAAATTCCATAGGTATTTGGAGATATTTAGGATCCTGAGTCAACAAAGAAATTTTAAGTTTGCTCTGTTTCTATATTTCTAAGGAACA